>NC_091469.1:154372858-154675983 GCF_036971445.1 Narcine bancroftii
AAGTACTTTTTTTCCACAGGGTCGGGGTGGGGGGGTGGGGGGGAATGTGTTGTTACCTGGAATGCATTGCCGGGAGAGGTGGTGGAGGCTGGCACATTCAAAAGTCTTTTACACATGGATGCAATAGAAATAGAGGATTATGAGGTAGGGAAGGGTTAGATGGTTATGAACCTTTCTGAATTTAGAGTTGGTTGAAAATTGTGAAGAGGATCTTAACATGTGCCACAGCAGGATTTAAGATTTTGTACGTTGTATAGAAAGCAGCTGTGATTGGCTGGTACACAGTATGGGCTTCAGAAGTGTGCCTGACTGTGTTGTCAAAGAAAAAAAATCAATAGCTCGCAGCGTCCATGTTTCGGCCCTGAGAATTTCTTCAAAGTATGTGCAGAGAGCAGGCAGGTGCCTGAATAAAAAGACTGTGGGGGGGGGGGGGGGGGAGGGGGAAGTGGGAGGAAGAGAAGAAAGGGCAAGAGGAGTAGCACGTCAATAGGCGACAGGTGATCATTGGACAAGGATAGGGCAGGAGAGTAAAGGTGAGAATTGATCGGGGTAGTGGGTGGAAGCAGAGGGAAAAGGAAAGAGAGAGAAAGGGAGGGCTAGAGGAAAGGAGACATAGGGATAGGGGAAGAGGAGAGACTAATGGAAACTGGAGTTTGAATTCTGAAGTAAGTTTCACCATGCCTGTCTTCTGTTTGGTTTTAGGAAGCCAGATGGACTTGGTGACAATTTCTCCGAGGAACATGTTTGTTTCATCGGATGGGTGGACGTTTTTAGCAGCAGGTAAGCAGCAGAGCAGAGGCTCCCAAATCAGAATAAATCTGAGCCAAAAAGTACATTTGCTTTCTTTTTACAGTCCAAATGCACAGAGATTTAACTTACATTTTAAGCAGCCATTAAGGCATTTGAATTGTCTCTTGTGCCCCCCAGCAATATATCAACTGTATCTTAAGATTTACACTGTCTGCTTTTTCATAAATGTTGGTGGAGTTAGCAAGAAAGTCTGCAGAAGCTGAGGTCATGTGGAACACAAGAACGTGCTGGAGAAAATGAGCAGGTCAGGCACTTGAATCCCACGATTTTTGTACATTCTCCGTGATGCAGCCTACTTGGTTCGGCTGTGAGTCGGAGGAGGAGCTTGGAGAGAGTTGGGCTGTGAATCAGAGGAGGAGGAGGAGCTTGCTGAAAGTGACAGGGTTAATTGGTCAAGGGACCAATAAAAGGAGTGAAAGGGGAGGGAGCGGCCAGCGAGGAGTGGCTCAGTGAGTGAGTGGAGCAGTGAAGGAGTGAAGGAATGAGACTTCCTGGCTTTGTTTTATCAGGCTTCGGCGAAAGCAGGCAAGGAGAAAAGGTAAGCGGAGTTATTTGCCTTCGTATTCAGAGTCATGCCAATAGGGTTAGTGCTCTGTACTGGGTGTCAGATGTGGGAACAGTGGGTGACCTCCACCCTCCCAAATGGCCACATCTGCACCAGGTGTACCGAGATGCAGTTACTAAGGGAGCGAATTAGGGATATGGAGTTGCAGATTGATGATCTGCGACTTGTAAGGGAGAGTGAGGAGTTGATCGACTCAACTTTCAAGGCGATTAAATACTCCAGAACCCGTGTCAGGTAAGTGGGAAACCGTCAGGGGGGGAAAGAAAAAAGCAAGAAAAATGGAGAGCACACCAGTGACTATCCCACTCAGCAACAGTTATGTTGTGTTGGATTCTGTTGAGGGAGATGACCGGACAGAAGATGGCCACGGGCACCAGGTCAATGGCAATGAGCCTGGCAGAGTGGTGCAAAAGAAAAGGAAAAGGAGAAATGCAGTAGTTATTGGGGACTCCATTGTCAGGGGTACAAACAGGAGGTTCTGTGAGCCAGATAAGTATACCCGCATGGTGTGCTGCCTCCCTGGGTTAAGGGTACGAGATATCACAAATCGGGTCCAAAATATTCTGAGAGGAGAGGGAGAGCAGCCTGATGTCTTGGTACATGTGGGTACAAACGACGTTGACAAGAAAAGGGAGGAGGTAATGAAAAGGGGTTACAGTGAGCTGGGATGAAAGCTGAAAGACAGGAACGCTAGTGTGGTGATCTCGGGATTACTACCTATTCCAAATGCAAGTGATGAAAAGAATGTAAGGATAAAGAAAATGAACGTGTGGCTGAGGTGCTGGTGTACAAGGCAAGGATTTGGCTTCTTGGATCATTGGGATCTCTTTTGGGGAAGGCATGATCTTTACAAGAGGGACGGGTTGCACCTAAATCCAAAAGGTGTCAACATTTTTGCAAGTATGTTTTATACAGCAGTGGGGCAAGGTTTAAACTAATTTGGCAGGGGTATGGGAACCAGAGTGATAGGGAAAAGGGTAGGGAAGATAAAGTAATGGCCAGGAAAAGTAAACTAGGAAAAGTAATGTTGGGAGGAGAAAGTAAAAAATCAGATGGTGCAGTGAGTTTTCGGGTCAATGATGGTGTTAAGAAAATTACAAAGAAAAATAGTGGGCAGAAAAATCAAAAGGTTACAGAAGTCACTAGATATTAAAAGGACAAAGAGCATTAGGGCACTTTATCTGAATGCCCGCAGTATTAGAAATAAGGTTAGTGAACTTGAGGCGCAAATCGGTACCCATGCCTATGATTGGGTAGCCATCACGGAAACATGACTACAAGGTGACCCTAAATGGGAATTAAACTTTCAAGGGTATCAGGTGGTGCAAAGAGATAGACAGGATGGTAAGGGAGGTGGAGTTGCACTCTTAATCAAAGATGAGCTCCAGGCAGTAGTAAGGAATGATACAAGATCTAAAGAGCATAATGTTGAGTCCATTTGGGTAGAGATAAAGAATAACAAAGGGAAAAAATTATTGGTGGGTGTTATCTCTTCTTTCTTTCTTTGGCTTGGCTTCGCGGACGAAGATTTATGGAGGGGGTAAATGTCCACGTCAGCTGCAGGCTCGATTGTGGCTGACAAGTCCGATGCGGGACAGGCAGACACGGTTGCAGCGGTTGCAGGGGAAAATTGGTTGGTTGGGGTTGGGTGTTTAGTGGCACAGGAAATAAATAGAGAGATAAGTGAGGCATGTAAAAAATGATACGGCAGTCGTCATGGGGGACTTTAACTTCCACATAGATTGGGGAAATCAAGTTGGTCGTGGGAGTCTGGAAGAGGACTTCATAGAATGCATCCGCGATAGCTTTCTTGAGCAGCATGTTAAGGAACCCACAAGAGAAAATGCTCTCCTGGATCTCGTGTTGTGCAATGAGATACGTCGAGTACATGATGTAATAGACAGAGACCATCTGGGAAATATTGAATTTCTCGTGGAAGGGGAAATAGTTAGATCTAAAACTAATATATTATGCTTAAACAGGGGTGACTACGATAGGATGAGGGAGGAATTGGGCAGAGTAGACTGGGAGCACAGGCTCATTGATGAAACAGTTGAGGAACAGTGGAAGATTTTCAAAGAAATACTTTGTAATGCTCAACAAAAATATATTCCAGTCAGGAAAAAGGGCAGGAAGGGAGGGAAAAATCAACCGTGGTTCACAAAGGAAATAAAGGAGAGCATAAAATTGAAGGCGCATGTGTACAAAGCTGCAAAGAGCAGTGGGAAACTGGAAGATTGGGAAAACTTTAAGAGACAACAAGGGGTTACAAAGTAGGTAATAAGAAATGGGAAAAAGGATTATGAAAGTAAATTGGCACAAAATATAAAAACAGAAAGCAAAAAATTTTATAAATATATAAAACGGAAGAGGGTGGCCAGAGTTAACATAGGACCCTTGGAGGATGAGAAAGGAAAACTGGTAGCAAAAAATGAGGAAATGGCTGAGGCATTGATCAAATATTTTGCGTCAGTCTTCACGGTGGAAGACACGTCCAGCATGCCCAAGTGTGGAGTTAAGGATGCGAATGTTGGGGAGGGCCTTGATAAAATAGTTGTTACAAAGGAAGTAGTGATGGAGAAACTAATGGGACTAAAGCCAGACAAATCACCTGGTCCTGATGATATGCATCCAAGGGTTCTGAAGGAAATGGCAGAAGTTAGAGTTGATGCATTGGTGGTCATAGACCAAAATTCCTTGGATTCTGGGCAGGTTCCGGCAGACTGGAAGACAGAAAATGTCACGCCACTTTTTAAGAAGGGATGTAGGCAGAAGACAGGAAATTATCGGCCAATTAGCTTAACGTCTGTAGTTGGAAAAATGCTTTTTTTCACCTAGTTCATAATATTTCTGTTTTGTCTTCATTATATTCTTCTCTACCTTATATGTTTGTAGTGTTTCATATTTTATTTTTTATCTGCCAATTCTCTTCTTTTAGTTGTATCTTCCTTCATTGCTAATTCTTTTTCTATCTTTACTATTTCCCTTTCCAACTGCTCTGTTTCCTGATTAAAGTCCTTCTTCATCTTGGTTACATAACTTATTATTTGCCCTCTAATGAACACTTTCATTGCATCCCATAATATAAACTTATCTTCCACTGATTCCGTATTTATTTCAAAATACATTTTTATTTGTTTTTCAATAAATTCTCTAAAATCCTGCCTTTTAAGTAGCATGGGGTTTAATCTCCATCTATACATTCTTGGAGGGATGTCCTCTAACTTTATTGTCAATATTAAGGGTGAATGGTCCGATAGTATTCTAGCTTTATATTCTGTTTTTCTTACTCTATCTTGCATACGAGCTGATAACAAAAATAGGTCTATTCTTGAGTATGTTTTATGTCTAGCCGAATAATATGAATATTCCTTTTCCTTTGGGTGTTGTTTCCTCCATATATCCAAAAGTTGCATTTCTTCCATCGATTTAATTATAAATTTGGTTACTTTGTTCTTTCTGTTAATTTTTTTCCCAGTTTTGTCCATATTTGAATCCAAATTCAGGTTGAAATCCCCTCCTATTAATATGTTCCCTTGCGTATCTGCTATCTTCAAAAAGATATCTTGCATAAACTTTTGATCTTCTTCGTTAGGTGAATATACATTGAGTAGATTCCAAAACTCCGAATATATCTGACATTTTATCATTACATATCTCCCTGCTGGATCTATTATTTCCTCTTCTATTTTAAATGGCACATTTTTACTAATTAATATAGCTACTCCTTCTTACTTTTGAATTATACGATGCTGCTGTTACGTGTCCTACCCAATCTCTCTTTAATTTCTTATGCTCCAATTCAGTTAAATGTGTTTCTTGCACAAATGCTATATCAATTTTTTCTTTTTTCAGTAAATTTAGCAGTTTCTTCCTTTTAATTTGGTTATGTATTCCATTAATATTTAAAGTCATATAGTTCAACGTAACCATTTTCTACTTTATTTATCTTCCCTTTCCATTTCTCCATCATTACCTTTCCTTCTTATCCATTTCTGTTTTCTAGTTTTGAATCCTTTATAAGACAACATTCCTAAAACATCAAACATTTTCCTTATTCTCCTATTTAAAACTCCTTTAGCCCCAATCCCCCCTTCCCCTCCTGAGTTGTCCTTTATCCCTTGTCGGACAACCACATCTCCCCTCTCCATTTGGATTTGCGAATTCACTCGCAAGCGTCAGCTGATTTTGCAGTGACCGTAACACCCCCCCACCCAGCCCCCCCCAGAAAAGATTTCACTTTTCATATGTGACAAAGGTCACTCTTTTAATTCCTTCCTTATTCCCTCTATTCCTTTTCCTTCCCTTATTAATTCTTGTCTATACTATCTATATTTTCCTCTGAATACGGATACATTCATGTATGCACATTATACATATACACACATATACCTCTTTACCCACATACATATAAATCGTGGTCATTTTTACTCTTATTACATGTCTTCATCTCTCTGTTTGTTTTGTAGTTGTTCTGCAAATTTCTTTGCTTCCTCTGGATCCGAGAATAGTTTTTTTCCATAATATCGTTTTCGATGTTTTGAAAGGAGTTCAAAACTTATGTCTTTTTAGTTCGCAGTCTTTTGTACTCTCGTTACATGTCTTCATCCCTCAGTCTATTTTGTAATTGTTCTGCAAATTTTCGTGCTTCCTCTGGATCCGAGAATAGTCTGTTTTGTTGTCCTGGAATAAATATTTTCAATACCGCTGGATGCTTTAGTATAAATTTATACCCTTTCTTCCATAAAATCGCCTTTGCTGTATTGAACTCCTTTCTCTTCTTCAGGAGTTCAAAACTTATATCTGGATAAATGAAGATTTTTTGCCCTTTGTACTCCAGTGGCTTGTTGTCCTCTCTTACTTTCTCCATTGTTTTCTCCAGTACCTTTTCTCTTGTAGTATATCTTAGGAATTTTACTAAAACAGATCTTGGCTTTTGTTGTGATTGTGGTTTAAAGGCCAATGCTCTATGTGCCCTTTCTATTTCCATTTCTTGCTGTAGTTCTGGACATCCTAGGATCCTGGGGATCCAATCTTTTATAAACTCCCTCATATTCTTGCCTTCTTCACCTTCCTTAAGGCCCACTATCTTTATGTTATTTCCTCTGTTATAATTTTCCATTATATCTATTTTCTGAGCTAACAGTTCTTGTGTCTCTATAACTTTTTTATTAGATTCCTCTAATTTCTTTTTCAAGTCCTCTACTTCCATTTCTACTGCTGCTTCTTGTTCTTGCACCTTGTCCATTCTTTTTCCCATTTCTGATAAGGTCATATCTATTTTATTCACTTTCTCTTCTGTGTTGTTTATTCTTCTTCTTAAATCACTAAATTCTTGCGCTTGCCATTCTTTAAATGACTCCATGTATTCTTTAATAAGAGAAAGTATATCCTTTATCTTGCCTTTCCCTCCTTCTTCCATTTCACTGTACTCTTCCTCTGGGTTGGCCATCTGTTGTTTCTTTGTTGCCCTTTTCTTCTCTTCTTTCTTGTTTTCGTTGTCTTTTATGTTCTCCTCTTGCTGCAGGTGTTCTGCAGCTGAAATTGCCGGCTGTGGAGATCGACTCCCCAGCTGGTCACCCCTCCCGTCAGTGTGTTTTTTTTCATGCGCGAGGAGTCGCACATGCGCGGTTGCGCACTTTTACTCGGCTCAGCGAGCCATTTTTGTAGTCCACTTTCTACCGACCTGAGGGAGCGGGTTTCTCTCTCCACCGCGGGCCTCTTCAAACAGGTAAGGCCTTCTCCTTCTTCCTCCGTTGTCTTCTCTTCCTCTCTTCTTACCGTTGGTTTCGACTTTTCTTTTGTCGTCGCCATCTTCTTTCCACCTTTATATTCACTTTACTTTGATTTTTATTTTTGTGCCTTTGTGTTTTGCTTTGTTTTTTCTGACTTTTCTGGAGAGGGCTGGAGTTCACCGTTCTACTCCATCACATGACTCCTCCAGTTGGAAAAATGCTTGAAGCCGTCATTAAAGATGAAATAATGAAACTTTTGGAACGTAAGGGTTCAATTAGACGCAGCATGGTTTTAGAAAGGGAAGATCTTGTTTGACAAACTTGTTAGGATTCTTTGAGGATATAATGGGTGTGGTGGATAGAGGGGAACAGGTTGATGTTGTATATTTGGATTTCCAGAAAGCGTTTGATAAGGTGCCGCACAAGAGACTTCTCAGTAAGTTACAGGAAAGTGGAGTCCGGGGAAGTCTATTGGCCTGGATTGAAAATTGGTTGTCTGACAGGAGGCAGAGAGTCGGGATAAATGGTACTTTTTCAAGTTGGCAGAAAGTGGTAAGTGGGGTGCTGCAGGGGTCAGTGTTTGGCCCACAACTGTTCATCATTTACATTGATGACTTGGAGGAGGGGACAAAATGTGGTGTAGCCAAGTTTGTGGATGACACCAAATTGAGTGGAAGAGCAAACTGTAATGAGGATATGGAGAGTCTGCAGAGGGGTAGAGTTAAGCTGGATGAGTGGGCAAAGTTCCGGCAGATGGAGTACAATGTTAGTAAGTGTGAGGTTATCCACTTTGGCAAGAAAAATAAAAGAGCTGAATATTATTGAAAGGGTGAAAAACGACAGCATGCTGTTGTGCAGAGGGACTTGGGAGGGCTTGTGCATGAATCGCAAAAAGTTAGGTTGCAGGTGCAGCAGGTTATTACGAAGGCAAATGGAATGTTGGCCTTCATCGCTAGAGGAATTGAATTCAGGAGTAGGGAGGTCATGTTGCAACTGTATAAGGTACTGGTGAGACCGCACCTGGAGTACTGTGTCCAGTTCTGGTCTCCATATTTGAGGAAGGATATACTGGCTTTGGAGACGGTCCAGAGGAGGTTTACTAGGTTGATCCCTGGGATGAAGGGGTTGACTTATGATGAAAGAATAAATCATCTAGGATTGTATTCGCTCGAGTTCAGAAGAATGAGAGGAGATCTTATAGAAACATATAGGATTATGAAGGGTATGGATAGGATAGATGTAGGAAGGTTTTTTGAGCTGGCCGGGGAAACTAAAACGAGAGGATACAGTCTCAAGATTCGGGGGAGTAGATTTAGGACAGAGATGAGGAAAAATAGTTTTTTCCAGAGAGTAGTGAATGTTTTGAATTCTCTAACCAGGGAAGTGGTTGAGGCTGCCTCATTAAACATATTTAAAATTCGGTTAGATAAATTTTTACATGATAGAGGAATTAGGGGATATGGGGAGAAGGCAGGTAGGTGGAGTTAGGTCATAAATTAGATCAGCCATGATCATATTGAATGGCGGAGCAGGCTCGATGGGCCATTTTTGGCCGACTCCTGTTCCTACTTCCTATGTTCCTATGTTCCCAGGAGCTCTGGTTTCCTCCCACCATTTGAAACATGCTATGGGTTCTAGGTTGATTGGGTGTAAATTGGGCCATATGGACTCGTGGGTCAAAATGACCTATTATCGTGCTGTATGTCTCAATTAAAAAAAAAATTAAAAGACTGTTGTAACTGTGGCCAGAAATGTTAAATGAGGAAAACTGAACTCCCGCTCTTGTTTACCCAGAGTAATGAAATGACAGACACAGTGGTTGCCCAAAACACCATGCTTTTTACTTCGATTCTCAAGACATAGACTATTTACACAAAATGGCGTAATCTATTTATAGTATTTACACAAGTTTGTGACTTCAAGTCACAAGGTAATCTCGTGAGTCCTTTAATTAATGGATAGCTCCCATTACAACACCCACTCCTGGTAACTGTGGGTCACTCTGATTAGGACTCACTAGCACCTCCCCCTTTGAGTTGATACTCATACGAGAGGAGACTTGGGCCCACTTGGAAGGGCTTTACTGGTTTGCGAACTCTTTGTGAATTTTGTACAGGTTCCTGTTGTGTAGCAGGTAAAATCTCATTTTCCTGTGATGGTTGTTCTTGGTTGGACACTGGTTTCTGCAGTTCAAAAGTTTCCAACAGAGCATCCAAATTGAGTTGCTCAGATGTCTCAACGAGATTACATTCGGTTGGTCACAACTGGTTGGCATGTCTAGTCCATCTGTCCAGTCCAATCTGCATAGGATAGAGAACCTCCCCGATCTTCCTCAAGATTCTCCCCAGCTGCCACTCACGCAACTTCACCCTGTAGTCTTGCACCAGCACGTTGTCCATCCTGAAACGTTCTTTCTTTTGATCCATGCCAGCGGTTAAACTGTCTTTCCATATACAAATCTCTGTGTCCAGGTTCTGACTTTTGTGGGAAAATAACGTTAAATGGTGCTCTAATTTTCCTACCGAAGATGTTTTCTGCAGGGGAAGTGCCACCAGGACTTTGTGGGTTTGGAATGATCCTGTAATTTAACAAGAATATCTGCAAGATCTCCTCTGTTGGACCCTCCCCCTTGGCTTTGTTTAGAGTCCGTTTGAATGTATCCACAAAGCGTTCTACCTGACAATTGGACTGTGGATGGTATGGAGGTGAGCGAATATGAGTGATGCCATATTGTTCGCAGAATAAATCAAATTTGGCTGCCGAGAATTACGTCCCATTGTCGGAAACTAATGTTGCAGGAGCACCAAAATGATTGCACGTGGACTTGCGTTCAATAATTGTAGCTGATGCAGTTGGTCGGGTTACCTTGATGATCCCCGGCCATTTGGAATATGCATCCACTATGATTAGATAGTACTCCACATTAATTGGTCCTGCATAGTCTACATGGAAACGATTCCATGGCCTGCTCGGTTGTGGTCAGGAACGTAAGTTCGACTTGACGGGGAATTTTGCAGCTGAGGCACATCTGATACTTGACCATGTTTGTTGTTAAATCTGATCATCCATCAGAGGCCAATAAACATAGCTTCGTGCAAGAGCTTTTCCGCAATTTGTTCCAGGATGTCCTCTGTGAAGCTGTTTTAGGATTGCTGATTGCAGAGTTTGTGGTATCACAATCCTTTCTACAAACAAAAGACAGCCATGAGAGATTGTTAATGATCCTTGTCTTTTAAAAAATGGTTGAATTTCCATTCTTGGACAAGTTTTTTACAATGGTAACGCATTATCTCTTGAAGAATGTCATCTTCATTCGTTGCTTGTCTGACTCTTTCTGCTGTAACAGGCAATGAGTTAACAACATTTTTAAATACTTGGTTGACTTCTGCCTCTACCGAGAGTTCCGCAACAAGAATAGGTATTTAATTTTGAAATTATACCCAAGGAGCATGGTTGCCCATCTTTGCAGTCGGTTTGCCGTGTAAATTGGGTGATCTGTCAGAAGAGTGAATTGCCGTCCATAGAGCATTTTATGGAATTTCTTCACCGCAAAAACAATTGCTAGAGCCTCCTTTTCAATTTATCCATAAATACACTCTGCAGCGGTTAGAGAGCGTGCTGCGTGTACTATGGCTTTTTGCTTCCCATCTGGGAATATGTGTGAAATAACTGCACCCACCCCAGACTGTGATGCATCTGAAGCTACAACAATCTCCAAGTTTGACGTAGTGCGTCAAAAGAAGGTTCGATTTTAACATTGTCTTAACTCGATTAAACGAATCTTGACATTTTGAAGTTCAATTCCATTTGCTACCCTGTGTAAGAAACTTGTTGAGTGGATCACGGAGTTTATGTATCTCCGGCGGGAATGAACTATAATGTCTCATAGACCCAAAAATGAACGTAGCGTCATCACATCTGTGGGTACAGGCACGCGCCTGATAGCATCAGTGTTTTGTGGATCTGGCCGCCATCCATCTTCGTCAATGATAAAACCCAGATATTTCACTGATTTCATGAAAAATACACATTTTTCTAGACGCGGGACAAAACGCAATCAAGACGATCAAACAATTCGCGAGCATGGGCTCCCATGACCAGGATATCACCTAGGTACCCTGCAACTCCCGGAACACCATCAGCATTGTGTCTCTGATCTGTTGAAAGATAGCTGGAGCAGTCTTCACTCCGAATGGTAAACGTGTGTATGTGAACAGTCCTCGATGCGTGTTGATGGTCAGCAATTCCCTGGATTCGGCATCAACCTCCACCTGTAGATATGCTTCTGCTAAGTTGATCTTCACAAAGCATTTTCCCCCATTTAGTTTTGCGAAAAGGTCATCAGGCAATGGCAGTGGGTATTGATGCTCGTCCAACACTGCATTCAAACCAGTTGGAAAATCAGCACACAGACGTATGGATCCATTAGACTTCTCCCCCACCACGATAGGAGCAACCCATGATGAGTAGTCGACCGGTTCAATCACTCCTTCATGTTGCAGCCGTTCCAATTCATGCTCCACTTCTTGCAGGGCTGCGTATGGGACAGGTCGTTTTGTCTTGAAAGTTGGTTTCATATTTGGCAAAAGACAGAATTTTGCCTTTGTTTTAGTGAACCGTCCGAGGCCTTCGGAAAATACCCGTGCATGGCGTTGCTTCAACTCTATCAGCAATTCTTGTGCTGTATTTGCCGCTGTTGGGCTATGTGCCACTTCCAACTTTTGACGAATATCATTAAGTGGGCGGTCAAGTAGGTTCAACCCTTCGATCCAGTCGAGGCCCATGAGATCGAGGTTAGGACATTTTACCAAATAACATAATCCATTCCCTTCTGCGCCGTTTAAGCTGATGGAACCATCAACTGAACCTAACAACTCCAGGACTTCCCCAGAAGCGTTCCGTGCCGTGTTTTCGGTTGGAGTTAGATTTTCGGTTAGATTTTGTTTTGTGGATCTGAGGGTCTTGGGTGTATCATGAGAGCAGTTCCTTTGGTAGATCAGCATTCTCACGGCCTGTGGGAAGAAGCTATTTCTCAGCCTGGTGGTGCTGGCACTGATCTGAAAGATGCGGTGTGCAGGGTGGAAGGGGTCCTCAATGATTTGGCGCAACATCTCGATAGAGCTCCTGTAGAAGGTTGACAATGGCTGGTAGCCTTGCTCGCTTCAGTCTTCTCAGGAAGTGCAGTTGCTGTTGCGCCTCCCTGACAAGTGAGGACATGTGTGTCTACGATAGGTCACACCTCATTTGCTCACCCTGCACACTCTGCTTCTGTTTCCTCATTGGTTCCTTAACCTGCAAACAACTTTGAAATTCTCCGCTTCATGTGCTCTGTTTTCTCTTGTGGCCGTACAATCTAACCAAAACAGAGTTTCGTGAACTTGAGAATGAAATGAAGATGAAAATCAGGAGCCGGAGTCGGCCTTGCAGATCATCGAGCCTGCTCCACCATTCAATAAGATCATGGATGATTTGATCGTGGACTCAGCTCTACTTACCCGGCTGGGTAAGAAGACTGGGTTCGAATCCTGCAGTGTCTGTAAGGAGTTTCTGTGTACTCCCCTTGTTTGTGCTTTTCCTCCCATTTTCCTCCCACCCTTTAAAATGTATGGGGGTTGTAGGTTAATTGGGTATAATTGAGTGGAACAGTGTGGTGGGCCAGAAGGACCTGTCACAGCGCAGTATGTCTATAAAAAAAACCTGAATTCAGATCACTGGTGCTGAAGTATTGATTTCCACTTTATTTTTGCAGTTTCCTGCTAAGTCTCTCATTTTGTCATTTTATTCCACTTAATCCTTTTACAATATCTCCTCATGTATCTCCACATCACATTTATCTGTTAAGAACATGAGTAATTGGAGGAGGAGTAAGGTGCGGGGCCCTTTGAACTTTGTCTGTCATTTAATGAGATCATGGCTAATCTTCTACCAGAACACTGACCCACACTCGTTTGATTAGTTTACATTCCTTGAACACGTTTCAATGTGAAAGCATCTTTTAAGTGTAAGTTAAGACCGAAAGGATGGTGACACTGGCAGAAGGCCACAAGCCCTGCCTCATGTTTGAGCAAGCATTTCTCGAGCAGATGTGAGACTCCCGTCGGTTGATATGGATTTCAGCAAACCCGTCCAAGGTCGTGGCGTGAGTGGATGTTATCTACCATTCGAACCAGGAAGCCATAGACTCGGTCAACCGTGGCCATCACTGAAGACAACACCCAAATCAAGTCCACCATGTAAGCAGGTCCCACCCTGCCAGAAAACAGAGAGGTCCCATCCCAGATGGTGTTTCTACCACCAACGTTGAAGGGCATATGCACGTAGGTGCTGCCGGTCATGTTCGTTCCTGGGAAATGACAGGGCCAACTGCCATTAGTGGCTGCAGTGACTGGCTGACCGAATAGCCTTCTCCATGTCTGGGACAGCACCTCAGGCCACAGGTTTCTTGTGGACATGGGGGTGGAGATAAGTGTCATACCCCCAATGGCACTCAAGACGCACACGCGACCCCACAGCCCTTCCTACGTGCTGCCGATTACACCGCCATTAGAACCTTCAGAAAAAGGCGAATTCCTGTACATTTCGATGACACCACATTCCAGTGGTCATTCATGCTTGCTTCAGTGGACAAGCCTCTGCTAGGCATGGATTTCCTCTGGGCATACTCCCTTCTTGTCGACCTCCAGGGCAGATGACTAGTCTATGCTGAGACTTTCCACACGGTGCCCCTAGGCAAGTCCAACCAGCCTTCCACCCATCTTGCTTCCATGGAAACCCAACTCGGTCAATACAGCCACATCCTCACAGAATTTCCCTCCATTCTGCTCCCCCAGTTCACAGCAGCCATGCCTAAACATGGCATCCAACACCATATTGCCACCACTGGCCCATATTGCATTCACAGGCCCACTGCCCGGCCCTGGACAAACTCAACCTCACCAAGGAAGAGTTCAGGTGCATCTGACGTTCCAATAGCTTGTGGACCTCACCCTCCACTTGGTGCCCAAGTCTATTGGCAGCTGGAGACCCTGTGGCGATTACAGATGTCTCAACAATGTAGCGACACTGGACCACTATTCCCCATATCCAGGATTTCACATTGAACGTCCATGGCACAAATGTTGACCTAATCTGGGGATACTACCAGATCCCCGTGCACCAAAATGACATTCAGAAGATGGCTATCTGACCCCGTTCAGCCTGTTCAATTTCTTATGCATGTTGTTTGGTTTAAAAAATGCAACACAGACATCCAGAGCCTCATGGATGTGGACAGCAGAGATTCGCCTTTTCTTTTCATCTACCTTGATGACATCCTGGGAGCCAGTAACTCACATGCAGAGCATGTGATGCATCTCCGCCAGCTTTTTGGTCACCTCGCACAGTTCGGCCTCACCATTAACCTGGAGAAGTGCCAGTTCGGCCTCACAGAAATAGACTTTCTGGGCCACAAAATTACCATAGCCGACGCCACCCCTTTACCAGACAAAGCAGATGCCATACAACGCTTCGCCAGACCGACAAAACTGAAGGGCCTGCAGGAGTTCGTAGGCATGGTAAATTTCCACAACAGATTCATCCCTGCGGCAGCCTAAATTATGTGCCCTCTCTTCACGTTAATGTCGGGCTCGTTGAAGGAGCTCGAATGGACTGATGAGACTCACAATGCTTTTGATCAGACCAAAGAGGCCCTGGCCCACACATCAATGTTAGTACACCCACGGATAGATGTACCGATGACCCTCACAATCGACGCATCCAACACAGCAGTGGGCACTGTCCTGGAACAATTCGTTGATGACTCATGGAGACCTCTCACATTTTTCAGTTTACATCTGCGGCTGCCCGAACTGAAGTACAGCGCATTTGACCAGGAACTACCTGCCCTCTACCTGGCTGTCTTCCATTTCCGCTACCTCCTCGAAGGGCATCCATTCACTGTCTACATCGATCACAAGCCGCTTACCTTTGCCTTCTCAGAGTCCTCCGACCTGTGGTCTGCCCGACAACACTTAATGTATGTCTCTGAATTCACCATTGCTATCCGACATCTTTCAGGAAACCACAATGTGGTCGCAGACACACTTTCCAGGCCAGCAGTCAATGCTATGTCGCAGGGCATCGACTACCATGATCTGGCTCGGGCACAACAGGATGACCCTGAGGCACTCAGCTTCAGAACTGCTATCACGGGGCTGCTGCTCCAAGACCTTCCACTTGAGGCTGATAACACCACGCTCCTCTGCAACATTTCCATTGGCCTACCCCAAACTCTCATTCCTGCCCATTGGAGAAGAACAGTCTTCGACGTGATCCACGCTTTGTTGCACCCCTCTATCTGCACAACAGTGTGATCGGTGTCTGCAAAATTTGTTTGGCACGTCCTTTGTAAACAGGTCACGGAGTGGGTGCAAACCTGCAAACACTGCCATACAGCTGCACCAACTCCAGCAGTTTGACAACCCGACCCGTAAGTTCCAGCACATCCACCTTGACATAGTTGGACCCCTGCCAGTCTCGCAAGGGTTGTGCTACCTGCTCACGATGGTGGACAGATTCACCCGCTGGCCAGAGGCCATTCCCATTGCTGACACCTCCATGCGCCAGAGCTTTCCTCACCACTTGGGTCTCCCACTTTGGGGTTCCCAACTGATGTCACAACTGACTGGGAGGCGCAATTCACCTCCTCCAGTCTCCTGAGCACCCAGCTGCATCGTACCTCAGCTTACCACCCCGAAGCCAATTGGCTAGTTGAACGCTTCCTCCGCCATCTCAAATCGGCACTGATGACACACCTTGAGAAGCCCAGCTGGGTGGACGAACGCCCTGGGTTCTCCTGGGGATTCGCACAGCACCCAAGGACGACCTTGGGGTCTCCTCTGCCGAATTATTCTATGGAGAGACCATCGCAGTACCGGGCTGATTCCTCCCTCCAGCAACCAGGCAAGACGCAGACACCACCATCGTCCTCGAAAGACAGCGTGACGAACTGGGCTACATTGCACCACCTCTGCCATTGCAACATGGTCAGCCACCCTGCAACTATCCCCCGGACTTGTCCTTCTGTGAGTATGTGTTCGTGCGCAGAGGCGTGCACAGGACTCCTCTTCAGCAAACTTATGAGGTTCTATACAGGGTGCTACACAGGAACGCTTTGATGTTCACCCTTGACATTGGTGGCAAGGAAGAGTTACTCACACTGGATCAGTTAAAACCAGCTCATCTGGACTTGTCCCAGCCAGTACAGGTTCTCCCAGCAGTGTGCAGAGTTTGGCCACCAAAACAGCACACCTCTCCATCGACAAATCCCGAGACCATCGGTGCTGGTTTTGTGGGGGGGGGGGGCTGTGGCTTGTGTGGTGACACACGTTTGCAATGGCGAACCAGCCCTGCTTGGCATGTGTGGTCGGCGGGGCATCTACGGCAAGGATGGCGTGGCGGGACCGCCTCTTCTGGTGCAGACTGGAAGGTTGTGTAGTCGCTTGCCTCATTGGGACGCAAGCGTCGGGACGTTAAGGGCAGGACCAAGGACGGGCTTAAGGGCTGCAGCGTGGAATTCGAAATAAACCAGTTGTGATACTTGAGCTCAGTCCCAAATTGCTACAGTAGTTGCTTTTGAGAGGATGCAGAGGAAATTTAACAGGATGCTGCCTGGAAAGGAGAAACAAGGCTGACAGAGCTGGGACTCTTCAGAGTATTGAAGGTGATTTAATAGAGGTATATAAAATAAAGAGGGGGCTTAGATAGGGAGGACTACCAGCTTCCTGGAGTGGCAATAGCAAATACCAGAGGACATCAGTTTAAGGCAAGTGGAGTAGTGTTTAGGGAAGGTGACAGAGGTATTTTTTTACTCAGATTAGTGGTACCTGGAATGTATTGTTGGAGATGGTGGTGGAGCCAGATACACTAGGGGCATTGAAACCAAACTCCCAGACAGGCAGAATCAGAATCAAAATTTATTGTCATGAACAAGTCATGAAGTTGGGTATTTTCAAACATTCATAATATAACCATCTTGTGACATTATTCTAAAAAAAATAAAAATAATGGTGCATGAAAAGTAAGACGGAGCCTTTGGTTCATTGATTATTCAGGAATCTGATGGCAGTGAGGAAGTAGCTGTCTTTGTGCTGCTGGGTGCTTTAGGCCCCAGTACCTTTTTCCCGATGGTAGCAGAGTGAAGGTGGTGGGGTCTTTGAGGACAGAGGCTGCTTTTTTTAGGACACGACCTCATGTAGATGTCCTTGATGGAGTGAAATCTGGTGCCTGTGATGTCGCAGGCCGAGTTAATAACCCTCTGGTGTTTATTCTTGTCCTGAGAGTTGGTGCCTCCTTCCAGGCAGTGATGCAACCAGCCAGAATGCTCTCCATTTTACACCTGTAGAAGTTTACGAGAGTCTTCGGTGACATACTGAACCTCTTCAAGCACCTCACAAAGAGTAGCCGCTGGGGAGCCTTCTGTGTGATTGCATCAACGTGGAGGCTCCAGGACAGATCCTCGGAGATGTTGACACCCAGGAATTTGAAGTTCTTGACCCAGTCCTCATCAAGGGCTCAGTAATGGAGGACTGGGTCGTGTTCCCCTGACTTCCTCCTGAAGTCCGCAGTCATCTCCTTGGTTTTGCTGACATTGAGCACAAGGTTGTTGTTGTTACCCCATTCAACGAGCTTTGCTCATGGATGCAATGAAAATAGAGGGTTATTAGTGTGAGGTAGGAAAAAGCTGATTGTTGTTGGGTAGTTTATATAGGTTGACGCAGCATTGTAAACAGAAGGGTCTGTATTGTGCTGGAATGTCCTATGTTATTAACGCAGGTGTCAGGCATTTATGAATGTTCTGGGGCTGCATGGTCAAAGAGTATCACGTTGAAATCCTATGCTGGACATGATGTATGTAACAGGAGATATCTGGTAAAGGTCCTGCTGTAAAAGGAAAAGGTTACAAGGCACATCACCCCATTGAGAAGGAGAATAGGTGATCTTGCAGGATGGTGACCATGGCAATGGACCAGTGAGCAGCTCAGTGGCTGAAGGACCCCAAAAGGCTGTGGGTCACTTGAGGTCAAAAGACCCACATGGGCTGCGGGCTGGTGTAGAACTGGCTCATGGGAGCCAGGTATTTCAGAGGGTACTTGAGGGCAAGAAGGGCTCCCGAAGGGGCCTCAGGCGCTGCGGGGTTCCTGACCATGTCGGAGATTTGGATTTGGAAGTTAGGTTGCTGATGGATCGAACAGAAGTCTGCGTGGCTGCAGAGGCTGCGGGAGTGATGGAGGCAAATCCACGGACTCTCGGTGTCTCTGAAGGGACTCTCTTTTGCTTCTCTTCCTCCTATTGTTAGGGGTGCCGGGCAATGCTCATGGTGACTCTTTGTTTGCCTGATCACAAAGGTTCAAGTATATTATGTATGTACCACAATCTCCATCAGTACCGGAGCACCACAGGGCTGCGTTCTTAGGCCCCCTGCTCCACTCGCTATACACCTACGAGTGTATTGATACCACAACAACACCATCTACAAATTTGCTGATGTAGTGGGTTGTATAAAGGAAGGGGATGAATCAGCATACAGGAGGGAGATTGAAAACTTGGCTGAATGGTGCACTCACAACAACCTTGCATTCAATGCCACCAAAACCAGAGGTGTTCCATCTTCATCGGGTGATCAGAGGTGGAGAGGGTGAGCAAATTTAAGTTCTCAGGAGTCACTGTCTCAGAGAATCTTCCCTGAACTCAACACACCAATGGCATCGTGAAGAAAGCACATCAGCGCCTCTACTTCCTCAGGTATTTGATGAGATTTAGTATGAAAAATTTCAACAGACGTGTGGTGGAAAGTGTGCTGACCAACTGCATCATGGTCTGCTGTGGGAACATCAATATCCCTGACTGTAAAGCCCTCCAAAAGGTAGTGGACACAATCCAGGACATCACAGGCGAAACCCTCCTCACCATCGAGATCATCCTACAGGGAATACTGCCATCGGAGAGCAGCAGCAATGATCAAGGATCCACACCACCCAGCACACGCTCTATTCTCGCCCCACCAGGTTCAGGAACAGCTGCTCCCCCTCCACCATCAGACTCCTCAACAACAATTAAGGACTCGTACTTTTGCACTTTATAGATTTTTCCTCTCTGTATTGCACAGTCAATTTGTTTACATTTCCTTGTTTGCTTACATGTGTACATTGTGTACAGTTATTTTGCACTACTAATAAGTGGTAATTCTGCGTCACCCGCAGGAAAAAGAACCTCAGGGTTCAATGTGATGTTGTGTATGTAATCTGACAATAAATCTGAATGCTACATTTTTAATGGGAAGGAAAAAACCCTTGTATCCGGCACCTAAGGTAGATGCCGGATAATTGTACTGCTGGTTGCTTGAATTCTAGATAACAGGGATTTCATTGTATTATGACATTACAATAAAAGGAATCTTGAACCTTAAAAGTTGACCACACTTTCTTAGATAATTAGTGATGATGTTACACATGTCAACTCAGCACCTGTTTGATGGTAGCGTAGAAGATTGAGAGGGGACTTGATAGAGGTGTTTAAGATTTTAAAAGGGACAGACAGAGTAAATGTGGATAGGCTTTTTCAATTAAGAAAGGGGGAGATTCAAACTAGAGGACATGGTTTAAGATTGAAGGAGGAAAATTATAAGGGGAACATGAGGGGAAATTTCTTTACGCAGAGGGTGGTGGGGATGTGGAATGAGCTTCTGGCAGACGTGGTCGAGGCAGGATTATTGGTTACATTTAAGGAAAGACTGGATCGTTACTTGGATAGGAGGGGACTAGAGGGGTATGGACCGGGAGCTGGTCAGTGGGACTAGGAGGGTGGGGATTTGCTACGGCATGGACTAGTAGGGCCGAACTGGCCTGTTCTGTGTTGTAAGTGGTTATATGGTAACATTTGAATGGATTAACTTGTTTTCCATTGGCAAAGTCAGTTTAAGGGCCAGGAGCATTCCTTCTTATAAAAGGCCCTTATAAAAGGGCCTATTGATCTGCAGACATTTCTGCAGATGTGGAAATAGAAATGCAAGCTAAATTGCTGGATCTGCATGGAAGTTCAGACAGCAGCTGTGGAGGGAGTTTCAGGTCATCAATATCAAGGTACCAATGGGTGGCACGGTTCACATAGCAGTCAGTACACTGCTTTTTACAGCAGCTTGTTCGAATCCAGCACTGTCTGTAAAGAGTTTATAGGTGTCTGGGTGGGTTTCCTCTGGGTGCTCTGGTTTCCTCCTACCCTCTGAAACATACCGTGGCTGTAGGCCAATCGGATGTAATTGGGTGGCACAGGCTCAAGGGCCGAAAGGGCCTGTTACCATGCTGTACGTCTAAATTTAAAATGTATAGTCATCAACTTGATAGGCTATGTGGAATCGACATGTCACCGAAGATGTAATGCTGCAACTCTCTCTCAGTTCTGTATTCGCACATTGGCCTTGTTTATAATCCCAAGAAAAGTTTATTTGCCACAAGATTCCGAGCACAGTGAGAAGGGGTTTTCTGCGAGCAGTTTAACAGGTCATCTCTAATATTCATACAACCATGTAAAGAGTTCAAGATTATAATGAAAAGAAAGATTATTTAAGAGCAAACAAGGGCAAGCATGAGAGCATTGTTGTGGGATTTATTCAGAAGCCTGATGGTGTGTGAATGGCATAGTAGCTGCATCATTTGGGGTCCCCCCCATGTGATTTACTGGAATCGTTTCTAAAGAGGGATCACAAAATTGTTGAGAACCCCTCCCACCCTGCAAGCAGCATCTTCCAGCTACTCCCATCGGGGAAGAAATATAGTAGTTTCAGAGCCAGACCCCCAGGCTGAGAAACAGCTTCTTCCCACAGGCTGAACGACTGATATGTACAAACTCTCCGTGACTCAACTATTTATTTAACAATAATTTTTTTTATGTTAATATTAGTATGTACTGTGCATATATATCATTTGTGTTCGTCTTTTCAGTGTGCTGTCGTGAGGACCGGAGAATGCTGTTTCGACAGGATGTACTTGTACAATCAGATGATTAATAAACTTGAATTTATTATCCTTTGGTGCCACTTTAACCAATTCTGATGAGCATCTGATACAAATTGAATACCATTTGGTTTCAAGGCCTTTAAGTAGTTGTGGTTAGTATTGACTGAAGTGTTCAATCAATGAGCAGTGAATTAACACCATCATTTACCAGGAAGATTAAAAAGAGAAACTGTGGGTAAGAACAGGAAAGAGCAATAAGGCTCCAGTTACTTCTGGTCACTGCACTGTTTCACCACAAAGAGACAAAGCCACAGGAAGTCGGCAGTGAGCCAAAGGCTGAGAGTTAGTCGACCGAGTGTCTGCAGCTGCCACCTGCGGTCGCTGCTCATGGCACATTGACCGCAGTCGGTTTGTGGAGCATGACATCTTATAGTCAATGCTTCCAACGCTAACCACCATGTGGCATAATGCTAGGACCAGATGGTGTCACTCAATGATTGCAAGCCGTATTTTAAAATCGCATGCAAGTAAAAAATGAGGATTGAAGGAGAACTGTAAAAGCAGTGGTTCTCAACCTTTTCTCCCCCCACTCATGTACCACCTTAAATAATCTCTTATTAACCACAGAGCACCTATGGCTAGGATGACCCTTGTGGTGTGGATTCACTGCTCAAGTGACCTCTCCATCTGGAACCTGGTTGGAAGTCGCATCACCTGCCATTCAAGGTTGGACTCTGCCCACCCATTAGTGCACACCTGACCATTGGCCCCTTTAATCACCTAGTGATCACCCGGACTTGACCCTTCAGCTTATTGTACTATAAAGATCACCACATGCAGTAGCTTTTCCTCTTTTGCTCTCCAGCAGTGAGACAAACCCTGCTGTGGACAATGCTGGGGGAGTTGTTGGTTAGGTGTTCACTACATAGTGAAGGGCGTACAAGGGCTGTTGCATTCTGTGGTAGATGTAGATAGCACCTGAGCTGTGCCCATGATAGACAAGGAATGGTGGGTAACGTATTGTAGTCCTTGTTTGTGCTAAGTCTGTATAAACAGTTGCTAGTATCAGTACTGTTATGTCCGATGTGACTGAGTTGTATTGTACTTGTCAGAGTGCAAGCAGTAACTGGTTTTGGTAATATTAAGTCTGATTTGACTGGTTGCACTATGTTGTGTGATTGAGAGTACCTATGTACGTTTTAATTCAGATCGTTTCTGCATTCAGCCAGACCCGCTATTCTTTGAACCTCTCCCTTCCCACACAACAACCATCAACGCTAAGGGCACCCCAAGGCTACATGCTTAGACCTCTGCTCCCCGTACACCCACCTGTGCGCAGCCAAGTTTGGCTCCAACTCAATTGAAAAATTCACAGATGACACCACTGTTGTTGGCAGAATAACCCAACCAAGAACCTGGTTGGGTGGTGCCAGAACAACAATCTTTTTCTCAGCCTCACTAAGACCAAGGAGCTGATTGTTGATTTGGAGGATGCTGATGGATCGCACAATTGTATTAATAGGACAGAGGTGGAGAGGGTTAGTACCTTCGAGTTCCTGGGAGTCCATCTTTCAGATGACCTTTCCTGGAGCCAGCACATTCACATTGAGGCTACCGTGAAGAAGACACAGCTTTGATTTTCTTAAGGTCTGAGGAGATTTGGAATCTCATCAGATACTCTATCAAACCTACACAGGTGCAGTGTGGAAAGTACACTGATTGGTTCCAACACAGCTTGGTTGGGCAATTCAAGTGCTCAGGAACGCAGAAGGCTCTAGAAGGTAGTGAACACAGCCAGTGCCTCATTGGGCTCAAGTCAAGTTTATTGTCATCTGATTGCACAAGTACATCCCAATGAACCAGCGTTCTCTGGTCCTCAGTGCAAAACCTGCAGACACACAACTAGACATAACACGCATGCAGACAAACAATACATATGCAGGACAAATATTCATATATGTAAATAAATCAATTAATAAATATTGTTTCATGCATATAAGAGTTTCGGAGGGTCAGTGTGAGCAGTTCCTTTGGTCGTTCAGCACTCTCACTGTCCGTGGGAAGAAGCTGTTCCTCAGCCTGGTGGTGGCTCCGATCCTCCTGGATCTCTCTCCCATGGGAGCCGCTGAAAGATGCTGAGTGCAAGATGGAAGGGGTCCTCAATGATTTCACAAGCCTTCTTTAGACAACAATCCCGGTAGATCACATTGATTGTCAATTGAGGAGGGAGACCTTTGTAACCCTCACCACTGCTCTTATGGTACTGGAGATGGACCTACAATCCTTTTCTCTGCAGCAGCCATCCCACACTGTGATGCAAATGGCCAAGATGCTCTTGATGGAGCTCCTATAGAAGGTTGACATGATGGTGGCTGGTAGCCTTGCCCTCTTCAGTCTTCTCAGGAAGTGCTGTTGCGTCTTCCTGACAAGGCTCCAACCTCCCATCCACTGCAGACATCTGAAGTGAAGTGCTGCCTCAAGAAGACAGCCAGCATCATAAAGGACCCCACCACCCTGGTCACAACCTTTCATCGCTGCTACCTTTGGGCAGAAGGTACAGAAACAAAACAACACTCTAGGTCCAAGAACAGTTTCTTTCTAACAACAATCAGATTCTTCCACCTCCCCTTGTTGCACTAATCAGAGACTACTCCGGCACCACAAAAGGACTCCCTGCACCATTGCGTCATTTCTTTGCTTGAGGATTACTATGAATCTATTTTATTCATTTATTGTCTCATTAATTTAATTCAATTAGTTTACTGCAGGGTTTCCCAAACTTTTTCTTTCCACTCACCTACCACCTTAAGTAATCCCGAAGCCATAGGCGCTCTGTGATTAGTCAGGGATTGCTTAAGGTGGTAGGTGAGTGGAAAGAAAAAAATTGGGAAACCCTGGTTTACTGTAATAGTTTTTCTTTCTAAGTACTTGTTCGGCTGCAGCAAGTAAGAATTCTGGACATACTGTATGTACATTGTACAATGTTTATGACAAGTAATACTATCATTATCAATAGAGGGTTTCAAATCATGTGCAAGTAGCAGTTTTTGTTCAGTTTGGCTTCTACTTCCTCAGGAGTTTGCGGGGGTTTGGTACAACACCAGAAACCCTGGCAAATTTCTACAGAGGTGTGGTGGAAAGTGTGGTGACCGGCTGCATCACAATCTGGTATGGGGACACCAATACCCCTGAGGGTACAGCCCAGGACATCACAGGCAAAACCCTCCCCACTGTTGAGTACATCTACAGGGAACACTGCCATTGGAGGGCATTAGAAATCATCAAGGATCCACGTCACCCAGCACACACTGTTCTCGCCGCTGCCATCAGGAAAGAGGTATCGGTGCCACAAGACTCACACCATCAGGTTCAGGAATAGCTGCTCCCCCTCCATCAGACTCCTCAACAACAAACTCAATCAGAGACTCATTTAGGGACTCTTACTTGTCCACTTTATTCATTTTTAAAATTTTCTCTGTATTGCACAGTTTGTTTACATTTGTTTTCTGTTGCCAGTTCTTTATTCATTTACATGTTTACACTGTGTAGTTTTCTTTCTTTTGCACTGCCAATTAGTGGTAATTCTGCGTCATCCACAGGAAAAGGAATCTCAGGGTTGTATGTCATGTCATGTAAATCTGAAATCTGAAGTAAAATACTGTTCTGCGAATCTACCTTGCAACACTGGAATTTTAAATTATTTTTAATAACCTTGGATGAGAAGGAGATGTTGACTGATTCTGTGAGTTTAAAAGCATTGCGAAGTGATGAGCAAATTTGACGTCTCCCCTTTCACATCGCTCCCACTCAGTGCAAGGAAACAGGAACTGTGTTTCCTATGAGAGATTGCTGGATCAGTTTTACTTCCCTTGGAGTTTTTCCAAAATTAAAATTGACAAACATTTTCTGATTTTCTTTTTAAATCCACAATGTAATCCAGACTATGACCTGGTGTGTAAGTTTGAACTTTTATCAGTACTGTCTGAATGAATTGAAATACAAGCTGCCTTGTCTCGTGGCTTTCTTTGATTGAAATATTTTCTGATGGTCCTTCTTGTTCAACAAAGTTTGAAAGATTGAAGCCAATCTCTCTGTTCTCTGTCCTGAGGCTCCTTAGGATGAAAATGACCTGGGCCTAAGGCTTTTCTTTGACGACCCATTGTTATCTGGAGGTTGGCTTTCCTGCTCAACGGGAAAGCATAGGCCCGTGTCCCAGAATGAAACTAACTCTCAAAGAAGTCTAGATATTTATTTTAGAACTCTGATACCCTTTTGGGATGGGCATTTCACTTCAAATTTACATTTATTGCCATGTTTGCTGAGGAACAGTGTTTTGTGTCCTATCCAGAATGCCTACCTAGACAAAAGTACTTGGATAGACAAGAGTGATGAAGTCAAAACACGAAGCAGGAGAAACTCAGCAGGTCAAAGATATTGCAAAGATTTTAAAAATGCATAACCGACATTTTGGGCTTGAGCCCTTCCTTCATCGAGGTCTGGAAAAATGTTGTCAGGCATTCAAATAAAAAGTTAAAGAGTGCGGGGGGGAAGGGTGCGGGAGAGAAGCACAGTCCCAAAGGCAGGAGAAGGGAGGAAGGACACTGTGGTGTAGTGTGTATAAGTGGCAGGCCCATCCACTGATGACTCAATCCTCTGTAACCCCTCCCCCCTGTGACCTGGCCATAAAGGGCGACCTCCCTACCCCCTTCCATTCATTTGAGTGCATGGAGTTGAGCCAGCTGAAATCTAATGTGTATTAAAGTCCATCATTCCTCACTCAGTCTTTGGAGCATATGAGACACAGCAGGAATTGGAAGAGGAGGGAGAGCAAAGGAAAAGAAGATGGGAGAAGGGGAGGGAAAGGGAGAATAGGTTAGCAGAAACCTGAAAAGTTGATGTTAATGCTATCCGGCTGGAGAGTGCCCAGATGGAAAATCAGGTGTTATTCCTCCAATTTACGAGTGGTCTTGATGGGATAGTATTTGTGGCCATGGGAGTGGGATAGAGTGAAGGTGCTCAGTGAAGCAATCTCCCAGTCTGCGCCCAGTCTCATATAACACAATGATGAAGGATAGTCAATATGGCTTTGTGCATGGTAGGCCATATCTAACCAATCTTACGGAGTTTTTCGAAGAGGTTCTCAGGAAAATTAATGAAGGAAAGACAATGGATGTTGTCTAAGTGGGTTTTAATAACAACTTTGACAAGGATCCACATGGGAGGATGGTCAATAAATTTCAATCG
Organism: Narcine bancroftii; assembly: GCF_036971445.1. Classification (NCBI taxonomy): domain Eukaryota; kingdom Metazoa; phylum Chordata; class Chondrichthyes; order Torpediniformes; family Narcinidae; genus Narcine; species Narcine bancroftii. The sequence goes on from NC_091469.1 coordinate 154,399,204, forward strand.
CTTGATATTCAGGTTGAAGTAGTTAATTGGATTAGTCTCTGGCTTTGTGGCAGAAACCAGAAAGTGTTGGTAGATGATTGCCTCTCTGTCTGGAGACCTGTGGCTCGTGGTGCACCTCAGGGATCATTGTCATTTATATCAACAATCTACATGATAATATAGTAAATTGGATCAGCAAATATGCAGATGACACTAAGATTGGGAGTGAAGTGGAGAGTGAGCGTGAGGAAGGCTTTCAAAGCTTACAGAGGCATCTGGACCAGCTGCAAAAATGGGCTACAAAATGGCAGATGGTATTTAATGTAGACAAGTGTGAGACGTTGCATTTTGGGAGGACAAACCAAGATAGGACATACCTAGTGAATGGCAGGGCACTCGGAGTGTGGTAGAGCAGAGGGAGTTTGGAATACAGATATATAATTCCTTGAAAGTGGCATCACAGATCGATAGGGTTGTAAAGAGAGCTTTTGGAATATTGGCCTTCATAACTCAAAGATTGAGTGCAAAAGTTGGGATGTTATGATGAAGTTGTGCAAGATATTGGTGAGGCCAAATTAGGAGTATTGTGTGCAATTTTGGTTTCTTAATTACAGGAAAGTTATCAATAAGATTGAAGCAGTGCAGCTAAAAGTTACAAGGGTGTTCCCAAGACTTGAAGAACAGAATTAAAGGGTTAAACAGGGTAGGGCTTTATTCTCTGGAGCGTAGAAGATTTTTTTAAAATTTAAATTTAATTTTTAAATTTTTAACATTTAGATGTACAGCAAGATAACAGGCCCTTTCGGCCCACGAGCTTGTGCCACCCAATCACACCCTCCTGCATCTTTGTACTCTCCAATTCCTGCCATTTCCATACTCGATCAGACATGATTTTTATTGTTCCATTACATTCAATTGCCAAAGTTCTAAGCTGTGAAACTCTTTCCATAAACTTGTCTGTCTGTCTGTCTGTCTCTCTCTCTCTCTTTTCTTCCTTAAATCCTCCCTTCGGACATTGGCCCTCATTCCTCCTACCAAGCTGGGGGCCAAATTTTAATCCTAGTTCCATTGCATGCTTTGCTGTGCGACACATGTTTATAAAACACAACTCCAAAAGGAGAAGGACGGGAGATGACCCTACTGGGAAGGTGACTACGCAGTGGACCAGCGGGGTTCAGGGGCTGAAGGATCCACACAGGTTGCGGGCTGCTGGTGACCTGCAGTTGAAGGTCTCATGGCTCATGCCCAATGTTCCATTTAAATTTTAGTAGGCAATGTGTGCAAAAATCTTAAGTTGTACAAATTTTTTTTCCTGTGACAAAAGTATATGCATACTGAATGCTTGTGCAAATGTAAACTTGAAATCGCTTCAAGATCATTTTGGCACAGCCTATGTCTCATGGCTAATAAAACTGTATTGGCATGTTTTAATATAAAGCAAGTATAATTGCATTCTACAATGTAATCGACTAATTAGTTAACATAGTTAGCTAAAGAATAATTATTAATTACTACATTATTTGAGGTGCACATTAATGTCCTTTGTGCACTGGTTGCAAAATGAGTGCATGTGCATGTGGCCACAGCTTAGAGGGAACAGTGCTCACATCAACCAGCAAGCTCCATTTGGCTGTGCTTGGCTCTTATCGCTCTAAACCTTCCAGTGGTAATCCCCCAGCTGTGTAATCACTCATCAGGAAAGATGTTGTCAAGCTGGAGTGGGTGCAGAGAAGGTTTACGGGGATGTTGTCAGGACTTGGGGAGGTTGTGCAGGCTGGGGCTTTATTCCTTGGAGTGCAGGAGGACGAGGAGTGATATCATAGAGGTGTACATTGTCACGAGAGGAATATAACACAGTATCTTTTGCCCAGAGTAGGGGGATCGGTAACCATAGGATACAGGTTTTAGGTGACAGGAGAGAGATTTACCTGAGGGATAACTATTTTTACACAGAGGGCACTGAGTGTATGGAACAGGCGGCCGAAAGAGGTGGTTGATGCAACCACTGTTTCAGAAATATTCAGACGGATACACGGAGAGGACCGGTTTAGAGGGATATGGACCAAATCAAGCATGTGGGATTAGTATGGGTGGGACATTTGTGGTCAGCGTGGGCAAGTTGGATCGAAGGGCCTGTTTCCACGCTGTACAACTCAACAGTATGAGGCTAAAAGCTGCAGCAGTGGACAATTCAAGGTTCTTTAATTATTAGCTAGTCTCACAGAATACACAAATGCCAGGTTTCCTTAAGTGATCCGCAAAGCTATTTCCGAAACACATTGCACAAGGTATGGGGTCTCGAAATAATTATTGGAGGACTGTGAATATTCGGTCCATTAGCAGAGTTTTTCAGCAGAAAACACATTTAACCTCCATCCACATTCTGATCCACTGTCTGTTATTGCCAACTGCATTTGGCAATCAAAGGAACGTGGATCTCTGTGAAAGACTATCACTGCCAAAGCTCACCTCCTGCTTCCACGTTTCCTGAGAGCTTTCCTGCCTCCTTGAATCATTTCAAACAGTCTCAGAACAGTACAGGATAGGGCTGGGGGAGAGGGGGAAAGGGTCGAGAAGCTGTCCCTACCTCCACCGTTTTTGGAGGAGGGTCATGAACCTCAGTGGTGGCATCTGTCTGTGGACTAGCCTGGATGGTCAGGGATGTCCAGTGGCAAGGAGGCCACCTGCACTCCCGGTGTGCTGTAGCAGTCCTTCAGCCCACTCACCATGAAAACTATTGCAGCACCAGCGATGTGGGTTTGATTCTGGTCCTGTCTGTAACGAGTTTGTATGTTCTCCCTGTAACTGTGTGGGTTTTCTCCGGGTGTTCTGGTTTCCCCCCGCTCTCCAAAGAAAAAGTACAGGTGTTGTAGGATAATTGAGGTATTTGGGTGGGACTGGCTCATGGGCTGGAAGGGCCTGTTACCGTGCTGTTATGTCTCAATTTTTTAAAGATAAAAATTATATCAGGTTGTCCATTTGTCCACCACAAGCCCGTACATTCCCACACCTCACTGGTCTTGATGCAATCTCCCCACCTTCCTCCTAAAAATGGTTGAAATGTCAGCGATTAGTGGCACAGTTAGCGCAGCAGTTGCACAACGCTAGAGTTGTGTGTGTGTATATGTGTGTGTGTGGGAGTGGGAGTGGGTAGATGGGTGTGTGTGCGTATGTGGGTGTGTGTGGGGGGAGTGGGTGTATAGGTATGTGCGGGTGTATAGGTGTGTGTGGGTGTGTGTGTGGGTGAATGTGTGGGTGTATAGGTGTGTGTGGATGTGGGTGTGTGTGTGGTGGGTTTGGGATGTGTGTGCGTGGGGGGGTTGGGGTGTTTGTGTGTGGGGAGGAGAGTGGGTGTGTGTGTGTGTGTGTGTGTGTGTGTGTGTGTGTGTGTGTGTGTGTGTGTGTGTGTGTGTGTGTGTGTGTGTGTGTGTGTAGAGAGAGAGAGAAAGAGAATGTAGAGAGGGAGGGAGAGAGAAACAAACCCAATGAAATGGTAAAATAACATTTTCTATCCTCTTTCTCCACTAACCACAAACCAAGAATGCTGGAAATGCTCAGTGAACAGGCAGTTTCTGTATCACTAAAATTATATCTAACATGGTAACTAAAGTTACCTTTGACATAACACAGTGCAAGAACAGACCCTTCAGCCCCATTGGTCTGGTCTTCCCCAAACATGATACTCAAGTTAAATTAGAACTCTGCTGCCTGCATATGATATATATCGTCACAATACACAAAAGTGCTGGAACTCAGCAGGTCACACAGCATCCATTGAAAATAAAGGGCAACCAATGTTTCAGACCTGAGCCCCTCATCTTCATCAGCAAAAACATGTAGACTCCAGAATAAAAATATGGGAGGAGGGGGAGAAGACAAAGACAGAAGGGAGGAAGGGGAAGGAGCACAGGCTCACAGGAAGGAGGTAGCTACAGGTAGGAGGATAGAAGAGAAATACTGTAAGTTGATAAGTGCTAGAGGGCTGAGAATGGTAGCTTTCTGATTGGAGGAGGGAAAAGGGTGGGGAGCTGGAGGAATGGGGACAGACCCTTTTCTCTTGAATGCAAACCCTTTAATACAGGGAATAAACAGTCTTATAATGTAGATAAATATTGGGATAATTTGGTGAAATTAGAGTAGGTTACATAGATACACACATTTTAAAACAGATCTTATATGAAATACTGAAGAATTCATATTCAGTGGACTTTACAGAAACTATGGAGAATGCTATGCACATTTCATAAGTAGGTGCTAATTGAAATGATGTCATAAAATGAATAGACCATTGTTTTGGAATGGAGACAGTCTGGCTGTTTGCAAGTATCTTTAGTGCTCACAGAAAGGTCACTCCTGGGTTTTGTTTACCCAAGGCAACAGCTTGACCAAGAAGACTAACTCCTGTAGTTTGCTGAAGAAGGTGAAGGATTTTGCAAGTGAGAGAGTCACATGGACTTTTTAGCAGTCTCAGTTAGAGAGAGAAAGAGAGAGAGAGAGAGAGAGAGAGAGGTGAAACAAACTCTCTCAGCGAGTGTTGGTGACACTGAAAGCACCTGAACAGGGCAAGCCAGGAAGAGCTGGTTGGAAACTGAAGAAAAGTTCCAGAGTGGCAGATGGCTGGAAGTGCTATCGGACTAATGTTTCTCTTGGAATAAGTGGAACAGAAACTCTGTGATAGCTGAAGGAAAGAGGTTATCATCTCAAAAACCCTGATGGGGCAAGTTTCATCAGCGAGACATTGAGGTGTACCTCAGTTGTGGAAATCCTGGAACAACAAATCTCTCTCTGCAAACCCTACAAGAACCTTCCTGAGCAGTAAACATTGACCTTTTGAGCACCAAAGCCTGGTGAACTTTATACATGTTAAATTCTGTCCACAGTGTAACAATTGCCTACATCCAAAGAACTTGGAAGAAGGAGAAGTGAGATTGGACTGTGAACCAAAGAACTTTTAAAAAATTTACACACACATTACATACACATGCACTTAGAATTAGAAGGGGGTGAAGGTTAGTTAAGTTAATATAGATAAGTTAAAATTTGATTCTGTTTTCATGTTTGAAGATAATTAAAGGCAACTTTTGTTTAAGTAACTACTTGTCTTGGCGAATGTCTATTGCTGCTGGGTTTTGGGGTCTATTGGGCTCGTAACAGTCTACACGAATGAACTACTCCAACATGCAGGCTTATGAGTGGATTATAAGTGCCGAATAAAGCTCAGCCAATTCCCCATTTGTTTGCTGTAATTTGTTGAAAAAATAACATAAAACAAAATAGGAACATGGTAGTTCTGTAAAGTGCAGAAGTACAAAATTTCTAGTGCAGTGATTGTGGGGGATTTCCGTTACCTCATCTTAACTGGGATGCAGCCAGTGTAAGAGATCATAAGACCCCATTCCCCTGCCTCCTCCCTGTAACCCTGGATTCCCTTCCTAATATAGAATAAATCTACTCTTGTCTCAAGTAAAACGTGAAGTCGGCAGTCACTGTGGTTGAAGTAAAAACACAAAGCTGGAGAAACTCAGGAGGTCAAACAATGTCCTTTATATAGCAAAGATAAAGATACAGAACCAACATTTTGGGCTTGATCCCCCTTCATCAAGGAATATCTGTCTCAAATATCCCCAATGACTTGACCTCCACAGCAGTCCTCAGCAATGAATTCCACAGATTAACTCCTCTCTGGGTAAAGAAATTTCTCCTCATCTCTGCTCTAAAGGGATGTTTTTATGTTCTGAGGTTGTGCCCTCTGGTCCCAGACTCCCCCCCCCTCTGGAAACCTCCTCTCCACATCCACTCCATTCAGGGCTTTCAGTATTCAATGTTTCAATGAGATCATCCCGCTCCACCCCACCCATTCTTATAAACTCCAGCAAGTACAGTCCTAGAGCTCCTCATATTCATTCTGGGCATCGTTCTCGTGGACCTCCACTGGACCTTCTCCAATACCAATGCATTCTTCCTTGGATGAGGAGCACAAAACTGCTCACATTGCTCCGTGTGGCCTGATGAGTGCGTTAAAAGTATGGGGCCATTGCATTCTGCATGAGATTTTTTTGTGCAAAATGTAGCAAATTGATGCACTATCAATTACGCCAAAGAAGCAACCTGACTGATAGGCCTTTATTACCATAAACTGGCGGCACATCTCATGCTGCTGACCTGAGACCCGAGCTCGTTCTGGGGGAGGGTATTATGGCATTGCCACCTTTATTAGGGGAATCAAGGGGGAGGAGCCATGGGTACAATCAGCAAGGGGTGGGCCAGCCGTACCCATGCAAACAGTATTACCAGTGGTTCCACCACACAAGTCTAATGGTGGGGGTGGAAGAGTGACACAGATGGAGATAGTGTGGAATTCTGGATTGGTTTAAGATGACAGAACTGGGCAGGTGGGAAGAGCATCAATGAAAGAGCATTAAGGTGAGTGGAGATAGGAGGAGTAAGTTCACACAGAAAATGGTGGGTGTCTGGAATGCACTGCCGGGGTGGTGGAGAAGGCTGATGCAATACCGACATTCAAAAGAGGCTTAGACAAGCTCATGGATGTAAGAAAAATAGAGACTTATGGGTGTGAGGTGGGGAAAAATTAGATTAGATAAAATAAATTCAGTGGTGCCTCCAAAGAGAGCATCATTTACTACAATCACAGCATCTGCAGACTTTCATGTTTCACGCGGAAAATTAGATTCTTGTGGAGTAGGTTTACAGAGGTCGGCACAACATTGTGGGCTGAAAGGTGCTGGAATGTTTTACATGCTAGTCATTGTAATTCTGCAAAATGTATTGTATTTATTGAAAATAATAACGGCACCTTAGCAGTTACCATTCTAAATGAAAAGAAAGGCAATTTTATTAGACTGGGTAGCATCACTACATGATGGCAAATCAGCCACAGATCATGGGAGGCACTCAAGGAAGCACGTTCAAGGTGACAAGTTAAACTACTCCCACAAAGAGTGGCCATGTCGAATCTTCAGGGTAATAAGGTGCAAAGAGGGGAAAAGGGGGAAGCTTACATAGGATGCCAGCAGAAAGACGACAGGAGTACAGAAAGTGCGGGAATGAAATTAAAACTGGATTGACTTGAATTGTTTATTGTCACATGTAAAGCTTTGTTTTGCATGGTATCAAAGCACGTCAACTCATAGGTAAAACATGAAGGTCTGCAGCCATTGTGATTGAAGTAAAAACACAGCGCTGCGTAAACTCAGTCGGTCAAACAGCGTAATTTATATAGCAAAGATAAAAATACATATCCAATGTTTTGGGCTTGAGTACGTCCTCAAGGCAGGCACCCGTATCTTTATCTTTAAGTACACTGTTTGACCTGCTGAGTTTCTCCAGTTTGGTCTTTTTAAGTCAACTCATACATAAGTACAACAGGCAATGCAATAACCAAACAAAAGTGCAGGGGGAGAGCATTACAAAGACAAAATGCAGAGTAAAGAGAAAAGAGGAATTTGGAAAGCAAAAAAAAAGACAAATAAAATATTGGCAAATAAAATGCAAAGATGTTTCTGTAGGTACATAACGATGAAGATATGGGACTTGTTGACCATAACAGTACCCAGTGTGTGTAGGCAGAGGATGTGGGCAGGGTTCTAATGTAAGCTTGCCATTGTCTCCTCGAAGAAGGGGGCAGGTTTTGATGCTTCAGTTAAGGAGAATGAGTGTGATAGTTTAAATGGGATGAATACAGGAAAAAAAGGGTAAAATTATTAGCTGGCACATTGAAGCGAGAGGTGAATTCTAACACAAATGTCTGCCTTGGCGAGAGGTGGCTGTAAAGATATGGAATTCATATCTAGATTCAGCAGGTCATCGATTATTCCAACAACTTCTGTAGGTGCACTGTAGAAAGCATACTGGCTGGTTGCATCATGATCTGGTTTGGAAATTCTAATGCCCAGGAACATAAGTGGCCAACTTAGCCAGGCCCATCACAGGCACTGACCTCCCATCCATTGAAGACGTCTGTGCATTGAGAAGGGCCCCCATCACCCTGGTTACATTCCATTCTCACCACTGTTCTCAGTCAAAATGTAACCATAACCTTAACAATAAAACTATATCAAGACCAAAGATCTGTCTGCACTATTGAAACATCATTTTCTTTCTTGAAATATTGTAACTTTGTCAATCCTTTTATCTTCATTATGGTGCATTGCATTAAATTAATTTATACTGTGTATTTTACCTGTGTAGCTGCAACAAATAAAAATTTCACTACATCTGGATATTAAAACCATAAGACATAGGAGTAGAAATAGGCTATTCAGCCCATCGAGTCTACCCCTTCATTTAATCATGAGCTGATCCATATTTCCACTCAGCCCGATTGTCCGGCCTTCTCCCCATAATCTTTGATACCCAGGCTAATCAAGAACCTATCAATCTCTGCCTTAAATATACCCAATGACTTGGCCTTCACAACCGCTAGTGGCAACAAATTTCACAGATTTACCAACCTCTCACTGAAGAAATTAGTGTGATAAGTCGTCATAGCGGTTAGTGCAACATTGTTACAGCGCCAGCGATCGGGACCAGGGTTCGAATCCCACGCTGTCTGTAAGGAGTTTGTATGTTCTCCCCGTGTCTGCGTGAGTCTTCCCTGCTTGCTCCAGTTTCCTCCCGCCGTTCGGGGATTGTCGGTCAATTGGGTGTAATTGGGCGGTGCAGGTTCACTGGGTTGAAAGGGCCTGTTACCACGCTGTATGCCTACATTTAAAATTTTTTAAGTCTCTGTTCTAAGTAGATGCCCTTCAATCTTGATGTACTTCATCAGTTAATAGAAGTACATCATTGCCCTTCTGTGTATGTCAAAAAACGTTGAGCATCACGACCATCAAGTTTTCCTGGCCTCTCAGTGAACTTTACTGACTGAGGACCGATGCACACTGTCCCAAGCAGTAGCAATCAGAATCATCCAACTTCCATGGTGTTGTCACCACCAATTCTCAATGCACATTCACCACATATACGTCTGAATAGGTACGTGGCATATCCAGTTCATTCTGGGTCCTGGCAGAGGGAATTCTGGAACAAACCTTGTAACTTTTCAAATAATTCAGTTTCAGAGTAATTTCCTCACTGTGATTTGCATTCAAAACAGCAGCATGACCGGCTGCTTAAATCTTGATAGTTACTGTAGTATATCAATAAGATTGAAAGAGCGCAGAGAAGATTTACAATGCATTGCGACAGAGTATATAGATATGGTTTTGGGAGATACATTTGGAAAGGTTTGTTAGAGTAGGTCACAAACAAACACTTAAAATAGATCTTATTTGAAATACTGGAGCTCTGCCCCATCCTAGACATATCGGGGCCTCACAGCTTTGCAAGAGCTTTGAAGAGTGCACAAGAGACTTCACTAATGGATGGTTGTTTACAAAAGGCAACAGATAAAAGAGCTTGTTAGAGCCGCAGATTTTTTTGAAGAGAACTTGCTGTTCTGAGAGGGTGATGTGGTTTTGCAAGCAGAGAGAGTCAAATAGGCTTTCTCTCAGAGAGTCAGAGAGAGAGGGAGAGTCACACACACACACACACACACACACACACACACACACACACACACACACACACACACACACACACACACACACACATACAGACACACATACACACACACAGATCACTTGTACAGTGTTACAGCCAGCAAGAGCAGCTGGGGCTGGAACAGGACAAACTGGCAAGCTTATGGAAAGCCCATTTGTAAGATGGCCTGGTCAAAGCCCTTGTGGTTCATGCAAGAGGAGAGGACTGGCTGTCTAATGTTTCACTTGGAATAAGGGAAACAAAAAGGAACTCTGTGGTGACCTGAAAGAAATAAGTTATCATCTGGAGAACCCTGAAGGGGTAAGTTTCGTCAGCAAGACACTGGAGTGGCTGATGGAAGTACATCAGTTGTGGATGTCCTGAAACAACAAATCTCTCTCTGAAAACTGACAAGAACCTTTCATTTACCTTTCAGCCACCGAAGCCTGGTGAATTTTATAAATGTTAAATTCCGTGCACAGTATAAAAATTGCCTGCAATCAGTGAACTTGGAAGAGTGAGAAGTGAGATTGGACTGTGAAGCAAAGAACTTTTTTGAACTTACACACACATTACTTACATGTGCACTTAGAATTAGAAGGGGGTTAAGTTAGGTTAAGTAAGTTAATAGAGATAAGTTAAAGTTTAATTCTATTTTCATGTTTAAAGATAATTAAAAGCAACTTTTGTTTAAGTCACCATTTGTCTTGGTGAATATCTATTGCTGCTGGGTTTTGGGGTCCTTTGGGCTTGTAACAGTGTGTTTGGGGCTTGAGGAACTGAGTTACAGGGAAAAGTTAAACAGGTTAGGACTTTATTCCTTGGATCATAGAAGAATGAGGGGAAATTTGATAGAAGTGTACAAAATTATAATGGGTGTGGACAGTGCAAAGGTTTTACCATTAAGGTTGGATGTGACAAAAACTAGAGGTCCTGGGTTAAGGGTGAAAGGGGAAATGTTTAAAAGGATAATTATGGGGAACTTCTTCACACAAGATTGGTGGGTGTGTGGGACAAGCTGGCAGCTATAGTGGTGCATGCAGGCTCAATTTTGGCATTTAAGAAAAATTTGGATAGGTACATAAATGGAGGAATATAGAATGGGTGCAGGTCAGTGGGACTAGCTGAATAATAGTTTGGCACACACTAGATGGGCCAAAAGGCCTGTTTCTGTGCCGTAGTGTTATATGGTTCTAACCTAGTTGAATTTTAAAAAAAGATTTGTCATGTGATCTGTAAATATAAGCAAGTACTGCTGATACAGATGAAGAGTCTGTTGTCACAATGAACAGAGAATGGAGAAAGAAGGCATTAACATACTTCAATTTGTTCATAAAACTGTTTACACACTGCCCATTTAATATTTTCAAGTCGACAAGTTTTTTTAAAATTTATTTATTCGTTCAAAATACAGATAATAAGTAACATATATAACAATAAACTAAACAGGAACGATATATTTTATATATATAAAAGAAAAAAGAAAGAAAAAAAGAAAAAGAGAAAAAAAAGAGAACCCCCTCTTTCAGCCAACTCTCCTAAGGAGAGCCATAAATAGAAAAAAAAAGAAAATTAAGCATACATATTAAGATCTAATCAATGTAAATCAAAATGTAAATATTCTGAATATAACAACCACTTATTAATAAAAAAACTATAGTTATCACGTGAAACATATGTGATTTTTCCATTATTAAACAATATTTCATCTCCTGATGCCATCTATTAATATCAATCATATTCGTATCTTTCCACGTACTAGCAATACATTTTTTCACTACGGATAAAGCTAAATATACAAAAGCAAGCTGAAACTTATCTAATCCCAGACCTTTCAGAGGTTGCAAACTACCCAATAAAAATACTGTCGGATCTAAAGGTATTTTAATCTTATACAGGAATTCCAGAAACAATTGTACTTTCTTCCAAAAAGATTGTATATATATATATACATGACCAAACTGCATGAAAAAAAGTTCCAACAGCATTACCACATCTAAAACACAAATCTGATTCATGAAAACCATATTTTTTTTTAGCTTTTCAGGTGTTAAATATAATTGATGTAAAAAATTATAGTTAATCATTGCATAACGTGCATTTATCAATCTAGTTACACTACCATAGCAAATATCTGACCAATCATTCTTGGAAAAAATAAAACCAATTTCTGCTTCCCATTTACCTTTAGATTTATCCCAACCCTTTTTATCCATACCATCCTGTAACATTTGATACATAACTGATACACCAGTCTTCATTCCACCAAGGAGTGTCTTAACCAAACAGCCTCTATCCTCAAAGCCATGCCCTCTTCACACTGCTACCATCAGGCAACATGAAGACGAAGACCCAGCAGCACGAAAAACAGCTTCTTCCCCTCCGCCATCAGATTTCTGAACAGACAATGAACCATAGACACAGCCTCACTTTCTCCTCTTTTGCAATAATTTATTTATTTTTAAATGTAATTTATAGCAATATTTGCAAACCAGAGAATTCCAAGACATGTTCATAACAATAACTTCTGATTCTACCTCCAAAAATTGAGGCTGTTATTAGAAATGATTCTGAGAACCTTGTTGCTGGTCACATGCTTCATATTGATTCAAACCTGGAGGATGTTTGCAGCCTGCTGCATAGTATTGATTCCCACTTAACTCCAGTCTGTGGAATGGAAACATTCAGCATGAGGTTGTATCAATTGTTCTGTTCTGTCAGCCTTAAATAGGGGAGGGAGGTGGGGTATAGGGATGATGTGGGATGGTTTCCTGCAATTTATTCAGCGCAGTTTCCATACTGAGAGGCGACAATGTTGAGCAAGGAATCTGTGATAATGAAGTCTGGAGGTGTTTGACAGACCATCCATATCTAGTATATTGCAAGCAGTGTTGGGCCCCAGAGCTAAGGAAGTACGTGTTGGCATTGGAGATGGTCCAGAGGAGGTTTACAAGAATGATTTCTGGGATGAGAGGGTTAATGTACGAGGAGCTTTTGATGGCCCTGAGCTGTACTCATTGGAGTTTAGAAGGACGAAGGGAAATCTCATCGAAAGATTCCGAATATTGTAAGGGCTGGATTGAGTGAACATGGAGAAGTGGGAGAGAGTCTAACATGAGAGGCACAGCCTCAGAATAAAAGGGCGTCCCTTTAGAATAGAGATGCGGAGGAATTTCTTCAGCCAGAGAGTGGTGATTCTGTGGAATTTGTTGCCACGGACTAATGTGGAGGCCAAGTCAATGGAGTAGATTTAAAGCGGTTGATAGGTTAGTGAAGGTGTCAAAGGTATAGGGAGAAGGCAGGAGAATAGGATCCAGAGGGAAAAATACATCAGCTGTAATTCGAATGGTTGAGCAGATTTGATGGGCCGAACAGATTATTCTGCTATTATGTCATGGGATTCAAATCATCTCTGGAATAGGAAAGGTTGGAGAGCAGCAGCTTAGAAGGATATGGATCAAATTCAGGCAAGCGCAACAAGATCGGAATACCAACTTGGTCAGCATGGAGTTGTGGGCAGAAGGGCCTGTTGCATGCTGTCTGACTATGACTTTATAATAGAGCAATGGACGGCCAAAAGAATCTATTTGCTGGAGTGCAAACAGAACCTGATTTTTAAAAAATATTCTTCGCTTTCCCTCCTCATTTTAGTAACCTTGAATTGTGGTTGTGTGGCTGCAGGAAGGACGTGGTTGCTCTGGGGAAGGTTCAGAGGAGGTTCACCAGCATGTTATGAGGAGAGACTGCATGGATTATCTTGGTTGTCCCTCAAGCAGCAGAGGCCGACAGGAACTTGACAGAGGCTTGTGAAATTATGAGAGGCACAATTAGGGTAGATATTCGGAAATGTCTCCAGAGCAGAGAGTCTACAACCTGTGGGCATACATTTAGAACAAATGTTTCTGCTGCCATTTCAGGCAGTGAATTCCAGATTTTCTTTTCTGACATACTTTAGAATTTTAGAACGTAGGACATTACAGCACAGCCATATGTGCTGACCTATGTAAACCTGTCTGAGAAGACAGAAGATCACGTTGCTTGGAATAAAGGCTGGGAGGTATTCATAGTTATCTGGCTGATATTTCCTTTGATCAATTAAGCAGTTTCTGCATGAAGAAGTGTGCTGTCTGGAAATTGGCTGCTACATTTTCCACATCTCAGATAAAAAGCCTGAATTTGGAAGCATTTGCAATGTTCTATAAATTCAAAATATGTTTTTAAATCAGTTTATTTCTTAAATATCCAAGTCATGATAAGAATGCAAGGAAGTCTGAGTAGGACCAAACCTCTCTTCTTCTGGCGATCCATCCTATAGAGTGATGATGGTTCCTTTCAGTCAGTTTGAGGGGTTTGATATTAAATGTGGTTCTTGGACAGTTTAAAACACACGTCCATAACGTTTCCCAGAAGGTACAATTCCGGATCAAGTGGAAAATCCACCTTTGTAATTTTTTTCACAATGTTCCCCCAAGGTCCTCCCAGAAGGATCTTACCTATGTCCACAGCCAGGTTGAATGGATAAAGGTTCCAATCTCTACACCTAAAACACATTTCCAAAATTTCTTGTTTGAATTTATGTAATTTTTGTGGTGTGAGGTACAGTTGATACAGGAAGCTGTATTGCACCAACCTGTACCTGCCATTAATAACTGCTGTCTTGCTCTTCCAACACAGATCTGTCCAATACCAATCGTGGATTGTCGTGCCCAGGCCTGTCTCCCACATTTCCCTCACCTGTCTTCAGGCCCTCACTTTGGAATAAGAGATATATAGAAATAAACATGCATATTCTCTCTTCAAATTAGAATTTCTATGTCATTACACATGGGTAGGGCCATAGATAGTCCCAAATTATCCCTTAAGAATGATCCTTTTTGAAAATACCAGAAGAAAGTTTTATTCTACAAATCATACTTATTCCTCAGTTGTTCCAATGATATAAGCTGCCCCCGTTCATAACAATCCTCGATACACCTGATCCCCTTCTGGCACCAGGCGTCCAGGGTCTTATTAACCGGATCATAGTATTAATCTGTTCTTGGACAAGGGTGTTTTAGGAGATAACCCCACAGTTAGCCCAATACATTGATTTAATTTCTGCCATGTTGGAATTATATATTTTAATATGGGGTTATCTTTTGACTTGATATCAATTTAGTGTCCCAATTATATTTTAACTCTCCTGCTATCTTTTCTCCTACTGTGTAATCCAAATTGTGCCCAGGAAGTGGGTACGTTCCCTCAGAGAGAGAAATGATAAATCTTTACTGGGCTGCCCAATAGTATTTTTTAAAGTCTGGTAATTTCAGATCTCCCAGTTTGTAACCCCAAGTCAAAATTTCCGTGGAGATCTTACTGTGCCACAAGAAATTCCTGACACATCTGTGGAGTGTCTTAAAGAAGCTCTGTGGCAATGGGATGGGCAGTCTTGGCATCACTTTCATTTTAACACAATGAACCCTGCCCACCAAAGTTATGGGGGCCGGCAGCCTTTAAGAAGTGTAGGCACTGCTGTGCTTTCCTGACTAATGAGGAGGTGTGAGTTCAGGAATAGGTCGTCCCTTATTTATACGTACTTTGTGCTTCATGAAACTTTAGGTAAAGTTCATATGAAGAGAGGGATTAAAATCAGCACAGCACAGGCCCTTTGGCCCACAGTTAGCAGACCCATTCCACACAGTCTAATCCTTCCTTACCATAGTCCTCCTATTTTTATTACATCCATGTGGCTCTATTTTTCTTATATTTATGTACCTAGCTAAGAGTCATTTGAATGTCCTTATTATACCAGCCTCCACCACCCCCCCTGCAATGCATTCCAGACACCCACCATTTTCTCTGTCAAAAGCTACGTCTGACGACTCCCCTAAACTTTCTACCACTCACCTTAAACAGATGTCCTCTGGTATTTGGTAATGTAAAAACACAGAGATGCTGGAGGATCTCAGCAGGTCTCTCTGCATGCATAGATATATTACCGACGTTTGGGGCCGGAGCTCCTCTTCAAGGTTTGGTTGCTGTGAAACCAGCTGAGCTCCTCTAGCGTTTCTGTTTTTTTACTACAATCACAGTCCTTGCAGACTTTCGTGTTTCCCTCTATTTTCCATTATTAACCCAGGAAAAAGATGCAGATGTTCCATCCTCTCTAATCCCTCATAATCTTCTATATTTCTATTGAGTAACTGCTCATCCTTCAGTGCTCTTTGCATTTCCAGTACAACCTCCACGCTACTGTTTACAGAAAGACGATACCAGAGCTTGTGATGCTGCACAAGCTACTTCAGGGAGGTAATGTGTAACTGGCTCTGAATTTTATTTTTTGTTTCAGATTTTTCCCACATCGAGCTGCGAATCCTAGCACACCTCACGTCCGACCCGGAGCTTCTGAAACTGTTCCAGGAACCGGAGCCACCGGATATCTTTTCCACTCTTGCTTCTCAATGGTAGGTGAACAGTACCCATGCCAGAGGTGTTTGGAATAGCCCACAGCAAACCACCTGGCTGCAGGCCAGCAGAAGGGCTCAGGCCTGAAACGTTGGTTACCCTTGACTTCCTATAGATGCTGCATGACCTGCTGAGTTTCTCCAGCACGTTTGTGCATTACATTATTTTACAAATGTGAGGCTCGTTCAAGAGTCTAAACCAGAAAGAAAATGCTACTAATCCCGAAAGTGTTAGCGTGGAGGGATAGGCGTGTCGAGTGGTTAGAGAGAGGGTGAGGAGAAGGGAACCTGGGAACAGCTCGCAAACTGCCACCTTGTGCCAGTGCATCAGGTGATCCAAACTGAGTACTTGCAGAAGGACTGATGGAGTGGGGATCATTCATGTTATTGTTGTCAATCACATGGCAGGAACAGACCCTTCGGCCACCTCACTGCACCTCACCGTACATGATGTCCAAAGCAAACTACGTCACCGCTGTTTGCACCTGATCCCTCTATTCCATCCATAATCATAGAACCACACCACAGAAACAGACCCCTTAGCCTGTCTAATCTGTGCCGAACTGTTATTTTGCCTAACTCAATTGACGTGCACCCAATCCATAATTCCTCCATACCCCTCCTATCCATGTACTGATCTAAATTTTCCTTAAATGTCACATTTGAGCACCACTTCAGCTGGAAGCTCATTCCACACTCCCACCACTCTCTGCACATTCCCCCTCATGTTCCCTTTAAACATATTCCCTTTCACCCTTGATCCACATCCTCTTGTTCATGGTTCACCCAACTTCAGTGGAAAATGCCTGCTGTCATTTACCCTATTTATGCCCCTCATAATTTTGATTACCTCTGTCAAATCTCCCCTCATTCTCTGAGTCTCCATGGATTAAAGTTCTAAACTGAAACTCAATTCCTCAAGCCCTGGCAACATCTTTGTCAATCTTCCTTGCACTCTTTCAATCATATTGTTATCTTTCATGTGCCTATCCCAAAGTATCTGAAATGCTGCTATTGTATCTGCTTCCATGACTGAGTTCCTCCACAAAACTTGCTGAGTTTCTCTAGCATTGTGTCTTACTTCAATCACTGCATCTGCAGACTTGTGTTATACTCCACGACTAAACCTGCTAACCCATTTCAGACACTCACTACTGCAAAAGTAAACTTGCCCTGCATATATCCTTTAAATAACACCCTCCCCCCAACCCCTCCACCTTCAACATGACATTTATGCACTGGGATAAAGATTCTGTCTCCCCTTCAACGCCTTCATAAACTTCTGTCAGACACTCGCCAGCCTCCGTTAAGGGGCATGAGAAGTATTCTGCCCCCTACTTTGTGCAGTCAAAGTATTTGCTTTAAAAGAAATAGGTTTATGCTGAATAAAGTACAAGGAGCAGAATGAACAGGTAATTGCGGGGATAAACAGGAAAGTCTGCACACGCCGTAGAAACTCGGCAAGTCACACAGCATCTAGAGGAAGAAAGAGTAACCAAGGTTTCAGGCCTGAAACCTTTGTCAAGGGATGAGCAAAATGCAGTCAGGTGCCTGAATAAAATGGTGGGTGGAACAAGAGGAGAGAATGGGGAAAGGAGCAGAGGAGAACAAGTTGACAGCTAAGAAGGTGGATCTGGGTGGGAGGCTAGAAGAGAGAAAAAGCTGAGTCAGTTGGTGTGTACAGCAATGTTAGCATTAGAGATGGCTGTTCAAGAAACGCCCCATCAAGGCTCACTGCACCATCCACAAACGCCTGCCAGGTGCCCACCAAGGTGACTCTGACAGCACCTAACAACCCCACGAGCTCGACCACCAAGAAGGTCAAGGGTGGTCGGTGCAGGGGAACATCACTGCCCGCAGGTTCTCCTCCTCGGCATGCCAATGTCTCAATTTGGAAATCCTTTGGCGCTTCTTCAGTGTTCCTGGGACTTGCTTCCCAACTACACTTCATCAACAGAACATCAGTGGTTCAATGCGACGCCTCAGAACCACCTCCTCAAGGGCAATTTGGAATGGGAGTCAGGTCAAGTTTATTGTCATCTGATTGCAGAAGTACCACCGACAAAACAGCACTCTCTGGTTTTCGGTGTTAAAGATGCAGACACACAACTAGACGTAACACACATACAGACAAATGATGCAGATGCAGGACAAGTAATATATATATTAATATATACATACATATATAGATACCGTTTCATGATTCTGAGAGTCTGGGACAGTCAGTGTGAGCAGTTGCTTTGGTCATTCAGCATTCTCACTACCTGTGTTTCATACTGCCTATCTCTTTCCTAACAGGAGTATCTGAAAGATGCTGTGTGCAGGGTGGTTGAGGTCTTCACTGATTTTGCGACAATGATACGGGTTGATCACATCAATGGGTGTCTTCCCAGCGATATGCAGATTCTAAGGAAAGGATACTTGGAACAAGAGCTAATACTCAAGCACAGACAGAGACCAGATAATAACAGTTGTACTGGCAGATGGAGATTGAAGGACCTGGCTCTGTGAATATAGATTGCATGCAGCGTAATATTCTGTATTATATCAAACTATCTAGTTCAAAGTTGGAATGGATCCAAAAGCTCAAAAACAGAAACTAATTCAGACAACTGGCACTCATGGTATATTTGCAGCATTGACTTGGACTAATCAACTATTACACTCAGCATAACAGAAGACATCAAGTGGTTGTCTGTGTAAGCAAATCATTAGGTGGATGTGACAGGATGAGGACTGCGGTGTCTTCAGCTCTGCCGCTGTTTCAGATCAGGCTTAAATTGGAATCCCTGACGTGAGCCGCTGAGCTGGATGTGTAAGATCCCACTGCAGTGTAGTAGGATTAGCAAGGAGTTCACTGGGGGGCACAGGCCCACCTTTGCGCCTCTGTCAGAAGCAAAGAGTACATCCTGATTTCATACTGTGTCAGCAAAATGAGGGAGGGGGGGTGCGGGGCAAGGCAGGGATTTTAGAGGCATCTGAGGGGACAACCTTTTGACACAGAGGGTGGTATGTATCTGGAACGAAGAAGCTGCGGTAGGTACAATCACAACATTCTAAAGATGTTTGGGCTCATATTTTGATTGGAAGTACTTAAAAGGATGTGGGGCGAATACAGGTGAAAGAGATTTGGCTGGAATGCCATCCTGGTTGGCATGGCTGACTTGAGTTGAATGGCCTGTGCTGTGTGGCTCTGTAATGCGGTGACAGGGCTGATGACCCCTCAGCTGCTTTACCACCCACCACCCACCACCCAACAGTCTCTCTACTGCACCCCATTGCCTGGGAAAGTACTGGTACAACTCCATCTTCCTATATTGTGGTCAAAAGTTCCTTTTATTGTCACATAATATTACATTAAAAATGTAATATACATGATGTACATCAACTTTTATCTGCTGTAAGGGAATAGTGAGCAGTCCCCGGTGCCCCAAACAACAGGAGAAAGAGAAGCAGAGTCCCTTCAGAGTCACCGAATGTCCGTGGATTCCCCTCCAGCGCTCCCGCCGCCTCTGCTGCCTCACAGACTCCCGTGCAAACCATCGGCAACCCAGATCCAAACCTCCATCAGGAAGCCTTCAGCGCCCGAGGTCCCTTCTGGAGCACTTCTTGCCCTCAGCACCCTCTCGAATCCCAGTTCCGATACCTGGTTCTCATGAGGCAGTCTCCAGTGGCTGTATGGCTCCTTTGACAGCAAGTTGCCTGTGTGATGACAGAACTGGATTCAATACCCCAGCCGTGGGGTTACATAAAGGTGTACCATGGTCTCTATGCTCTTATTTTCCATGCCCTCAAGGTCAGATCAACATCCAAGTCTCTGTATCTCAATATTGAATTGAATTTAATTTTGAAGAGCCATTTTTTAAATGATTTTCAGCCAAACAAACTAATTTAGAGTTTGAAAGTATTAAGATTATATTTCATCGTTGTACAACTTGTGTCATTAGTCTTAAACGGAGGTAGGTGGAGGAGCAGGTAGCATTGAGGAAACAGAGAGGCTGCAGAAGGACTTAGACAAATTAGGAGAATGGGCAGAGAAGTGGCAAATGGAATCCAATGTCAGAAAATGTACAGACATGCACTTTGGTAGGAAAAAATGGGCAGACCACTTTCTAAATGGGGAGAAAATTGAAAATACCCAGAGGCAATGGGATCTGGGTGACCTCGTGCAGGACGGCCTGAAGGTAAACTTGCAGGTTGAGGTGGTGGTGAAGAAGGCCAATGCAATACTGGCGTTCATTTCAAGAGGAATTGATACAAGAGCAGGGACGTGATGTTGAGGTTTATAAGACCCTGGAGAGACCTCACGTGGAGAACTGTGAGCAGTTTTGGGCCCCTCGTTTAAGAAAGGAGGTGCTGACGTCAGAGCAGGTTCACAAGGATGATTCCGGTAATGAAGGGGTTATCATACGAGGAGAGGTTTGACAGGTCTTGGCCAGTACTTATTGGAATTTATGAGAGTGAGGGGGGGGGGGGATCTCATCGAAACATTGAGAATGTCGAAAGGCGTGGACAGAGTAGATGTAGAAAGGTTGGTTCTCATGACGGGAGAGTCTAGGACAAGAGGGTGCAACTTCAGCATAGCTAGAGGGTGGTGAATCTGTGGAATTTGTTGCCTCAGGCAGTTGTGGAGGCCAGATCATTGGGTGTATTCAAGGCATCAAAGGTTATGTGGAGAGGACCGGGCAGTGGGGAAAATGGATAAACTCGTGCTTAAATGATGGGACAGTCTCGATGGGCTGAATAGCACATTTCTGCTCCTATGGCTTGTGGTTTTACGATTGAATTATTTTATTGTCATGGGTATAAGAGATACAGTAAACATTCGTTCTGCGTGCTATCCAGGTAAGCCAACTCATACAGCAAGCAGGTAGCACAATGGCAATAAATAAATAGAACGATCGTATCAGGAATAGAGTTACAGTAAGTCAAATAATGCAGGGCACTGAGAGATGTACAAAAACATCATGCAGAGTACAGAGAAAAAATGCAGTTGAAAAAAGATCCATGTTTTGCTTGTGATAGATGATGATGGGAGGAAATTCTCATACATATAAGTGCAATGTGCATTGGCACTGTAGCTCTTCTTGCTGCAGCTACCCCAGGTGTGCAAGATACACTAAAAAATAATGTATAAATTAAATTACCACATGAGAGAAAAAAGGCAATAAATATGAAAGAATAAGACCATAAGATATAGGAGCAGAGACAGGCCACTCGGCCGATCGAGTCTGCTCCACCATTCCGTCATGTACTGATCCATTCTCCCACCCACCCCCACTCCCCTGCCTTCACCTCAAAACCTTTGATATCCTGACTATTCAGATACTTGTCAATCTCTGCCTTAAATACACCCAATGACTTGGCCTCCACAGCCGCCTGTGGTAGCAAATTCACCACCCTCTGGCTAAAGAAATTCCTCCACATCTGTTCTAAACGGGCGCCCTTCAATCCTGAAGTTGTGCCTTCTTGTCCTTGACTCTCATACAATGTTGTCACATTTACACTGTCCAGATCTTTCTGTCTGTAAGGAGTTGGTATCTTCTCCCCATGTCTGTGTGGATGCTCCGGTTTCTTCCCACCCTTCAAGACATATACGGATTATAAGTTAATTGGTCTTAATTAGGTAGCACAGGAGGGCCTGCTACCGTACAGTATGTCTATATATATTTGAACATTTGAAATGTATCTATGAGGTCCTCCCTCGTTCTTCCAAACTCCAAGCAGTACAGTCCAAGAGCATTCAAACATTCCTCATATGCTAATTCCTTCATTCCAGGAATTATTCTTGTGAATCTTCTCTGAACCCTCTCCAATGCTAACACACCTTTTCTTTTCTTACAGCCCAAACTGTACCCCGTTCTGCAACTGAGGCCTCACTAGTGCCTTATTGAGCCCCAAAATCGCATCCCTGCTCTTAAATCCTACTCCTCTAGATATGAATGCCAACATTGCATTCACCTTCTTCACCACCAACTCAATCTGGAGGTTTAATCTTTAGAATATCCTGCAAAAGAACTCCCAAGTCTCTTTGCCCCTCCGAATTTTGAATTTTCTCCCCATCCAAATAATATCCTGCCCTTTTATTTCTTCAACCAAAGTGCATGACCATCCACTTTCCAACATTGGATTTCATTTGCCACTTCTCTGCCCATTCTCCTAATCGATCTAAGTCTCTCCGCCGCCTCTCTGTTTCCTCATCACTACCTTCCCCTTCACCTAGAGAGAAAATAGATATATAACTTGTAGATTGAGCCAAAAATGTGATGTCATAAATAATGTAGTAGTGGTCTTGAAGGAATTTATGTTTAGGGGAGTACAGAAGAGCTCAAGGACCTGATAGCCTATGTTTGATAGTCTTATGGTCTTAATGTACATCATGTGCCAATTTTACTTTACTTGCTGCAGCCAAACAGGTACTTAGTTAAAAAAATAACTCCAATAGTGTACACCAAAATACTGTACTGAAATAAATAATTCATTTACAGTTATAGTAGTGCATGCAAAAACAAAAGTAATTTCAATAGAGCAGAATGTCGGAGCAGTCCCTGGTCAGTGTAACAAGGGGAGATTCCAGAGTCTGATTGCTGCTGGAGTAAAATTGTCCTTGAACCTAGAGGTTAGAGTAGCGGTGAGAGCAACGCTGTTTACAGTGCCAGTGACCCACGTTCAAATCCGGTGCTGTCTGTAAGAAGTTTGTATGTTCTTCCCATGTCTGCGTGGATTTCCTCCGGGGCCTCCATTTTCATCCCACCCTTCAAAACATACTTGGGGTGTAGGTCATTTGGGTGTAATTGGGCAGCATGGGCTTGTGGGCCGAAAGGGCCTGTAACCATGCTGTTTGTCTAAATTTAAAAAAAAATGACATTGCATACAACCCTAAGATTCTTTTTCCTGCAGGCAAAGCAGAATTACCATTTATTGGTGGTGCATAAAACTGTATGACGAATGTCCTTTACGATACTTAGATCCATTTGAGAGTCTGATAACAGCAGAAAAGAAACTGTCCTTGAATCTGGAGATTCTTTCCCTGCTGGTCTACCGTTGACCTCCCAAAATGCATCACCTCGCGAAATGATCACAGCTTCTTTTGCCTTCAGCCAGCTCGCGCAAACCTCAACATTGGGAGGAGAAAGGCTTTTTTAATTATAGCAGGGTGTTAGTGAGCACAGGAGAGATTCCACTGCAGTGGCTGAAAACCGATCGGGACTCTTGTCAGGTCAAGTCACTTCAATTCACCCTGTACTGTTTGAGATCAAAGACCATCCAACCCTCCACAGCTGTGCTGCTCAAGGAGCCCTGAGACTCCTGCGAGGGATTTTCACAGTTAATTACTGTCCATTCCAATATGTCCTGCATTTTTTGTCTAAATACTTTTGAGAATTGTGACAGAAATCTCAGATCTTTCCTTGTAGAAAACACTGTAGGCTTCAGCCCACCATGTTGTGCAGACCAGTGTAAATCTACTCCACAAGATTCCCCACCCCACATCCATAACCCTCTATTTTTCTTACATACATGTGCCCATCGAAGAGTTTTTAAAAAGTCCTTATTGTACCAGCCTCCACCATCACCTCTGGCCATGCATTCACAAGATATAAGAGCAGAAGTAGGCCCATCATGGCAGCTCCAACTTCTAACAGAAGTTGATGCATCCTCCCACTCAGCATCACTCCCTGGCTTTCTCCCCCTAACCCTTGATGGCCTGACTAAACAAATACCTGTCAATCTCTGCTTTGAATACACCCAACTACCTCACTTCCACAGCCGCCTGTGGCAACAAGTTCCACAGACTCATGGCCCTCTGACTAACCACTGCCTCTGACTAAAGAAATTTTTCCATATTTCTGTTTTAAATTAACGCCATTTTATCTTGAAGTTGTGCCCTCTTGTCCTAGACTCCCCTACCATGGGAAATACCTTTGTCACATCTACTCTGTCCAGGCTTTTCAGTATTCAAAATATCTCCATGAAGTTACCCCCTTCATCCTTCAGTACTCCAATGGGTACAGTCCAAGACCTGACAAACTTTCTTCATAAGCAAACCCTTTATTTCTGGTATCATTCTGGTAAATCTTCTCTGAACCCTCTCCAACGCCAACATGTCTTTTCTCAAATATGGCCATGACCCTGATCGTATGTGCCTGCTTTTGGAACTCCCCCTTCTCCACAGCCTCAAAGCCCTGAAAAGGTGCCTGGGCTTGTTCTCCTACTATGCCCAGTGGGCCCCCAATTATGCGGACTAGGCCCGCCCCCCTCATTAAATCTACCTCCTTTCCCTTGATATCAGAGGCCTGTGCGGCCCTCAGCCCCATCAAGGCAAACCTTGCCAAGGTCACAATGCATGCTGTGGATAAATCCACTCCATTCCAGGTGGAGAGCAATGCATCTGGCTTCACTCTGGCTCCCACTCTTAACCAGGCGGGCAGACCCATACCTTCTTTTCTCACACCCTCCAGGAGTCCGAAATTCAACACAGTCAAGAAGGAGGCCCAAGCCATTGTCGAGGCGGGCCAGCACTGGAGGCACTACCTTGTTGGCAAACAATTTACCCTGCTGGCCAACTAACGTGCAGTTGCTTTCATGTTCAACAATCAGTAGTGAGGTAAAATCAAAAACGACAAGATACTGAGGTGGAGAATTGAACTTTCCACCTACAGTTATGATATCTTGTACTGGCCCGGGAAACTCAATGAGCCCCTAGATGCTCTGTCTCAAGGAACTTGTGCCAGCGCTCAAATAGACCAATTGCAAGCCCTCCACAATGACCTGGTTCACCAGGTTCTTCCACTATATCAAAGCCTGCAATCTGCCTTACTCCATGAGGAGATCAGGACTATGACCAGAAACTGCGAAGTCTGTGTGGAGTGCAAACCGCACTTCTATCGACCAGCTAGAGCGCACCTGATAAAGGCCACCAACCCCTTTGAACGCCAGACCATTGATTTCAAAGGAACCCTCCCCTCCTCTGGCCGCAACATGCACTTCTTCAATATCATAGATGAGTACTCTTGTTTCCCATTCACCATCCCCTGCTTGGACATGACAACTGAAATAGTCATCAGGGCCCCATGCCACCTCTTCACCCTGTTTGGGTACCTCTGCTATATCTTTTCTGAGTGACGAGCTGTGTCAGTACCTGCTGGCCAGAGGCATCGCCATGAGCAGAACCACCAGTTACAACCTCTGAGGGAATGGGCAGGTGGAAAAGAGAACGCTACCATCTGGAAGCCCACCCTTCTAGCCCTACAGTCTAGAGGCCTTCCAGTCTTCTGCTGTCTAGATGTCCTGCCTGCGGCAGGTCGCTCCTTTGTACGGCCACCAATGCCACTCCACACGAAAGAATGTTTTCTTTCCAGAGGAAGTCTGCTTCAGGGACCACGCTGCCAGCCTGGCTGACATCCCCAGGGCCGGTCCTACTCCAGAACCACGTGAAGAACCATAAATCTGACCCACTGGTCGAAAGGATCCACCTCATCCATGCCAACCCCCAATACCCCAATGTGGCATACCCTGATAGACACGAGGACACTGTTAGGGAACTGTTGCTCTCAGAGGTCCTTGAGACCATTACTGGTCACCCCCTTCACCTATCAATACCCATGATGCACCAGGGCCATGGCATGTTACCCCCATCCCAAGTGGATGGCATGCCAGACTCATCATCACGCATCAACCAAGCCAATGTCAACGACTACATATAGGCATTCCAGACTGTCCAGAATTCAATAGCTGCATCACAGCTGCAGCTGGTACTATGAGGGTCGCAGCAGCTGACCAGACCACCTGAAAGACTTAATTTGTAAAAACACCTAATTCACTTGACCCAGCTGGACTCTTTCTAAAACAAGGGGCGAATGTGGTGAACCACATATTGTTTAGCTGTCTGGGCACATCCATAGGCTGACTGTACCTGTGGCTCATTCCACAGACTCCTGAATAAAGGTGACTGACTCACAGCCCCCTCCCTAGTTCAGGACAGTCGACAATAACAGGCAGTGTTTTCAGGTAGTAACAGGCAGTGAGTATAGGCAGTCACAGGCAGAGATTACAGCAGTAACAGATAGTAGTTACAGGCAGTTACAGGCAGTGGTCACAGAAAGTAACAGGCAGTGGGTACAGGCATTGTTGCAAGGAGCTTCGAATTAGTATTGTGCAAAGGCCTCATGCAATGTTGGGTTGAGGCCCCATTTATTGCTGTGAAGAGACATTGTTGCAAAGGAGGTCTTGGGCTGTGTTGGGAGGCCTCAGGCTGAGGTGGATGGAGACCTCGGGCTGTTTTGGAAGGAGGCTTCAGGCTGTGTTGGAAGGAGGCCTCAAGTTGTGTTGGAAGGAGGCCTCCGGTTGCGTTGGAAGGAGGCCTCAGGCTGTGATGGATGTAACTGAGTAAATCATCCCAAAATATTTGTATGTAGCGTTTGTGCTACATGGTGCGGAGAAGAAGGACATGCACACTAAAGCCTTGAAGTCGAGACTGGTTGATTGCACTGGCATTTATATGGGCCCTAGGCACTGATGTCAGGGCATCACGTCATTGGAGCGCCAGCCTAGGATTGGCTGGCATTCCCTCCACAGCCCACTGTCTTCCGAATGTGCGGGAGGTCACCTGGGACGGTGGCCGGTGTCACCCCCAGGCCCACGAGGTTGCCGTGTTCATCAGCCATTTTGTAGACCGGTTTGTGTCTCTGTGCACGGGCCACTACACGACTTCCCTCCCATCCAGAATTGGCAATCGCACTGTTGTTTGTTGACTTGGGTGGTCTGCCTCTGTGTCGCGGGGGGGAGGACTGGAGACTAACTGCTGGTTACAGTCCAGATATGCCGACTTCAGGCAGTCGATGATAAAGGTCTCCTCCTTACTGCCGACGTCGAGGACGAAAGTGGAGCCATTGTCCCTGATGACCCTGTAGGGCCCCTTGTAGGGTCATTGTAGGGATGGCCAGTGTGCACCCCTTCTCAAAAACATACAAGTCCCTGGGGATGTTATGTTTGGGCTGGCCATGTAGTGGGGGTGATTGAGGGTTCAGGGACCCCAGTTTTTGCTGCAATTTCTCAAGAGTGCCTATGGAGTCTTCCGGGCATTCATCAGGACCCAGGAATGCCCTGGAATGATGAAGGGTGCGCTGAAGACCATCTCCACTGCCAAGGCATTGAAGTCTTCCTTCGGCATGGTGCACATCCCCAGTAGGACCCAAGGTACTTTGTCCACCCAGTTGGGACCCTTGAGTTGGGCCATCAAGGCTGCCTTCAGGTGCCTGTGAAACCGCTCCACCAACCCATTTTCCTGAGGGCAGTACGCTATGTTGTGGTGGAGCTGTGTTCCCAGGAAATTAGCCAGTGCTGCCCTGTGCCTAGAGATAAATTGTGCCCCACTGTCTGAGGTTAGGTGCTCTGGGACCCTGAATCTGGACACCCATGTGCCCTGGCACAAGATTTTGTGGTGGTATCAGCCAGCGGGACCACCTCAGCCACTTCGTGGAGTGGTCAATCATGGTAAATAGGTATCTCGCCCCGCGGGAAACTGGTAGCGGCCCCACTATATTGATATGTACATGGCTGAACCTGCGCCACACTGGTTCAAACGTTTATGTGAATCTGCATTTTTGAGGACTGGCCATGAATGCAGGTCTTGGCCCACTGGCTGACCTGCTTCCGGAAGCCGTGCCAGACAAACCTGCTAGCCACCATCTTGGCTGTGGCTCATATTGCTGGATGCACCAGGTTGTGTATGGCGTCGAAAACTTGGCACCTCCTGGTGGCCGGAATGATGGGACAGGGCTGCCGGTGGAGACATCACATAGTAGTGTCAGGTTACCTGGGTCGACGGGGATGTCTTCCACCCTGAGACCAGATATACCTGTCCTATACAGGTGAATTCCTGTAGCCCCTTTACTATTTGTGGTTTGGCGAAGTGCCGGACCACCTCGACCTTTTCAGGGAGGGGTGTTGCCCTGTGTTTGTTTATTCTGTGCCCCAGGAAATCAATAGTTCCAGGCCAAATTGGCACTTCTCAGTGTTAATTGTCAAACCGAATTCGCTCAGCCGGGTACACAGTTGTCTCAGGTGGGCAGTGTGGTCTTTGCGGCTGTGGCTGGCAATGAGGATATAATTCAAATGGATGAACGCAAATGGGAGATCCCAGCCTACTGCGTCCATCAGCTGCTAGAAATTTTGTGCTGTGTTTTTCAGCTGAAGGGCATGGTTAGGAATTCGAACAGGACAAAGGGGATTAAAATCGCAGTCATCGGAACATCCTGGGGGTGAACTGGGATTTGGTGGTACCACCAGATGAGATACACCTTGGAAATCATCCATACCCCATGCTGGTAAGCAGAGAAGTCTAAGGCGTTGGGCATAGGATATCTGTCGGGTGTGGTGGCCTCATTGAGGCAGTGCTAGTCACCACATGGCCTCCACCCTCCCCCCCCCCCACTGTTTTTGGCACCACGTGGAGGGGGGAGGCCCAGGGACTGTCGGAGTACTGCACTATCCCAAGTTCTTCCTTCGCAAGGCTGAGCTTTTTGGGAGGGAATCAGCATGCCCTGGCGTGGAGCGGGGAGCCCTCAGTCAGAATTTGGTGCCTTACCCCGTGCTTTGGCTTGGCCACGGAGAACTGTGGTGTCACTAAAGATGGATACTCCACAGGAATGCAGGCGAACTCGTTGGAAAGTTATATAGAGTCAAGGTGGGGGTGCGGGTAGTTTGGCTTCCCCCCAAAGGTAGAGTTTGAAAAGTTCTGGTGTGCACCAAGTGCTGTCCCTTTTGGTCTATGAGCAGGCAGTGGGCACGAAGGAAGTCAGCCCCCAGGAGCGGTTGCACCATTGCCACAAGGGTAAAAGTCCGTGTAAACTGCCTGTTGCCGAACTGAAGGGGGATGGTGCGGGTACCAAAGGTTCAGATGAAGGAGCTGTGGACTGCCCTCAGTCCTGGGCCCTCCTTGCCTTTGTGGGTGTCGAGGCCTGTGGGGGGTAGGATGCTTATCTTGGTGCTGGTGTCAATCAGGAAATGCTGCCCGACGAGGAGTCACAAACATAGAGGAGGCTATCGTGTGAACCAGCTGCCACAGCTATCAACAACAGCCAGGGCATTTCACGGAAACCTGCACGGTGGGCGGCATCAACGGGCCTCCGCACCCTATCGCTGGTGATAGTAGCCGAATTGCCCCGGGGTATTAACTTGCCTCTCCGCTGGTCTTGGCTTAGCAGTCGGCTGTTCGTGGGGCTTGCTGACCTGATCTACAACAGCATTGGTATCCCTTTTCGCTCTCCAGAGCATGCCCGTCCAGGCTGCAACCCTCTGAAGGTCACTGAAGTCCTCATCCATGAGCAAGAGTTGGATATCCTTGGTGGTGGTAAACCACAAATAGTAAAGTGGTTGCACCAGAAAGATCTGCTCAAAGAGCAGGCAAAGCTTGTGGCCCTCAGTCAAAGTGAGCATCTCTCTCTTTAGGGTGGATGGGGCCATATCCCCCAATCCATCCATATGTAGCAATCGGCTGATATGCTCATGCCGGGAAAGTCCGTAAGCTCTTCGAGGGCCATCTATTTGCCTTGTTCCAGAAGCTTCTGTAGGAAGTCAGCGACCCTTGCCGCTGTGTCTTGATCGAGTGGGCTCATGATGTAGGAGATGTGTCGAAGTTGGAACTGAGCCTCGGCCTGCTTGAACCACATGTGTGGCTGCGGCACCCAAAACATTGGGAGCCTGAGTGAGACCATGTGGATGGTTGCTGGATCCACCTGGTCTGTCATCTTTGGATCCAGCTGCCGGTTAGACCTGTCAGGGTCACCAATATAGTGTTCACGCTACATGGGCGTGGAGAAGAACGACACACACATCAGAGCCTTGAACAAGATTGGTTTATTGCATTGGATGTCGGGTTTATATGGGGCCCAGGCGCTGATGTCAGGACACCGCATCATCGGTGCGCTGGCCTGGGATTGGCCGGTGTTCCCACAACGGTTCACTGTCTTCCTGCCATGTGGGAGGTCATCTGGGATGACAGCCGACGTCACCCCCAGGACCGCCCGGTCACCACGTTCGTCAGCCGTTTTGTGGGCCAGTCCTCGTCTCCGTGCGCGGGCTACTACGTGTATATATTTATTGTATATTATATCTTTATGTATGTGTGTGATTAATATATGATGTGCATACATGTGTGTGTGTGTGCATGTACTGAGGTCTGGAGAATCACTGTCTCATCCAATTGTCTATGTACCGTCTCAGATGATCATAAACTCTCAGTCGGGCAGCAGGTTTTAAAAGGGCGGGCAGCTTACCTTGCTTTTCAGTTGGGGAGGAGCCAAGAGAGTCACTGCAGTAACTGTGAGTAGCTGTGGTTTAAGCTGTTATTTATTTAGATGCGTAGAGGGACCGAGTGGGAGGAGCAAGTGCTTCATGAGTACTTATAGAAAGAGAGACAGCTGGGAGTTGATTTGTTGGAGACAGTAATTGGTAGAGGGCCAATAAAGAGAGGGTGAGGTAAAGGAGCGGCAAATGATGAGTGGCACAGGGAAGGAGTGGGGCACTGAGGCTTTGGCTCGAGGTTTCGGAGAGTAGAGGCTGAGGAAGGGCTCCCAGTGAGGTAAGGTTTGGAAAGTCTTTATTTAAGTTTATCTTTAATTACTCTAATTTAAATTGAGAAGTGGGTGATGGAGGCAGTTGAGTGCTCTGGTTGCAGGATGTGGGAGGTTAGGGACAGCACAGATGTTCCTGATGACGACACCTGCAAAAGGTGCATCCAGTTGCAACTCATGGAAGCCCGGGTTAGGGAGTTGGAGTTACAGCTGGATGAACTGCAGATCATAAGGGAGACAGAGGCAGTGATGGATAGGAGTGATGGGGAGGTAGTCACCCCCAGCAGTCAGGAGGCAGGGAAATGTCTGTGAGGAAAGGGGAAGGGGGGAGAGAGGCAGTGCAGAGAACCCCTGTGGCTGGTCCTCTCAACAACAAGTATACTGCTTTGGATACTGTTTAGAGGAGATAATCTACAGGGGTCATCATGGAGATAGGGTCTCTGGCATAGGGGCTGGACCCTTGGGTCAGAAGGGAAGAGGGGGGGGGAAAGAGTAGGGCTCCTGGAGTTGGGGACTCGCTGGCTAGGGGAGCAGATAGGAGGTTTGCTGGATGAGATCGGGGATCCTGGTTGATGTGTTGCCTCCCAGGTGCCAGGCTCAGGGGTGTCTCTGATCGAGTCCACAGCATTCTGGAGAGGGATGGAAAGCAGATAGAAGTTGTGGTCCATGTGGAGACCAATGACATCATTAGAAGTGGGGATGAGGTCCTGAAAAGGGATTACATAGAGTTAGGGAAGAAGTTGAAAAGCAAGACCTCAAGGGTGGCGATCTCGGGATTGCCGCCTGTACCATGTGCTAATGAGGGTCGGAATAGGAAGCTGTGGAGGGTGAATGTGTGGCTCAGGAGCTGGGGCAGGGGTTCAGATTTCTGGATCATTGGGATCTCTTCTGAGGCAAGTCTGACCTGTACAAAAGTGATGGGCTGTACTTGAACTGGAGGGGGACCAATATCTGGAGGGCAGGTTTGTTAGAGGTGTTGGGGAGGGTTTAAACTAGTTTGGCAGCGGGCTATGAATCAGAATGAGAGAATGGAGATGAGGGAGGAAGAACACCTAGACTGGAAGGAACATAAATATAAATGAAGGAGGGAGGATGGTAAAGGTAGTTGGTAACAAAAAAAGTACATGTGGAGGACAGACTCTCAAGTGCATATATTTTAATGCAAGGAGCATAGTAAATAAGGGGGGGGGGGTGAGCTTAAGGCATGGACGACCACGTGGAAATACGATATTGTGGCCATCAGTGAAACTTGGTTGCAGGAAGGGCAGGTTTGGCAGTTAAATATTCCAGGATTCCATTGTTTTAGACATGATAGAACAGGGGGATAAAAGATGGAGAGGTTGCATTGCTTATTAGAGGGAACATTACAGCAATGGTGTGGCAGGATGGTTCGGTGGGATCGTCCAGTGAGGCTATTTGGGTAGAATTGAGGAACGGCAGAGGCATAAATACATTAATGGGAGTGACCAGCAAATGGGCTGAGGAAATTAGAGGGACAAATTTGTAAGGAGATTGCGTATATGTGCAATAAACACAAGGTTGTAGTTGTGGGAGATTTCAACTTTCCTAACATTAACTGAGATGCCCATACAGTAAGAGGGCTGGAGGGGGTAGAGTTTGTTAAGTAGGTTCAGGAAAGTTTTCTGAATCAATATGTAGGTGAACTGACCCGAGAAGGGGCAGAATTGGATCTCCTATTAGGGAACGTGGTAGGTCAGGTGACATAGGTTTTGTGTTGGGGAACACTTTGCGTCTAGTGATCACAATACTATTAGTTTTAGGCTAGTGATGGAAAAGAATAGAGATGGGCCAAAGGTTGAGATTCTTGATTGGAAGAAAGCAAGTTTTGAGGGGGATGAGAAAAGATTTGGAGGGTGTGGATTGGGAGAAGATATTTTCAGGGAAGAATGTAGCAGATAAATGGAAGATATTCAAAGGAGAAGTTCTGA
This sequence comes from Narcine bancroftii, assembly GCF_036971445.1. Taxonomy (NCBI): domain Eukaryota; kingdom Metazoa; phylum Chordata; class Chondrichthyes; order Torpediniformes; family Narcinidae; genus Narcine; species Narcine bancroftii. Next base: position 154,431,688 of record NC_091469.1, read on the forward strand.
GAGGCCAGTTAGTCTGTCACTGAGTGGATAAAGGAAAGGTTAGAAACTGTAGGGAGCCTTGGTTTTCAAAAGATATTGGGAACTTGGTTCAGAGGAAGAGGGATGTGTATAACGGGTATAAGCAGCATGGAAGGGATGAACTGCTTGAGGAATATAAGGAGTGTTTTTAAAATAAATATTAAGAAAAAAATTAGAATGGCTAAAAGGAGATATGAAGCTGCTTTGGCAGACAAAGTAAAAATAAATCCAAAGGGTTTCTAAAGGTACATTAAAAGTAAAATAATAGTGAGGGATAAAATTGGACCCCTTGAAGATGACGGGGGTCAGCTCCATGAGAAGCCAGAGGAGATGGCAGAAACTTTAAATGATTTTTTTTTCTTCAGTATTCACTAAGGAAAAGAATATTGAGCCAGATGAAGTGAAGAAATATGGTAGGGAGCTCATGGATAACATAAGAATTAATGAGGAGGTAGTGTTGGCTATATCGAAAAAGATCAAGGTAGGTAAATCTCTAGGTCCTGAGGGAAGTTAATGAACAAATAGTGGGGGCGTTGACAGAAATACTTAAAATGCCACTGGCCATGGGGGGAAGTGCCAGAGGACTGGAGGGTGGCTCATGTTGTTCCGCTGTTCAAAAAAGGATCCAAAAGTAAACCTGGTAATTATAGGTCTGTAAGTCTGACATCAGTGGTGGTTAACTTAATGGAAAGTGTTCTTAGAGATGGTGTATATACAACAATTTGGAAAGACAGGGATTGGTTTGGAGTAGTCAGCTTCGTTTTGTACATGGTAGATCATGTTTAACAAATCTTAAAGCTTTTCAAGGAGGTTACTAAAAAGGTTGATGAGGGGAAGATGGTGGATGTTGTCTATTTGGTCTTTAGTAAGGCTTTAGACAAAGTTCCCCATAAGAGGTTAGTAGGGAAGGTGGAAGTATTAGATATTAATGATTAATATATATGTATCTAGAGAGACAGTGTCTTAGCAGGAATACTCAACACAGGTTTGTGTGTGGAAGGTCATATTTGACCAATTTTGTTGAATTTTTTGAAGAGGTGGACTAGAAATGTTGATGAGGGTAGAGCAGTGGATGTTGTCTATATGGACTTCAGCAAGGCCTTTGATAAGGTAAGGTCAATTAGGAAGGTTCATGCAGTAGGTATTAACTTTGAGATAGTCAAATGTATCCAATAGTGGCTGGAAGGGAAATGCCAGAGAGTTGTAGTGGATAACTGTTTGTCAGGCTGGAGGCCGGTGACAAGTAATGTGCCTCAGGGTTCTGTATTGGGTCCTTTGCTGTTTGCCATTTACATTAATGATCTGGATGATGGGGTGGTAAATTAAATTAGTAAATATATGGAATTGTGGATAATTAAGAAGGTTTGCAAAGATTGCAGAAGGATTTGGATGGCTTAGAAGAGTGGGCTGAGAGATGGCAGATGGAGTTTAATGCTGAGAAGTGTGAGGTGTTTCATTTTGGAAAGAATAATCAAAACAGGACATACGTAGTAAATGGGAGGGCATTGAGGAATGCAGTGGAGATTTAGGAATAATGGTGCATCGTTCCCTGAAGGTAGAATCTCATGTGGATAGGGTGGTGAAGAAGGCTTTTAGTATGCTGGCCTTTATCAATCAAAGCATAGAATACAGGAGTTGGGAAGTGATGTTGAGACTGTTCAAGGCATTGGTGAGGCCAAATTTAGAGTACTATTTGCAGTTCTGGTCACCAAATTATAGGAAGGATATCAACAAGGTAGAGAGAGTGCAGAGAAGATTTATGTAAATGTTACCTGGGTTTCAGAATCTAGATTACAAAGAAAGATTGAGCAGATTAGGTCTTTATTCCTTGGAGCATAGGAGGTTGAGAGGGGATTTGATAGAGGTATTTAAGATTATGAGTGGGATAGATAGAGTTGAAGTGGATCGGCTTTTTCCCTTGAGGGTAGGAGAGATTGAAACAAGAGGTCATAAGTTAAGAGTTAAGGCACAAAAGTTTAAAAGTAGCATGAGGGGGATCTTCTTTAGTCAGAGTGGTGGCTGAGTGGAATGAGTTTCCGAGAGAAGTAGTGGCAGCAGGGGCCATTTTGTCATTTAAGGAAAAATTGGATAGGTATATGGATGGGAGGGGAATAGAGGGTTATGGGCAGGGTGCAGGTAGGTGGGACCAGAGCAGAGTACTTAGTTTGGTGTGGACTAGAAGGGCCGAGATGGCCTGTTTCTATGTTGTAATTGATATATGGTTATAGTGAAATGGATGGGAGATGCCAGAGAGTAGCGGTGGAAAATTGTTTGTCAAATTGGAGGCCGGTGATGAGTGGAGTTCCTCAGGGATTGGTACTGGGTCCACTGCTGTTTGTCATATATATTAATGATCTTGATGATAGGGTGGCAAATTCGATTAGTAAGTTTGCTGAAGATACAAAGGTTGGTAGTGTTGTGGATAGCGAAGAAGATTATCAAAGCTTACAGGGGGATATAGTTCCATTAGAAGAGTGGGCTGAAAGATGGCAGATGGAGTTTAATACTGATAAATGTTAGGTGCTGCATTTTGGTAGGACTAATCAAAATAGGGCATACACGTTAAATGGTAGACAATTGAGGAGTGCAGTGGAACAAAGGGATTTAGGAGTCATGGTACATAATTCTCTGAAAGTTGAATCACATGTGGATAGGGTGGTGAAGAAGGCATTTAATATGTTGGCTTTCATAAATCAGAGTATAGAACACAAGAGTTGGGATGTTATGTTGAAGTTGTACAAGGCATTGGTGAGGCCAAATTTGAAATATTGTGTGCAGTTTTGGTCACCGAATGACAGGAACAATATAAACCGTGTAGAGAGAGTGCAGAGGAGGTTTACGAGAATGTTGCTGGGGTTTCAGGGTTTGAGTTACAGGGAAAGGCTGGGACTTTATTCTTCCCTGAAGATTGGGTGGTGATTTGATAGAGGTATTCAAAATGATAAGGGGGACAGATGGAATCAATGTGGATAGGCTTTTTCCACTGAGAGTGGGGGAGATTCAAACAAGAGGGCATGGATTGAGAGTAAAAGGGGAAAAGTTTGAGGGGAAACATGAGGGGGATTTTCTTCATGCAGAGGGTGGTGGGGGTGTGGAATGAACTTTTGGCAGAGGTGATAAAAGTGAGATCAATGTTAATATTCAAGGAAAAGTTGGATAGGTATATGGATGGACAGGAGAGGTGTGGAGGATTGTGGGCCGAAGGCAGGTCAGTGGGACTAGGTTGGAGAAGATGTTCGGCACGGACTAATAGGGCCCAACTGGCCTGTTTCTGTGCTGTAAATGGTTATAAACTTGAACTTGAGTCACAGCGGAGTGTGGAGATGGAACCAGCTCCTCAGGGCCCACACTCACAGGCATGAGCACATCCAGCATTCCCTTCATTTTGGAGATACTGCAGATGCTGGTATCCAAAGCCAAACAAACTGCTGGAGAAACTCAGGGCATCGAGCAGCATCTGCAGAGGGAAATGGGCAGTCAACCTTTCGGGGCAAGACCCTGAACAATCTGTAAGGTTAACAATCCCTTTCCCTCCACGGATGCTCCTCGATGCTTGGAGCTCTCCAGCAGCTTGTGTTATGATTCACTGTTGGCTTGAGTAGATTATCTGTGCTCTCAGGTTGCAGGAACTGACCCAAAATCTGTTGGAGATGATCCAAACTGCGATGGAGAAAAATACTGAAAGGACTGTCAGGGAAGTGATATAAGCACATACAATTTTGATGTTCAAAAGATTTTTAGAAAGACTAGACTGGAAATGAAAAGAAGGCATAGGGACTGAATTTTAGACTAATCTCCTCCTCTTCCCCCCAGCACTTATCCCTGTGACTGCCAAAAATCATGATATGTCAAGGAACTTGAGCAACAGTTCACACCTTTATAAAGTGCAACCACTTGTCAGTAAGTCCTCCTGCCTTCAGGTCATTCCACTGCCTACATCAGACCCATCAGTTTTCCAACAACTCTGAGAAGACAGTTCTTGTTCATGCTTTCTGAATCATTACTTGGAAACTTGGTGAGAGTGTGAAGTTCAGAAATGAAGGATCAAGATACCCTCTGTACTTTTTAAAACGCGCCAACAGATTCAAGAACAATTTGTGTGTTTGAGCTGAATACTGACATTTTGCTAAATTCAATTGAACAGATTTGGCCCTAATTCTGCTGCTAAATTTTATTTCCCCTAAACCATGAAGGGCTCCATGGTTAGTAAGGTATTACTTAAGGCATCGAGTCCACGCTGCTGAAGATCCAGCTGCGCTGGGTGGGTCACGTCTCCAGAATGGAGGACCATCGCCTTCCCAAGATCGTGTTATATGGCGAGCTCTCCACTGGCCACCGTGACAGAGGTGCACCAAAGAAGAGGTACAAGGACTGCCTAAAGAAATCGCTTGGTGCCTGCCCCATCGATCAACGCCAGTGGGCTGATCTCGCCTCAAACCGTGCATTTTGGCGCCTCACAGTTCGGCGGGCAGCATCCTCCTTTGAAGAAGACCGCAGAGCCCACCTCACTGACAAAAGACAAAGGAGGAAAAACCCAACCCACCAATTTTCCCCTGCAACCGTGTCTGCCTGTCCCGCATCGGACTTGTCAGCCACAAACGAGCCTGCAGCTGACATTTACGCCCCTCCATAAATCTTCGTCCGCGAAGCCAAGCCAAAGTCCACTTAAGGTGGTATGTGATTGGGGGTAAAAACTAGGTTCAGAACCATTGTCCTATATCTTCTGGCCTCATGCCAGTGTGCAGCGTGAGGTGGATGATTGAAAGACCACCGTCAGACCCTGCATCAGCAGCAAATCTGAACCTGAAGTCAGGGTCCCTGCAACAGACACTGCTCCTGTCTCCATCCTTTTCCACATCCACGCTGCGAGCACTGTGCGACTTCATAACTCCCCTTGACGTGCTTTCAGCCAGTTTGCTGGGGGAACTGTCTGCCACATAATGGATTGCTGCAGACGAGGTTTTTTTTTAGCTTGCCGCCTACTTCGCTGGCTTGGCTAATGTGAGGTAGCTGCTAAGCCGAATCTTTGTCAATGTTGCACAGCGCTCAGTGAACCTGGGGCAGAGCAGTGAACGCGATGTGCACACAGAGAGAGAGAGAGAGAGAGAGAGAGAGAGAGAGAGAGAGAGAGAGAGAGAGAGAGAGAGAGAGAGGGGGAGAGAGAGAGGGGGAGAGAGAGAGGGGGAGAGAGAGAGGGAGAGAGAGAGAGGGAGAGAGAGAGAGGGGGAGAGAGAGAGGGAGAGAGAGAGAGGGAGAGAGAGAGAGAGGGAGAGAGAGAGAGGGAGAGAGAGAGAGAGGGAGAGAGAGAGAGGGAGAGAGAGAGAGAGGAGAGAGAGAGAGGGAGAGAGAGAGGGAGAGAGAGAGAGGGAGAGAGAGAGAGAGAGAGAGAGGGAGGGAGAGAGAGAGAGAGAGAGAGAGAGGGAGAGAGAGAGAGAGATTTTTGGATGAATTCTGGGAGTTCCAATCTCCCTTCTATTCTCTCGAGCCGGATGGCGTTAGCATCGACTTCTCCGGTTTCTGTTAGCCTACTCTCCATTCTCCCTCCCTTCCTTTTCCCTTTTTCTTCTTTTCTCCAGCTCTCCACCCCTTTCCCTCTCCATTCACAGAGCTATCCCTCCTCCCTCTTCTTGCTGGTGTGTCCTCCCTTCCTTATCCACCTATTAACTCCTGCATTCGGGACCACTCCTCCCACCACCCACCTCCCATTTTCTTCAGGCACCTGGTGATATTTTTTATACCTTGATGAAGGGCTCAAGCCTGAAACGTTGGTGATGGATCTTTATCTTTTCTGCATAAAGGACACTGTTTGACCTGCTGAGTTTCTCCAACATTGTGTCTTTACTCCAAGATTCAAGATTAAGAATCAAGATTTGATTTATTGTCATGTAATAAAAAATGTCACATTGCATGAAATTGCCTTTTGCCGGCTGTAACGCAGACAGATTTCCCATCGGCAGAAATTGCCTGAAGGGTCTCTTAGAGTCAGAGAAAGAAAAGCAAAAGAGAGTTTCCCCCAGAGTCACCGAGTGTCCGCAGACCCCACAGCCACACAGTGTCCAGTCCCAACCATTAGCAACCCGAACTCCAGATTCGAACTTCGGATACGATTAGACCCTTTAGTGCTGTTGGCACCCACTTGCATCCCAGTTCCGATACCCCTTCAGCCAGACTCGAGCCAGTCTACAGCAGCCTATAGTCCACGCGAGTCCCTTGACTGCAGTCCTCACAGCCTGCGTGGGGACTGCAGTCAAGTCACCGGCAGCACGCCCCTTGTGTGGTTCCTACAGCTGCAGAGCCCCTCACTGCTCTGCTGACGTGTTCACCATCCCGTGGGTCATCTATTCTATTCTATTAACCTAGTGATTCAGGAATTCTCTATCAACAGAACCTACGAGTTTAAACCTTTAGAATGAATAGAGAATTACCTTGACTGCTTATTTGCTTTGGCTCGTGGGACATTTACGGGTTCATTATGAATGCAAGCTACTGCTGTAATTTGAAACGATGAGAAGCTGGAAGCTCTCAGCAGGTCAGGACCCACCCTTGTCTCCGAAGATTCCAGCATCTGCCATTCTACTGTTCCCTCTTGTTTTCCTCTAGTTGTTGTTTACTTTGAAGGTGTAGGAGTGAATTAGACACCTCAAGATAGAAATTATTGTCAGCATTTCAGTAACAAATCTTTAATAATCTCAACTTAAATGATGTCTCTCTGCGTTGGAGGAGGCAGCAATCTGGATGTTGTTTGTTAAGCTTCCACAAGTCAACACTGCCAAGTTATAAAAGCAAATAAAAGGCTGGAAACACTCAGCCAGTCAGGCTGCATCTGTGAAGAGAGAATAACATCACAAGTCCACAACTCTTCATCCGAATGATGTTAGAACCATGGAACAGCACAGAAACAGGCCCTTCCTCTGTTCCAATCTACGGTTAGCATGGTGGTTAACACAATGCTAATACAGTGCCACTGTCTGTGAGGAGTTTGTTTATTCTCCCCGTGTCTGTGTGGGTTTCCTCTGGGTGCTCTGGCTTCCTCCCACCTTTCAAAATGTACGAGGGTTGTAGGTTAATTGGGATTTTTAGGTGGCCCAGAAAAGCCTGTTACTGTGTTGCAAGTCTTAAAAGAAAATTAAATGTAAAAATTAAGAGGTTCTGCCTGATCCTATTGACCTGCACCTGGACTATAGCCATCCATACCCCTCCCATTCATGTACCTGTCCAAATTTTTCTTAAAAGTCAAAATTGAGCCCGCATTCACCATTTCAGCTGGAAGCTCATTCCACGCTCCCCCTAATGTTTTCCTGTGATGGATTAAATCATATTTTATATTGTACATAGATATGTTTTTGAAGGAGATAGATTGTGGGGTTAGTGTAGGTCACAAACAAACAAACACTTCACAAAACAGATCTCATTTAAAATGCCAGAGCTCTTCTCAAGCCAGACAGTCCAGGCTCCGAGTGCCTTTGCAAAAACTTTGAAGAATGACTATAAGGACTTAACAAGTAGGTGTTAATTGGACTTGCTGTGGAGTAATGGATTATTGTTTTGAAAGCAACAGATGAACGGACTTGGATCTATGCTGTTCTAAGAAGGTCATGTGGCTTTGCAAACAGAGAGAGGAGACCAAAAAGGCTTTCTCTGAGAGAGAGAGAGACACACAAAAAAAAAACTAGTCTCTGTGGTCATGGCAAGCTGGCAGCTTGTTGAAACCCCCTTTTGAAGATGGGTTGTGAGTTCTGAATTCAGCCTGTTGAAAATCCTTGTGGTCCTTACAAGAGGAAATGGCTGGCTAGAGTGTTTCACCTGAAATAAGGAAAACAAAAGGAACTCTGTGGTGACCTGCAGAGGAAGAGGTTATCATTTGGAAAACCCTGATGGGCAAGTTTCTTTGGCAAGACACTAAAGTGGCTGATTGGAGGAAATCAGTTTGTGTGTGTCCAATGAAGAATGAGTCTCTCTGAAACCAACCAGAACCTTCCTGAGAAGTAACCAATTACCTTTAAGCACCAGAGCCTGGTGAAAATTCATAAATGTTAAATTCTATGCACAGTATAAGAATTGCCTGATACCAGTGAACTTGGGGGAGTGAGAAGTGAGATTGAACTGAGAATCAAAGAACTTTTCTGAACTTGTATATATACACACACCCACACACACCCCCACACCCACGTGCACTTAGAATTAGAAGGGGGTTAAGTTAATAGTAATAAGTTAAAGTTTGATCCTGTTTTTATGTTTAAAGAAAATTGAACATCTCACCTTTCACCCTTAACCTGTGTCTTGCTGATCTTCAGTGTTCTTCTCTCCTCAAATGCTATCTGACCTGTTGAGTGTTTCCTGCATCTTCTGCTTTTATTTTCAGATTTCTGACTTCCAAGGTTTCTTTTTCAGAGAGTTATTTCTGCTCTTGAACTGTGTAGGCAGCAGTAACAAGGAGTTCTGTCCCTGTTAAAGCTGAAAGCGCCCCATTATCGTGTAGACTCACAGGTTCCACAGACTACAAGGAGGGATTACAGATACTGGAAATAGTGCAGCAAGAAAGGTTGGCAGAGAATCGTAGAGCTATACAGCATGAAAACGGGCCCTTCGGCCCATCTTGTCCATGTCAGCCAAGTTGCCTATCTGAGCTGGATCTATTTGCCTGTGTTCAGTGCATATCCTTAAACTTTTCCTCTCCACATATCTTTTAAAAATAGTATTTTTAAATTTAATTTTAAATTTTATTATTGTATTTTTAATTTTATTTTATGTAAATTTTAAATTTAATGTTTAGGCATACAGCGCAGTAACAGACCCATTCAGTCCACGAGCCCTTGCCGCCCAATTACACCTAAATGACCTACAACCCTCAGTATGCTTTGAACAGTGGGAGAAAGCCGGAGCCCCCAGAGGAACCCACGCAGACATGGGGAGAATGTACAAACTCCTTACAGACAGCACGGGATTCAAACCCCGATACCGACGGCTGGCGCTGTTGCGTTATGCTAACTGCTACACTAACCGTGCTGCCCTGGCCTCTACCACTTCCTCTGGCAGCTTGTTCCACATGCCAACCCCCTCAGTGAAGGAAAAAAAGACTCCCTTAGGTCTCATTTTAATCTTTCCCCTTGTACTGTGTACCTTAAACCTGTGCCCCCTACTCTGTGAACCTTATCTTTTCCACTCATGATTTTATAAACCTCTAAATCAGTGGTTCCCAACCTTTTACTTTCTACTCACATGCCACTTTAAGTATTCCCTATGCCATAAGTGTTCTGTGATTAGTAAGGGATTGCTTAAGGTGGTATGTGAGTAGGAGGGGAAGGTTGAGAATCACTGCTCTAAATCCAGCCTATCCAACCTCTCCCTGTAACCCAAGTCCCCTCCCCAGTCCAGATTCTTCAGGTGGGAGCCCTCCTTCCCTCCACCCCAGAGATGCATTGGGTTTGGTTCAGTTTGTAATACATTCCGATAAATCCACTTTGTGGTTGAGTTTGGAAAAGGTCCATGTTCGGTCAGGGTTGGTGTTGAGCAAACCTCTGGTTGAAGGTTGAGATGGAGTCTGTACTCTGGTTTAGCATCCATTCTCTCTACCTTCCAGGTTTTCACGCCAGTCTTGTCTCATGGATTTATTCACAGATCTGCATGAGCTCGGTATTCCAACACTTTCCACCTGTCTCTAGCTCCTCTCAGTCAGGAGGCAAGTGGGAGCGTAGGTCCAGGAGTCACAGAGTGGGTGAAGGATGGTGTCTCTCCTCCCCAAAAGGAGAACTGGGCGGTTAGTTGGGGGGAGCCTTGAAACACCAGCTTCTGACAGTAAAACGTGTCTGTTTCAGCAGGGGCAGGCCTCGGTACGACCTGGACAGTGGCCTACCTTCACTTGACCCTGACGATCTGAGTCCTGCTGTCACTGTGCATTGGTATTGAGCAGCAGGTGGACACATCTCCAGAGATGGGGCTAGTCACCCCGTCAAGAAGGTGCTGATGTCAGGCTGTTATTGATGACGACGGTCAATTAGAAATCATCGTGAAGACCCATCTGAACCTTTGGGAATTTTCTTCACAGAGTTGCTACATGCACATAAATTCAATGAAATTGTTTTATTGCCATGTATACTTTCATTTTTCTTATTATCCAGGCACATTAAAATAGCTGTGAAATTAGAAAGTCTGCAGATGCTGTGATTTTAGTAAAAATGCAGAAATGTTGGAGAAAGTCAGCAGGTCTCACAGCCTCCATAGGAGGTGAAGATCTATTCAGATGCTTCCAGCTTTTTTTCCCCATACCTTGAAGGAGGGCGCAGGCTCGAGACATCGGTAATAGATCTTCACCTCCTATTGACAGCTGCGAGACCTGCAAAATTCCTCCAACATTTCTACGTTTTTACAATCGCAACTACCAGAGGACATCAGTTTAAGGTGAGGAGAGGAAAGTTTAGGGGAGACATCAGATGTAGGTGGGTGCCTGGAATGCATTGCTGGTGGTAGTGGTGGAGGTTGGAGTGGTTCTTAGATAGGTACATGTATTTCAGAAAAATAGAGCATTTCTTCGTTTTTACACATCAGAATTTATTGTCACGAACATGTCACAAAATTTGTTGTTTTGCGGCAGAAACACAGTGCAAAAATTAATATAAATTACATTTCAAAAATAAATAAATACTGCAAGAAAATAGGATAAAGTGAGGTAATGTCTATGGTTCTGTGGCTCATTGTCCGAGGGCTGAGGGGAAGAAGCTGTCCTTGCACCTCTGGGTGTACATCTTCAGGCTCCTATACCTCCTTCCTGATGGTAGCAGAGTGAAGAGGGCATGGCCTGGGCGGTAAGGGTCCTTGAGGATAGAGGCTGCTTTCTTAAGACACTGCCTCTTGTAGATGTCCTTAATGGAGTGCCCATAATGACATTGGAGTTTTTTCCTGTCCTGTGCATTGACACCTTCATACCAGACAGTGACGTAACCAGTCAGAAAGCTCTCCACAGTTCCTGGAGAAATTTGCAAGGGTCTTTGGTGACGGACCAAATCTCCTCAAACTCCTCATAAAGTAGGGCTGCTGGTGAGCCTTGTCCGTGATTACATCGACATGGAGGCCCCAGGACAGATCCTCAATTGATACCCAAGGAATTGGTTCTTGACCCTCTCCACTTGAAGAGGTCCAGTTCGTGTGCTCCTTCCTGAAGTACACAATCAGCTTCTTGGTTTTGCTAACGTTGAGTGAAAGGTTTTTGTGGCACCACTGAACTAGCTGATCTATTTCCCTGCTCTACGCTTCCTCATCGTCGTCTGCCGTTGACTATGGTGTCATCGGCAAATTTGTCGATGGCATGGGTGTAGAACGATTAGACCAGTGGGTCTTGAGGTGCACTTTTGTTGAGTGTCAGTGAGGAGGAGACATTGTTTCCAATTCGTACTGACAATTTAGTCAGTACTGACTCCAATTTGGTCTTCTGACATATTTATGTCAAGCAGCAGGTAGTGCTAGTAACAAATAAACATCAGTATAGGGGTTGGTGTTACAAATGATGCAGGGCCAGAGAAAAGCACAGAAATATAGTGCAGGGAATGGAGACAAATATGGTAAAACAGTGCCAGTATGAGGTCCATTCAAGAGTCTGATAACAGCAGGAATGAAACTGTCCTTGAACGTGGAGGACCGTGCTTTCAAGGTGGTGTAAATTCAGCCCGACGGAAGGGGCAGTGAGTGTGTGACTGTGATGGGATGGGTCATACGTGACTCAGGGAAAGAGTCCTGGCTTCCCTTCACCTTAGTGGATCTATCCTCCCATTCCCTCTCCACCACCATAACTTCTGGAAGAAGGAGGATTTCCCCCAAACCAGTCACAACATGTTAACTGCAAGAGACACAATAGACCCCAGAAAGTCAACCATTCTGTTTCTCCAACTAATCAACTAATGCTGCTCGACCCACTGAATTCCATCAGCAGATTTTAACTTCAACCCTCCCTCCTCTTTCCCGCTCATTTAATTTTTTAAAATTCAGACATATGGCACAGTAATAGAGGCCCTTCTGGTCCAAAAGTCTGTGCTGCTCAAAAACGGGAAGGAAACCAGAGGATACGCATGTAGACACAGGGAGAACGTACAAACTCCTTACAGACAACACCAGATTCAAACCTGGGTCACCGGCGGTGTAATAGCATTGCTCAAACCGTGGCACGAGCTGCTAAACCTTGCTTCCCCCACCACCCCTTCCCATTCCATCCCTGCCCGTTCAGCTGCTGTGTCAGGAACTAACTTGCGGGGAGATTGGGAGGAGTTTGGCTGCTACCCACCAATGTTCAATAAACTCTACTTTGTGTCATTGCAGGAAAGGAATCCCTGTGGAACGGGTGAGGAACGCAGACCGGGAACAAGCCAAGCGGATAGTTTATGCACTGGTTTACGGGGCAGGTAAAGACATGGGCGAATAAAGAAAAAAACTCGCATTGTTTTGTGCATTACACAAATGTGGAGGAGAATCTCAGCAGGTCATGCAGCATCCATGGGAAATAAAGGGTCACCAACATTTTGGGCCTGAGGGAGGATAGAAGGGAGGAAGGAGCAGGCAGAGGAGCATAGGCTAACAGGTAAGAAGTGGAGACAGGTGGGATGGCAGAAGAGAAAAAAGCAGAGAAGGGAGGGGGGAGCTCTCTGATAAGAAAGGGAAAGGGAAGGGGGTCGGGACCTAGAAGAAAGGAGACATAGAGATAAGGGAAAGAGCAAGAATCAAGGGAAGGGGGTAAATGGAAACTGGAGAAGTCTGTGTTGATGCCATCTGGTTGGAGACGGCCAAGACAGAATCCTTCGAGTTTATCCAGCCTCTTATTGTTCTCTGAGGCGAGACCTTGTCGATGTTTGTAACATTATAAGTGGCAGAGAGAGGATAGTCGGAGTCTCTAGAGGGCATAGATTTAAGATGAGAAAGGATAAATTTAAAGGAGATAACCATATAACCATATAACCACTTACAGCACAGAACAGGCTAGTTCGGCCCTACTAGTCCATGCCGTAGCAAATCCCCACCCTCCTAGTCCCACTGACCAGCACCCGGTCCATACCCCTCTAGTCCCCTCCTATCCATGTAGCGATCCAGTCTTTCCTTAAATGTAACCAATGATCCCGCCTCGACCACGTCTTCCAGAAGCTCATCCCACATCCCTACCATCCTTTGCGTAAAGAAATTTCCCCTTATGTTCCCCTTATAATTTTCCCCCTTCAATCTTAAACCATGCCCTCTAGTTTGAATCTCCCCCACTCTTAATTGAAAAAGCCTATCCACATTTACTCTGTCTGTCCCTTTTAAAATCTTAAACACCTCGATCAAGTCCTCTCTCAATCTTCTACGCTCCAGGGAAAAAAGCCCCAGTCTGCACAACCTTTCCCTGTAACTCAAACCTTGAAATCCTGTCAACATTCTCGTGAACCTTCCCTGCACTTTTGTTTATATCTTTCCTATAATTTGGTGACCAAAACTGTACACAGTAAGCCAAATTTGGCCTCACCAATGCCTTGTACAATTTCATCATAACCTCCCTACACTTGAATTCAATACTCCGATTTATGAAGGCCAACATTCCAAATGCCTTCTTCACCACACCATCTACTTGAGTATCAGCCTTGAGGGTACTATTTACCACAACTCCTAAATCCCTTTGTTGCTCTGCACTCCCCAATTGTCTACCATTTAATGCATATGACCTATTTAGATTTGCCTTTCCAAAATGTAACACCTCACACTTATCTGTATTAAATTCCATCAGCCATTTCTCAGCACACACCTCCAGCCTTCCTAAATCACCTTTTTAATCTACGGTAATCTTCCTCACTGTCCACAACACCACCAATCTTTGTATCACCCGCAAACTTGCTTATCCAATTCTCCACCCCTACTTCCAGATCGTTAATATATATAACAAACAATAGTGGACCCAGGATCGATCCCTGAGGAACTCCACTAGTCACCGGCCTCTAACTGGACAAACAATTTTCCACCACTACTCTCTGACACCTCCCATCCAACCATTGCTGAATCCATTGCACTACCTCCTTATTTATACCTAATGCCTCCACCTTTTTTCCTAACCTCCTGTGGGGAACTTTGTCAAAAGCTTTACTAAAGTCTAAATAGACAACATCCACAGCTTTCCCTTCATCAACCTTTTTTGTAACCCCCTCGAAGAACTCAATCAAGTTTGTCAAGCATGATCTACCCCTGAGAAAACCATGCTGATTGCTCCCTATCAATCCCTGTACTTCCAAATATTTGTAAATACCATCCCTCAGAACACTTTCCATCAACTTACCCACCACAGACGTCAGACTCACAGGCCTATAATTCCCAGGTTTACATTTGGACCCTTTCTTAAACAGTGGAACCACATGCGCCACCCTCCAATCCTTTGGCACTACCCCCGTGGCCAGTGACATCCTAAATATCTCTGTTAATGGCCCCACTATCTGTCCACAAGCCTCGCTGAGTGTCCTTGGGAATATTTTGTCCGGTCCCGGAGATTTATCCACCTTTATCTTTTTCAACACAGCCATCACTACCTCCTCGGTTATCCTTATATGCTTCATGACCTCCCCACTATTTTTCTTTACTTCAACTGGTTCAATATTTTTTTCCCTAGTGAATACCGAGGCAAAGAAATCATTCAAAATTTCCCCCATTTCCTCTGACTCCTTACTCAGCCTACCCTCGCTATTTACAAGGGGTCCAATTTTATCCCTCACTAATCTTTTACTTTTAATGTACCTATAGAAACCCTTTGGATTTATTTTTACTCTGTCTGCCAAAGCCTCTTCATGCCTTTTTTTGGCCTTTCTAATTTCTTTCTTAAGATTCCTTTTACACTCCTTGTAGTCCTCCTTCAAATTCTCAGCTCCTTGCTCTTTATACCTCTTTTACACCTCCCTTTTTCTCCTAACCAAATTTCCAATATTCCTCGAAAACCAAGCCTCCCTATGACTTCCAGCCTTTCCTTTGATCCTCACTGGGACATATCTACACTGTACCCTCGAAATTTCTTTTTTGAATATCCTCCATTTTTCATTTACATCCTTACCTGAAAATATCCTGTCCCACTCAATACTCCCCAAATCCTCCTTATTCCTTCGAAATTTGCTCTTCTCCAATCCAGAACCTCAACTTTAGGCCCCTCCTTGCTCTTCCCAAAAATTACCCGAAAACTAACAGAGTTATGATCACTGGACCCAATTTTTTCTCCAACATTAATGTCCGATACCTGACCTAGTTCATTCCCTAACAGGAGATCGAGTATTACACCGTCCAGAGTCGGTTCTTCTACTAATTGATTTAGAAAACAATCTTGAACACATTTAACGAACTCTAGCCCATCCAGCCCTCTAACTGTATGGGTATCCCAATCAATGTGAGGGAAGTTAAAATCTCCCATGATCACTACCTTATGATTCTCACACATATACGTTATCTCCCTACAAATTTGTTCCTCTAATTTTCTTGGCCCATTTGGTGGTCTGCAATACACCCCTATTAGCACCCTCATGCCTCCTTCACCCCTCAATTCCACCCAAACAGCCTCACTGGACGATCCCTCCAGACCATCCTGCCACCTAAAGGCAGTAATGTCCTCCTTAACAAGCAGAGCAACTCCTCCCCCTTTTTAACCCCCTGATCTATCACATCTAAAACAAATGTATCCTGGAATATTAAGTTGCCAGTCCTGCCCCTCCTGTAGCCAGGTCTCTCTAATTGCCACAATATCATGACCCCAAGTATCTGTCCATGCTCTAAGCTCATCTACCTTGTTCACTATGCTTCTTGCATAGAAATATATGCATTTCAGAGAATGACCCTCACCTATATTCTCTTTTCTACCTTTTACCCTAATCTCCATCCTACCTTTGTTATCATTATTATTCCTATCTAGGTGGCCATGCTCCCTTGACACTGCTCTCACACTCTGTTCCCCACCCCCCTGCCAAACTAGTTTAAACTTTCCCCCACAGCTCTAGCAAATCTGCTTGCTAGCCCATTGGTCCCCCTCCAGTTCAAGTGGAGTCCGTCCCTTTTGTACAGGTCCGACCTTCCCCAGAAGAGATCCCAATGATCCACATCCTCCTATTTCTACCCTCACTAGCGCATGGCACGGGCATCAATCCAGAGATGACTACCTTGGAGGTCCTGTTTTTTAACTTCCTACCTAATTCCACATAATCCTGTTTCAGGACCTCATCCCCATTTCTAACTAAGTCATTGGTCCCCACATGGACCACAACTTCTGGCTGTTCTCCTTCCCCTTGCAGAATGCTATGAACTCGATCAGAGATTTCTGAAGGGAACATTATTCACCAGAGGCTGGTGAGTGTATGGAACAAGCTGCCAGGGGAGGTGGTAGAGGCAGGGACTAGTATAATGTTTAAAAGGCCTTCAGATTGATGGACATAAAAGACTGCAGATGCTGGAATCTGGAGTTAAAAACCAATCTGCTGATGTACTCAGCAGGTCGAGTAGCATCAGTGGGAGAAAAGGAATGGGCAATATTTTGGGTCAGGAAGTTTCATTGATGTTGATCAATGGATCTGACTCAAGCTGATAGAGGTCCTCACTGGGACTTTACACCCCTCTCTGTGACTGGATTCTGGACTTCCTCACAGAAAGACCACAGTCTGTCTGGGTCGGTAGCAGAACGTTGAGAACTGTAACACTGAGCACTGGCACACCTCAGGGCTGTGCACTCAGCCCGCTCCTGTTCACACTTCTGACCCACGAATGCAATGACAGATCAAGCTCCAACAGGGTCATCAACTTTGCAGATAACAGGACAGTAGCTGGTCTCTAAGATGTAACCTTTCAACCTCTACTCTCTCCATGGCTTCCAACATTCAAAAAATGTTTCAATGAGATCCACCCTCACTCCCCCATCATTCTCCTAAATTCCAATGAATACCAGCCAAGAGCTGTCAAATGCTCCTCGTATAATAACCCTTTCATTCCCGGAATCATCCTTGTGAACTTCCTCTGAGCCCTCTCCAATGACAGGACATCCTTTCTTGCATGAGGAGCCCAAAACTGCTCTCAATACTCCAAGTGAGTTCTCACCAGTGCCTTATATACTACTTGTAAACCACTTCAACACCATAAAAAGGACTGTCTGCAGTACTGTAACACAACCTTTTCATCTTGCATTATGGTAACTGAGAATTTATCATCTCTATATCATTTGTAATTGTTATTGCTTTTTAATTTAATGAATGTTATTGCATTTTCTAATAGTGCCGGTTGGGCTGCAGCAAGTAAGAATTTTGGCACATATGTACATTGTACAGTGTGTATGACGATAAACTCATTACTCCTGACCTACTCATAACTCTTTGGTTTTGTTGGCCTTTCCCAGTCTCAACCACAGGGTTTTGAAGTTCAGTTTAGGTAGGGCCTTACTCACTGCTACGTTTAAAGGGCAGCTGGTGTACGTGGTCTGCACTTTCCAAACAACTGCTTGCCTTTGACTTTCTGCTCATGCATTTTCAATCAGTGGGCAAGGCTGCCAACCACTTGTGTGGGATTTTCTATTCACCGCTTCAGCTTCTGAGCAGAATTTATCCTGATCGTGGACAAGGTTGGCTACTGCTGCAAATGATGCTCCTTGTTCTAAATAACCTTGCCGTCCATGGGTCCATCCAAAGCACTGTGTCCAAAACTTTGCCTCACAAATCCCTTCCCTCCTCCTCCATTCAAGTCACTCCCCTCCTCCAGTATCTCACATGCGCACGCATGCAGCCACAGAGAGAGAGAGAGAGAGAAAGAGAGAGAGAGAGAGAGAGAGAGAGAGAGAGAGAGAGAGAGAGAGAGAAGCACACACGCGCGCACACACACACACACACACACACACACACACACACACACACACACACACACACACACACACACACACACACACACACACACACACACACACACACACGGACAGAGACACTCAAACAGCCACACACAGAATAGACATATACAGACAGGCACAGACGTGCACAGGCACACACACACACACACACACAGATACAGACATACCCTCAGACACACACAGGCAAGGAGACACTGACAGCCGCCCCCACCCCCCCACACCCCCCACATACACAAGGACAGACACACACACACAGTGACACATTCAAAGGCTCCTGCTGCCTCTCAGGTTGTGGTGGCTGAGACCTAGCCGATGAGGTGGTTTGGAGTCAGACCCATGGAAGGAACCCTCCCTCTCCTGTACTTCCTGAGATGCAGCAAATGTCGACTCCGTGCAGTGAGCTCATTGGCCGTTTGAGGCTTAGTGCTGTGTACTGCGAGAGATTACTTACACTGTGTTAGCTGCCGTCTCAATACCAGCAGGCTGGCAATAAGCTGTCATTGCCCATTTGGATTTACTTTCTATCCTCAGTTCCTCATGTTGTTGGCCCAGCGGGCACAACATCTGTAAAACTGCCGTGTAGTCACCACGGCAATTAGAATCAAACCCAGTGATGAAAAGTCATAGGCATGGAGCATTCAGCACAGAAA
Source organism: Narcine bancroftii (assembly GCF_036971445.1). Taxonomy (NCBI): domain Eukaryota; kingdom Metazoa; phylum Chordata; class Chondrichthyes; order Torpediniformes; family Narcinidae; genus Narcine; species Narcine bancroftii. The sequence goes on from NC_091469.1 coordinate 154,450,213, forward strand.
TAGGCCCTTCAGCTCACGTGATGTTGATGCTATCTACACTAATCCCTCTGCTCCTTTCTTACCCAAGTACTAAGTTTCTCCACTCTGCGTTTCAATGAGGATAACCTGATCTCTGTTAGATTGGCCCAGCAGCAATGGACAGGTGCCATCTGGGAGCTAGGTCCGGCTCAGTCCTGAGGATGTTTACCATAGAACATCAGTACATCAGAGGAGCAGACAGAATGTGTCTGTGCCGGCCACGATATCCAAATCAAACTAAAGCCCCTTTTCCACTGGAACCTTGTCCAAGGACACTCACCAGCTAAGTAATCCCTTACCGATCACAAAGCACCTATGGCATAGGATACTCTGCAGTAAGTAAAGGATTACTTAAGGTGGCATGTGAGTGGAAAAGAAGTTAAGAACCACTGAATTAGAAGCTTCTTTTATACACTACTATTGTAACTGTTTCTGCCACTACTCCTTGCCACATACCCTCTACTCTCTGTCCTGCCCATCTCTCTCAAACATTCCCTCCATCACCTTAAACACATCCTCAAGTGCGTGAGATTTTTGGCCTGGAGATAAAAATTTTGACTGTCCACCCTCTATTGAGATGCTTTCCATGATTTTATCAAGTTCAAGCTTATTATCATCCGATTGTACAGCCTGACGAAACAACGTTCTCTGGCCCTCAGTGCCAAAACATGCAAACACACAACCAGACATAACACACATACAGAAAAATTATACATATGCAGTGCATATATTTTAAATTTAGATATACAGTGCAGTAACAACCCCTTCTGACCCTTGCTACCCAAATACCCCAATAAACCTACAACCCCCACCCCATTCCCCAGAAGAAATGAAGGGTGGGATGAAACTAGAGTGCCCAGGGAAAACCCACAAAGACATGGAGTGAAGTACAAACTCCTTGCAGGTAGTGTGGGATTTGACGCTGGTCACTGATGCTCCAATAGCGCTGTGCCAACAGCAACGTTAATCGCGCAGTATTTTTTAATATATAGAAGGGTCTCGGAGGGTCTGTATGAGCAGTTCATTCAGTTTTTCAGCAGTTTTACTGCTCATGGGATGAAGCTGTTTCTCAGCTTGGTGTGTTACGAGCCTAGAGGACCCCAAAACCCAATAGCAATAGATATTCACCAAGACAAGTGGTTACTTCAACAAAAGTTGCTTTTAATTATCTTTAAACATGAAAACAGAATCACACTTTAACTTAACTAACCTTCTATTTCTAAGCGCATGTGTGTGCAATGTGTGTGTAAGTTGAGAAAAATTCTTCAGTTCACAATCAAATCTCACTTCTCATTCCTCCAAGCTCACCGGTTGCACGCAATTCCTCTACTGTGCACAGAATTTAACATTTATCAAGTTCACCAGGCTTTGGTGCTTGAAAGGTAAATGGTTACCGCTCAGGAAGGTTCTTGTCAGTTTTCAGAGAGAGATTTGTTATTCCAGGTCATCCACATCTGATGTACTTCCGTCATCCACTTCAGTGCCTTGGTGATGAAACTTGCCCCTTCAGGGTTCTCCAGGTGATAACTTCTTTCTTTCAGGTCACCACAGAGTTCCTTTTTGTTTCTTTTATTCCAAGTGAAACATTATACAGCCAGTCCTCTCCTCTTGCATGAACCACAAAGGCTTTGACCAGGCCATCTTCCAAAATGGGGTTTTCCATAAGCTTGCCAGCTTGTCCTGTTCCAGTCCCAGTTACTGTCTGCTGACTGTAAAACTGTAGAACTGATCTCTGTCTGTCTGTCTGTCTGTCTGTCTGTCTGTCTGTCTGTCTGTCTGTCTCTCTCTCAGAGAGAAAGCCTCTTTGACTCTCTCTGCTTGCAAAACCACATGATGCTATTAGAACAGCAAGTTCTCTTCCAGACAGAAGCGGCACCGACATACTCTTTCATCTGTTGCCTTTTGAACAACAATCCATTAGTGAAATCTCTTGAGCATTCTTCAAAGCTCTTGCAAATGCTGTGAGGCCCCGATATGTCTAGCATGGGGCAGAACTCCAGTATTTCAAACAAGATCTGTTTTAAAGTGTTTGTATGTGACCTACTCTAACAAACTTTTCCCAATTTATCTCCCAAAAATATATCTATATACTCTGTCACAGGTAGTTCTTGCTTTGATACCTCTGTATCTCTTTCCTGACAGGAACAGCTGAAAGATGCTGTGTGGAGGGTGGAAGGGGTCCTCAATAATTTGCACTCCCTCTTCAAACAACAATCCCAGTAGATTAGGTTGATGGGGGGGGGGGGGGTGGGGGGGTAGGAGGGGGAGAGAGACTCCAGTGATCCTCTCTATCATTCTAATGGTCCTGTGAATTGACCTATCATCTAATGCCTAGTGCTCTACAGCAACCGTACCACACTGTGATGCAGCTGGCCAGAACGTTCTCAATGGAGCTGCTGTAGAAAGTTTGCAGGATGGAGGCCGGTAGCCTTGCCTGCCACAATCCTTTCAGGAAGTGCAGTCATTGTGGCACCTTTTGAACAAGTGAGGAGATGTGTGTCCAGTATAGGTCACTACATATGTAGATTTCGAGAAACTTGGAGTTCTCTATTCCCTCCACTACCGAGTTATGAATGTGTAGTGGAGATTAGTTGTTTCCTGAAGTCTACAATCATCTGCTTTGTCTTGTCCATATTGAGACTCAGGTTGTTATTCTTAGAACAGAGATGCTGAAGGGTTTCTTTAGCCAGAGGCTGATAAATCTGTGGAATTTGTTGCCACAGGCAATTGTGGAAGCCAAGCCATTGGCTGTATTCAAGTCAGAGATCGATAGATTCTTGATGAGCCAGGTTATGGGGAGAAGGTCAGGGCTGAGTGGTGAAAATGAATCAGCTCATGATTAAATGGTGGAGCAGACTCAATGGGCTGAATGGCCTACTTCTGCTTTTATGCCGTGTGTACGATGAGATGGGAGTGGGGTGAGGAAGGGTACAGAGGGGGTTATGAGGGGTGGGATGCCAGTGTGTATGATGAGATGGGAGTTGGGGGTGAGGAATGGTACAGAGGGGGTTATGAGGGGTGGGATGGCGTTTGGTGAAGGGGGAAGCGGTGTGGCTAATATGGGGAATAGCTAAGGCTTCTTCTGGATGATACAGTAACAGCATTTGAAGTGTGCCTTCATGAAGACATGATCTTTTTAAGGAATCGAGGTGCATCTAGAAGAAGATTTCTGACAGGATTTTTAATAGTGTGCGGAGACTGAACTTGGGATCAAGCCAATAGATCCCTCACCGTTGCTGCGCAGGTTGAATCTTTAGTTAAGGCAGCATACAGAGTACTGGCCTTCATTAGTCTGGGGGCTGTGTCCAAGAGCTGTAAAGTAACGAGATAATGTTGCAGTTTTTACACGTATTTGCAACAGCCCAGTCACCTCTTGTCCCCTCCCTCTTCCCCTTCTTGTTATACTTGCTGTCATCACTTCGCACTGATAAGGGCTCCCGACCCAAAACGTTGACCGACCATTTCCCTCCAAGGATGCTACCTGATCCGCTGAGTCTCTCCAGCTTCTCTCTGTTCAAGATTCCAGCAGCGGCATTTCTAGTGTTACAATTCTGTCCAGATATTCAAGATAGTAACCATGCAAAACACAGAAAGAAAGCCCTCAGGACAGTTTCCAAGAAAGGTTAATAATGAAATGATTTCAGTAACGATGTTGGAGAATACATGTGGAAGATATATGTACACCCCTGATGAATTGATGATGGTGGCTGAACAGCACATGGAGCTGATACATTATTCATGGCCTTTTCTTACATTGGCTCCACAAAGCTATAAATAATGTTGTCATCACAATGTTCCAAAATAGATTTTAATCAATATTAGATTAGTTTAAATTAAATGAAAGATTATTCTGATGCTTTGATCAAAGCCATTATGATGATCTCTAACGATGGAATCGGAGAGGACGTGCTGTGTTTCTTTCCTGTGAGTGGAGAAGTGTCCAGCAACGTTATTACCAGGATGGGTAACATTGGCCTCTCCAGGGCTGCTTTGTTCAAGCAACTTCATGGAGAAGTGGACAGGCAGTAAAGATGCTGTGTGATTACATTGCAAATATCAAGTTCAAGTTTCTTGTAAGAAATGGGAGCAGGAGTTGGACCGAGCCATTCCATCTCCACCTACCTGCCTTTTCCTCATGTCCCTTAATTCCCCATACCATGTAGAAATCGATCCAACCTGGCCTTAAATATATTTACTGAGGTCACCTCCACTGCTCCAATGGGCAGCGAATTCCATAGATTCACCTCCCTCTGGGAAAAACAGTTCCTCCTCATCTCTGTCCTAAATCTACCACCCTAGATCATGAGACTATGCCTCCTGGTTCTAATCTCATCAAGTACAACCCAATGAAACTGCGTTCTCCGAACCGTAGCACACAGTTAAATGAAATTCTTTGCTGTGCCTTTACTTTCTCAACGTAACCTTTAGTGCATTTATTCCCGGGATGTGAATATGGCTAGGAGATAAAGATATAATACCAACGTTTCGGCCCTGAGTCCATCCTCAAGGTACCTATACCTTGAAGAAAGGCTCAGAACTGAAACATCAGTAGTTTATTTGTACCTCCTATTGACGATGCAAGCCCAGCGGAGTTCCTCCAGCATTTCTGTGTTTTGAGTACAATCAGAGTGTCTGCAGACATTCGTGTTTCACTCTGTGAGTATTGCCCCTGTGTCCACTGCTTGATCACAGAACATAGAACGCTACAGCACAGTACAGGCCCTTTGGCCCTTGATGTTGTGCCAACTCATATATCCTTCCCCAAAAAAACTTACTGAACCTTTCCTGCCTTGTAACCCTCTATTTGTCTACCATCCATGTGCCTGTCTAAGAGTCTCTTAAAGGCCCCTAATGTTTCAGCCTCCACCACCACCTCAGGCTAAACTTGGTGTCTCCCCTAAACCTGATCCAGCTGACTTAGTCACATGTAAACTGGTTGTAAGAACATGAGTGAACTCCACGGGTTTTTACATGAATTCAATCCATTCATGTTTTCAATTCTGGATTTTTTAATTAACTGAATTTAAATACCCTAAACTGCTGAGGTGGGGTTTGAACCAGTCCAGTAACACAGTCCCTATGCTATCACTTCTTGGCTGAATTCACTGAGTAATTCACGTGCAAACGCAGCAAACCTCATGGACTTCATGGGCTTGCCGAGATCTATTTGGGCACAGATAATTCTGCAGCATTGCAAATCTTCGAGGCGACAGGTTATCTCTTCCTCGCTCCAAGCATCAGAAAGATTTGTATGCTGGCAATGGCTTTTTGGAATCTCCTCATTAAAGTGAAATCTGCACCAATAACCTTGACTACAACATGTTCACAGCTGCTTTGAAAAGAATATTACACCAGCACACTGCTCAGAAAACCCAACATTGCTTTGAAACCCTGTGACTTGTTACATAAATTAAACATTAAAATTAATCTTCTTATAAATTCGTTCGTTTTTTTAACTGCTCCTTTTGAAACCACTTTGATTTGATTTTAACCAAAATTACTTCTCATTTTCTTCTAACCCTCTGAGTAAATGCGAATGATCCTCGGCTCTGTTCCGTGACATGACTGTAAATTATGGTTCCCACGCATACATGAGCAGAGACAGTTTGAATACAAAAGACCTCATTTGATTGGAACATTGCAGCTCCCACTTCCCATCTTGCCAATTCAAAGGCAGTAGTCATAAAATGTGGCAATTAGCTCATGAAAAAATTAAACCCTTCACTTTATGCGGTAATAATTAGTATCTACAATGCACCATTCAAACACTTTTGGAAGGAATATCAAACTCAGGACTGGTCTGACCTCTCAGGTGGAAGTAAATGCTCTCTTAGCATTCTTTAAAGAAGAACAGAATAGTTTTTCAAAGCGGGGCTGATCTTTACCCCTCAACCAACTTTACCAGAAAGCAGATTATCTGATCATCCGACGAAGGACCTGGGTTACCCTTTCCTTCCTGTGGATGCTGCGAGACGTGCTGGGTTTCTCCAACGTATTGGTGTATTGCACGTAACCCCAGATTATCTGATTATAAGAACGTAAGAAATAGGAGCAGAAGTGGGCCATCTGGCCCGTTGAGCCTGCTCTGTCATTGAATGTGATCAGGGCTGATCTGGTGATCACCACCTACCTGCCTTTTCACCATATCACATCATTGTTTTTTTGAATATTTTGTTTGTGATTTTTCAAACTTAAACACAGTTTCTCAATTTTATCAATATTAATGTTGACAACATCAACATTGATTACAGTTTGCAATTATCAATTCTATATAAGGTTTTCTGTCGCGTTCAAGCTTTTTCTATTCCTTTCCCTTCCCCCACCCCTTAACCAATCACAGTTAGACGCAACATTCAGGACGTTCACCACAAAGGTATGAAACATATATCAGGGGTTTCTGGGTTTGTCACATCACGGCGGCCAATGCTCAGGCTGTTTTCTTTTTCTTGACTTTTCCTGATTGGGATGGGATGGCCCCCCTCCAAGTGGGGAGGGCAGGGTAGCGAGCAACGATGGTTCACACTTTAATTGTGCTCCTATGGAATTTAGGTATGGTTGCCAAATTTTCAAGAAAGTGTTGTATTTTTTTCCTTAAGTTGTAAATAATTTTCTCCAGGTGTACACGGCTTTGAATTTCTGCATTCCAGAGCGCTATGCTTAAGCAGGAGTCAGACTTCCAGGTAGCCGCTATGCACTTCCTGACCACTGCCAATGCAATCATTATGGATTGGATTTGAAATTTGGACAGGTTCGTTGTAGGTCTTATGTCCGTTATGTTTCCCAACACAAGCTGCTCAGGGTCCAGTGGGAATTCTTTACCTATGATGTTTTTCCAGGGCTCGGCCCAGTTCCACCCAGAAGGGAGTCACCTTTGCACCAAAGGTTCCCATATCCCTTAGTTTCCCTACTATGTAAAAAATCTATCCAACCTTGTCTTAAATATATTTACTGAGGTCACCTCCACTGCTTCTATGGGCAGTGAATTCCATAGGTTCAAAACCCTCTGGGTAAAGCATTTCCTCCTCATCTCTGCCCTAAATTTATTACCCTGAATCTTGAGGCTCCCTAGTTCTGATCTCCCCTACCAATGGGAATGACTTGCATACCTCTATCTTATCTGTACCTTTCATAATTCTGTACGTTTCCATAACATTCCCTCTCATTCTTCTAAATTCCAGGGAGTACGGACCCAGACAACTCCAAATCTCCTTATAGACCAACCCCTTCATCCCTGGAATCAACCTGGTGACCCCCTTCTGCGTTGTCTCCAATCCTTTCCTCTGCTGCATTGTAGACTGAACTTCAGAAGGTCCTCATAGAGCAGTGGTTCTCAACCTTTTTTCTTTCCACTCACATACCACTTTAAGTAATCCCTATGCCATCAGTGCTCTATGATAAGTAAGGGATTACTTAATATAATATGTGAGTGGGAAAGGAAGGTTGAGAATCATTGCTCTAGACCCAATTGTAACCGAACTATTTTGCTTGAGAAAAATTGTCCTTGGCCGATTTCCTTTGGAATTATGAAACCGTGCACATAACAAGTCAATGAGGGATGATTAAAACAGTGGTTTTCAAACTTTTTCTTTCCACTCACATCCCACATTAAGCAATCCCTTACTAAGCACAGAGCACCGATGGCATAGGGAATACTTAAGGGAGTGGAAAGAAAAAGGTTGAGAACCACTGATACAATCATGGAAACAGGCTTTTTGGCCCATTGAGTTTCTGTTGACCTTCAACACCCATTAAGATTAACGCTATACTAACCCTATTTCTTTTTTTTCTCCCCACATTCTCATCAGGAGGCAAGATTTTAGGGTAGCATGCCTTTGTGTGAGGGAAATAGTGTTGCATGAATGTGATTTTTTTTGAAGAGGTGACCAAGAGGATTGATGAGGACAGGCCAGTAGACATTGTCTACACAGACTTAGGAAGACTTTTGACAAGACCCCACATGGTAGGCTGGTCTTGAAGGTTAGGTCACATAGAATCCAGGGTGAGCCAGCCAATTGGATGTAGAGTATTATAAATTCTGTCTGGCCTGCAGCAAAAGAATCTCATGGTTATATATAATGGCATGTATGAACTCTGACAATAAATTTGAACTTTGAACTTTGAATAGGCTTGTTGGTAGGAGGCTTAATTTCCAAATTGAAGGCCTGTTACCAGTGGTGCATTGGAGGGAGTTAGTGCTTGGTTTGTGTGCCATAAATATGAATTATTTCAATGAGAGTGTCATCGGCAATCATTTTGCAGATGGCATTTAAATTAGTGCTGCGGTGGACAGTGAAGAAGGTTGTATAAGGTTACAATAGGATTGTGATCGACTGGCAAAAAGGGCAATGCAAACTTATGCATTTTGGGAAGTTTAACCAGGGCAGAATGTACGCAGTGAATGGCAAGGCCCAAGTGAGTGTTGTCAGACTGAGAGGCCTTTGAGTTCAAGTTCCCTGAAAGTGTGAACGTGGCTGGACAACCTGTTGAAGAAGCATAAGGCATGCTTGTGTTCATGGATTAGGGCGCTCTAGTACAAGAGACGGGCCATTGAGCTGTATAAAGCATTGGTGATATCATGGTACACACAAAAGAAGTGCTGTGTGGGAGAAACTCAGCAGGTCACACAGCATCCACAGGATGTAAAAGGCAATTGACATTTCAGGCCTGAGCCCACTCCTAGAGTATCAGGTACAGTGACAGGTTCTCGGTTCCTCTCTTTGCAATGGAACCACCTCTTCATCGAAAGACCCCAATCAGTGATAATTCATGACATCACCTCCTTCCTCATTGACCATCAACCCTGGGGCACCTCAGGGCTGCCTGATATATCTCCTGCATTATATTCTCTCTATTCCCATGACTGCAGAGCCAAGTTCAGGTCAGAACAGAATAGATTTACCACCATGTGTCATGAGAGGTGTTGGACAAACTTGGGTCATTTTCTCTAAAACGTCGGAGACTGAGAGAAGACCTGGTGGAAGTTTATATAATCATGAGAGAGTGATTGACAGGATAGACAGTCAGAATCTTTTTCCTGGGGTAAAAACATCACATCCTAAAGGGCACAGGTTTAAGATGAAGGGGGGAGAGGAAGTTTAAGGGAGATGTGTGGGTCAAATATTTTACACATAGAGTGGTGGGTGCCTGGAATGGGCTGCCAGGGGAGAGATTGAAAACTTGAACTTAAACAGGAGTGACGATGGAAGCAAACACAATGGTGAAATGAAAGAAGCTTCTAGATAGATACATGAACATGAAGGAGATTGGGCTGGGGAGGGGGGTGGAAATTAGTTTGGACATGGTGTTCTGCACAGACATGTGGGTCGAAGGGCCAGTTCCTGAGCTGTACTCTTCTATCCCCTCATTCTAAATAATCCAAAACATAAATTATACGTCTGGAAAAATGCGAGATATGGAGTGTTCTTGATACAGAAGGTGGTGGCTATGTGGATCTAGCAGCCCGAGAAAGTGGCAGAAACCGACATAATAGTGGCATTTAAATTTAGATTTTTAAGGCCCTTTTGACCCATGAGCCCATGCCACCAACTAATCTACAACCCTCGGTACATTTTGAATGGTGGGAGTAAGCCAGAGCTCCCGGGGGAAACCCACACAGACATGGGGAGAAGGTACGTACTCCTTACAGACAGCGCGGGATTCGAACCCCTGTCCCGATCACTGATGCTGCGACTGAGCTGCCCAAAAATGAAATTTAGACAGGTGGATGGATAGGAAAGGTATACAAGGATACAGGAAAATGGGACAAGCTCAGACAGGCAACTTGACCAGCTTGGGTGAGTTGGGCTGTAGCACTAGTTTCTGTGCTATATATAACTCTTAATGATGAGAGACAAATCAGGCTGGACTTTACTGATTTGAGATTTTAAAAATGGGGGTCATGTTGTTTTGCGAGCAGAGAGAGTCAAAGAAGCTCCATCCAAATCGAGGCCAAGTTCTTTACTTCTTATGTTACTTAGAAGAAAGATCTCTGGGTTTTTTGGGATGTTGCTTTTTATGATTTTATTTAATACCTGATTTAGATCTTCCCAAAAGTTTTTCACTTTCTCACATTCCCAAATTGCTTGTAATGTTGTTCCCGTTTCCTTCTTACAGTGAAAACCTCTGTCTGATACTGTTGGGTCCCACTTATTTAACTTTTGGGGCATGGTTTTTATAGCCTGTGTAACCAATTATATTGTATCATGTGTAACCTTGTATTTATTGTATTTCTCATAATTCCAGAGCATAGCTTTTCCCATTTTTCATTTTTTATCTTTATGTTTAAATCTTGTTCCCATGTTTGCTTGGGTTTACAGCTTATTTCATCGTTCTCTTTCTCTTGCAGCTTGATGTACATGTTTGTTATAAATCTTTTAATTATCATTGTGTCTGTAATCACATATTCAAAATTGCTTCCTTCTGGTAACCTCAGTCTGCTTCCCAATTTGTCCTTCAAGTAGGATTTCAGTTGGTGGTATGCAAACATTGTACCGTGAGTTATACCATATTTGTCCTTCATTTGTTCAAAAGATAATTTATTTCCCAAAAAACAATTTTCCATTCTTTTCATCCCTTTTCTCTCCCATTCTCTAAAGGAAAGGTTATCTATTGTGAAAGGGATTGATTGATTTTGCGTCAAATGTTAAGTTTTGGTAGTTGATAATTTGTTTTATTCCTTTCTACGTGAATCTTCTTCCAAATGTTGAGCAGATGGTGCAGTACAACATAGGTGAATTCCTATGTTGCACCAGCTTTTCATCCCACTTATATAGTATATGTTCAGGTATATTCTCCCCTATTTTATCTAGCTCTAATCTGGTCCAATCTGGTTTTTCCCTTGTTTGATAAAAATCTGATAGGTATCTTAATTGTGCTGCTCTATAATAATTCTTAAAGTTTGGTAGCTGTAAGCCCCCTTGTTTGTACCATTCTGTTAATTTATCTAGCGCTATCCTCAGTTTCCCTCCTTTCCATAAGAATTTCCTTATTATTTTCTTAAGCTCCTTGAAGAATTTCTCTGTTAGTTGAATTAGTAATGATTGAAATAGGTATTCTATCCTTGGGAAGATATTCATTTTAATACAATTTACCCTTCCTATCAGTGTTAGTGGTAAGTCTTTCCAATGTTCTAAGTCGTCTTGTAATTTCTTCATTAATGGCTGATAATTTAGTTTGTATAGATGGCCTAGATTATTATCTAATTGTATATCTAGGTATAGAATTGCTTGAGTTTGCCATCTAAATGGTGAATCTTTCTTAAACTTTGTGAAATCCGCATTATTCATTGGCATTGCTTCACTTTTATTTGTATTGATCTTGTACCCCGATACTTCTCCATATTCCTTCAATTTCTTATGTAATTCTTTTATTGATATTACTGGTTCTGTTAAGTATACTATGACATCATCTGCAAATAGACTGATTTTATATTCCTTCTCTTTTATTTTTATCCCTCTTATTTTATTTTCTGTTCTTATCAGTTCTGCCCGTGGTTCTATAGCTAACACAAACAGTGAGGGAGATAGTGAACATCCTGCCTAGTTGATCTGCTTAATTTAAATTGGTTTGATATATATCCATTTACTGTCACCTTCGCCAATGGTCCCTTATATAATGCTCTAATACAATTAATATATTTCTCTGGTAGATTGAACCTCTGTAGTACTTTGAATAAATAATTCCATTCTACTCTGTCAAAGGCTTTCTCTGCATCTAAGGCAACCGCCATTGTTGGCGACTTGTTTCCCTGTACTGCATGGATTAAGTTAATGAACTTACAGATATTGTCCATTGTTCGTCTTTTCTTAATAAATCCAGTTTGATCTAGTTTTACTATTTTTGGTACACAGTCGGCCAATCTGTTTGCTAATAGTTTAGCTATTATCTTATAATCTGTGTTAAGTAGAGATATTGGTCTACACGATGCTGGTGTTAGTGGATCTTTCCCCGTCTTTGGTATTACTGTAATTATTGCTGTTTTGCATGAATCTGACATGTTTTGTGTTTCATCAATCTGGTTCATTACTTCCAGGAGAGGAATTAATAAGTCTTTAAATGTTTTATAGAATTCTATTGGGAGTCCATCCTCTCCCGGCGTTTTATTGTTCGGTAGTTTTTTTTAATATATCCTGTATTTCCTCTATTTCAAATGATTTTATTAATTTATTTTGCTCCTCTTCTTGCAATTTCGGTAGTTCAATTTTAGCTAGAGACTCATCTATTTTGTCTTCTTTCCCTTTGTTCTCAGTTCGATACAATTGGTCGTAGAATTCCTTGAAGTTTTCATTGATCTCCGTTGGGTTATATGTAATTTGTTTGTCCTTTTTCCATGATGCCAATCCCATTCTTTTAGTTTGTTCTGTCTTAAGCTGCCGAGCTAGTATTTTGTGCATTTTTTCTCCTAGCTCATGATACTTCTGTTTTGTCTTCATTATGTTCTTCTCCACCTTGTATGTTTGTAGTGTTTCACATTTTATTTTTTTTGTCCGCCAATTCTCTTCTTTTTGTTGTATCTTCCTTATTGCTAATTCTTTTTCTGTACTTGCTATTTCCCTTTCCAGCTGTTCTATTTCCCGATTGTAGTCCTTCTTCATCTTAGTTACATAACTTATTATCTTCCCTCTGATGAACACTTTCATTGCATCCCATAGTATAAACTTATCTTTCACTGATTCCGTATTTATTTCAAAGAACGTTTTAATTTGTCACTCAATGAATTCTCTAAAATCCTGTCTTTTAAGTAGCATGGAGTTTAATCTCCATCTATACATTCTCAGTGGCATGACCTCCAGCTTTATTGCTAATAACAGGGGTGAGTGATCCAATAACAATCTAGCTTTGTATTGCATTTTCCTAACTCTCCCTTGGATGTGGGCTGACAACAGGAACAGGTCTATCCTTGAGTATGTTTTATGTCTACCCGAATAGTATGAATATTCCATTTCCTTTGAGTGTTGTCTCCTCCATATAGCCAAAAGTTGCATTTCCTGCATTGATTTAACCATAAATTTGGTTACTTGATTCTTTCTGCTAGTCTTTTTTCCAGTTTTATCCATCTTTGAGTCCAAATTAAGGTTAAAGTCCCCTCCTATCAATATATCCCCCTGCGTATCTGCAATCCTCAAAAAGTTATCTTGCATAAATTTTTGATCCTCTTCATTAGGTGAATATACATTGAGCAAATTCCAGAATTCTGAATATATCTGACACTTTATCATTACATGCCTCCCTGCTGGATCTATTATTTCCTCCTCTATTTTCATTGGTACATTTTTATTGATTAATATGGCTACTCCTCTGGCTTTTGAATTACATGATGCTGCCGTTACATGCCCTACCCAATCTCTCCTTCATTTCTTGAGTTCCACTTCCGTTAGATGTGTTTCTTGCATGAATGCTATATCAATTTTTTCTTTCTTCAGTAAATTTAACAGCCTTTTCCTTGTGATTTGGTTATGTACTCCGTTAATATTTATAGTCATATAGTTCAACATGGCCATTTCATACTTTGTTTACCTTTCTTTTCCGCTTCCTCATCACCACCTTTCCTCCTTATCCATTTCTGGGTTTTTTTTTGAACACACTGTAAGACAACACTTCTAAAACATAAAATATTTCCACTATTCCCACATTTAAAATTCCCTTAACCCCAAATATTCCCCCCCCCCTGTGTTTTCCCTTGCCAGGCAACCACAACTCTCCTCTCCATTTGGATTGCGAACCCGCTCGCAAGGGTCAACTGATTTCGCAGTGACTGTTATTCTCTCCCACCCAGCCCCTCCAGAAAAGACTTTTATCTTCACATATAACAAAGCTCACCCTCTTAATTCCCCCTTACTTCCTTTCTTCCCTTTCTTCCCCTTCTTAGATCTTACTTATACATTATTTTTCTTCTTTATATGAAGTTTGTCGTTATTCTTGTTCTTGTTACATCTCTTCATCTCTCTCTCTGTTTTGCAGGCATTCTGCAAATTCTCGTGCTTTCTCCGGATCTGAGAACAGTCTGCCTTGCTGCCCCGGGATAACTATTTTAAGCACCGCTGGATATCTTAACATAAATTTATGGCCTTTCTTCCATAGGATCGATTTTGCTGCGTTAAACTCCTTCCTCTTCTTCAGGAGCTCAAAACTTATGTCTGGGTAGATAAAAAAATTTTGACCTTTGTATTCCAGTGGCTTTTTGTCTTCTCTCATTTTTTTCAATTGGCTTCTCCAATATATTTTCTCTTGTCGTATATCTCAGGAATTTTACTAGAATGGATCTTGGTTTTTGTTGTGGTTGTGGTTTTGGGGCTAATGTTCTGTGTGCCCTTTCTATTTCCATTCCTTCCTGTATTTCTGGCATTCCTAGGGGATCCATTCTTTTATAAATTCTTTCATATCTTTGCCTTCTTCATCTTCCTTAAGGCCCACTATCTTTATATTGTTTCTCCTATTATAGTTTTCCATTATATCCATCTTCTGAGCTAACAACTCCTGTGTTTATTTAACTTTTTTATCAGATTCTTCCAATTTCCTTTCCACTCCACAGCTGGTCCCCCCTCCCGTCGGTGTTGTCTTTGTCGTGCGCATCGCACCTCTGTTTGGCTCCATGAGCTATCCTTGTAGTCCTGCATTCAGTGGGTTGCGACCCTTCGGGGTTTCCAATGACCTCAGGGAGTGGGCTCCTCTTTCCACGGCAGGTCCCTGCTTCTTCGTACAGGTAAGGCCTTCAGCTTTCTCTTCCGGCGTCTTTTCTTCTTCTTTTCTTCCTGTTGTTTTTGGCTTTTCTTTCTTTGGTGCCATTTCCTCCACACCTTTATTTTTTATTTGTTGTGGTTTGTGTGTCTGTGGCTTTGCTTTTTTTTAACTTTTTTCCTTCTTTTCTGGAGAGGGCTGGTATTCTCCTAATGGCCACTACTCCATCACGTGACTCCTCGTCTCGGAGTATTGTTGAGGCAGTTCAACAATCATTCAGCAGTCTCACTGCCCATGGAAAACAGCTGTTCCTCAGCCTGGTAGTTCTGGCTCTAATATAGTACCCCGGCTTCCTTCCCCTGTTTCTTCACTGGAGTCGTGATGAAGGGAAACATTGGCTGACTCCCGCGTAGATGCCGTCTGACTTGCTGAGTTCCACCTGCAATTCCCTGTCTGCTCAAGGTTCCAGCCCTTGTTTGAGAGTACATTCCCTGAGTCATCACATCTCAACTGCATGACCATTTCAGCTTTAGGTAACCTCCCCTCCACCTGCTTCCACCTCCTTTGTGAAATGGTGGAATTTGTTGCCATAAGCAGCTGTGGAGGACAAGGCATTGGGTGTATTTAAGGATGAGACTGATAGGTTCTGATTAGTCAGGGCGTCAAAGGTTATGGGGATAAAGCCAGGCAGTGGGGCTGAGTGGGAAAATGGATCAGATCATTATTGAATGGCGGGTCAGATCTAATGGGTTGAGTAAGGAGTAAAGGAGTTTCTGCTCCTTTGTTTTATGGACATGGTCTTTGTCTACTCTGATTCTCACTGATTCTCCCTCACATTTCCTTCCCTCCCCCTTCTGTGATGTCTCCCCCATCTCCCTCTCCACCTCTTCCACCTTCAGACGAGCCTTGAATCACCTTCTGGTCCCTCCCCAGCACCTCTGCTCTCCCCTCCCCTGCATTTATATGCTTGATATCCCTTCCCTTCCCTTCCATCTCAAAACATCGACTGACCATTTCTCTCCGTGGCTGTCCTGCTGAGTCCCTCCAGATTCTCTTTGTTCACACAAGTAGATAGTCTCCATTGATGAAGGCTGTCCAGAGCCCACTCCATGCACACTAGTGTCTAACAAAACCCCCTGGGAGGGGATCTCGGGATAGAATATTTATTCTTCAAGTCTTCCAGAGCTACACGTTCCTTTTATCTACAAAAGCCTCCTGAAAACTTACTTCATATTTTAGATTTCAGGTTTATTGTCAGAGTACATACATGACGTCTCATACAACCCTGAGATTCTTTTTCCTGCGGGCGAGGGAGAATCATCATTTACTGGTAGTGCAAAAAATCTGTGCTCAATGTACACATATAAACAAATAAAGAAATGTAAACAAACTCTCTGCAATACAGAGAGAAAAAAAATCAATGAAGGGCAAAACTAAGAGTCTCTGATTGAGTTTGTTGTTGAGGAGTCTGAGGGTTGAGGGGGAGCAGCTGTTCCTGAACCTGGTGGTGCGAGTCTTGTGGCACCGATACATGTTTCTTGATGGCAGCAGTAGCTGGGTGGTGTGGATCCTTGATGATTGCTGCTCCTCTCCAGTGGCAGCATTCCCTGTAGATGTTCTCAGTAGTGGGGAGGAATTTGCTTGTAATGTCAGAGATGTGTGCCCTACCTTTTGCAGGGTTTTATGCTCAGGGGTATTGGAGTCCCCACACCAGGTAGTGATACAGCCAGTCAGCACATTTTCCACCACACCTCTATAAAAATTTGCCAGGGTTTCTGGTGTCATACCAAGCCTCTGCAAACTCCTGAGGAAGTAGAGGCACTGATGTGCTTTCTTCACGATGCCATAAGTGTGTTGGATCCAGGAAAGATCCTCCAAGATATCGACTTCCAAGAACTAAAATTTGCTCACCCTGTCCACCTCTGATCCCCCAAGGATCACTGGATCACACACTTCTGGTTTTCTCTTTCTGAAGTCAACAATCGGCTTCTTGGTTTTGGTGACATTGAGTGCGAGGTTTGTCGTTGGTGCACCATTCAGCCAAGTTTTCAATCTCCCTTCTGTAGGCTGACTCATCAGCCCTTTTAATACCACCCACTAATGTCACAATGAAGTTGGCCATGTCTGGATGCCCACTCTTCTGTGACTTTGTGAAGGCCCTGCACTTTCTCTTCCTTAAAGACTTTGGCAAATTCGCCAAGAGATTGAACATAAACTAACAAAAAAACTTAAATGTATCAGGAGGTACTGGTATTCAGACAGCGAGCAAGTTAAAACTATTGCTCCTAGCACAATGGCTTATTCAAAAAGGAATAAGATGGAAAGCACTTTGGGCATGACTCCAGAGCTGGCCCTCTCTCCCACAGCCCTGAACACTTTCTCTTTCAAGAATTTATCAACTCCCTTGAGTAGCTTGATTCAATCTACCTGCCCCAGTCCACAATCAATCACTGCATGGAAACAGTTTAATCAGAATCAAGCTTATTTGTCGCAAAATACCTCATACAGTGAGAAGGGCTCTTCTGTGAACAAACCGACTGGCCATCTCTAACATTCATGCAGCCTTGTAAAGAGCATAATGTACAAGGAAAGGGAAGCTCAATGAGCACCAAGCAAGGGCAGCATAAGAGCACTGTTGTGGGGTTCATTCAAGAGCCTGGTGGTTGCAGGGAAGAAACTGTCTTTAAGCCTGTTCGGCTTGAAACACTGAAGTGTGCAGATACTGTAATTGTGTCCAAGCACAAAAATGATGGGGTTCAGCAGTGCAGCGGAGATAGGAGGACATGAGCGCCAGGACTCCTTAGAAGAATTCTATTAAACAGCATTAAAAAGGATCAAAATTGTCTTTAAACTAGCTGAACAGCTAAACCAAGAGCAAGAAATGACAAACCAAGCAAAGAAATACAGGTACTGACTTGAATTCAACTTTAATAGTGAAGTTCATCTCAGTAATGGAACATTGGCAAAACATCAAGATGGCAGCTGTTAAAACCTTTAAAAACACTTTAAATTGCCTTTAAACACCCAGAGCATGAACAAAAAATGAGGAATTAAACAAAGAAATGCAGTTACTGACCAGAATCCAGCCTTGATAGTGGAATCTATCTCAGCAAAGGGACATGTGCAAAACAGCAAGATGGCCGCTGCAAAAACCTGGAGGCCTGCAGCAGAGAGATCCATCCCTGGCACAGGGCCAGCTCAGGGGCAACCACTGAAGGAGGAGGATTTACATTTCCTCCTTCAAGAGATTCAAAGAGGTAACAAAACCCTCTCTAATAAATTAGATGCCCAAACAGAGATTAACCAATCCATCTCTGGATTTAAAGTCATGTTCAACCAGTTGACCACCCGAGTGGCTGCCGCGGAGGAGCGTGTCGGGACAGTAGCGAACCAAATAACAGAAATGGACTCCTACCTTGAGACACTAAGGAAGGAAATGGACTTACTGCTGGGAAAAATGGACCAGCTAGAAAATTACAGCAGGGATAATAATGTCTGTATTGTTAATCTGAAGGAAGGCTCCAAGGGAAAGGATTTTGTAGAATCTTTTAAAGGCTGGATTCCAGACATTCTGGGACGAGAACACTTTAGTGAACCATTAGTTATTCTTGGGCCCATTGAGTCTCTGCGCCTGGCACGTCTGCAGGTCAGAGACCAAGACACATCTTGATATGTTTGTCGAGGTATCAGGACCAGGATAAAATCCTATGCACCACCATGCAGTGAGCGAGAGAGGACAAGAACTCCATTACATATGACTGCAGGCTGCTGTTATTATTCACCGACTTGAGTACTGGCCTAAGGAAGCAGAGGAGGGAGTTCAACTGCGGTCTAAGAATATCCCATTTGCCTTGCTTCACCCCGCAACACTAAGGGTTATACTCACTGATGGAAGGAAGAGAATCTTGTGTAATGCCAGGATGACAATGAAATAGCGAGCAAGAGCAGGTGGAGGAAAATTGGATAAGCCATTGTGGAGGATGTGTGCCTTTATCTGTGCTGTAGATATGTGTCTACGGCTCCTAGAACGCTTCCACCAGCGTTGTCTCCGCTCCATCTTCAACATTCATTGGAGCGCTTTCATCCCTAACGTCGAAGTACTCGAGATGGCAGAGGTCGACAGCATCGAGTCCACGCTGCTGAAGATCCAGCTGCGCTGGGTAGGTCACGTCTCCAGAACGGAGGACTATCGCCTTCCCAAGATCGTGTTATATGGCGAGCTCTCCACTGGCCACCGTGACAGAGGTGCACCAAAGAAAAGGTACAAGGACTGCCTAAAGAAATCTCTTGGTGCCTGCCACATTGACCACCGCCAGTGGGCTGATATTGCCTCACACCGTGCATCTTGGCGCCTCACAGATCGGCGGGCAGCAACCTCCTTTGAAGAAGACCGCAGAGCCCACCTCACTGACAAAAGGCAAAGGAGGAAGAACTCAACACCCAACCCCAACCAACCAATTTTCCCCTGCAACCGCTGCAACCGTGTCTGCCTGTCCCGCATCGGATTTGTCAGCCACAAACGAGCCTGCAGCTGACGTGGACATTTACCCCCTCCATAAATCTTTGTCCGCGAAGCCAAGCCAAAGAAGAAGATATGTGTCTTAATCTGTGGTCACTTCTTCCACCTATAATAGATAGGTGTGGTGATACACCACCAGCCTACTGCAGGGGGCAACCTGTGTACTTGCAGAAAAGTACCGGAGGACAAGGCAACACCCGGCCGGCTGCCAATCACCCTCCGGGATATAAGATAGATCCGGCCCTTTGAGGTCAGTCTCAGAGCTTGCAACAAGATTCTCACAGTCAGCTCTGTGGAAGTTTATGTTGAATAAAGTCTGTAGAACAGACTTTATGTTTTGTGTGTTTGCTTCTGTTCCATAGCGCACTGCAATAGGTGACTTCCAATCTAAACCAAATTAAACTGACCAGATTTTTATAGCAACTGGTTTTTACAGTAATTGTTTCTGAGATGAGTGTTTTTTTTAGAAAAAAATTAATGTTGTATTCAAAATTAGATAATCTTATATATTAGTTTATGTTTTTGATATAGGAGCCCTGGGCTGGGCAAAATGTTTAAGAGTTAATTAGATACGCTGCACTTAGTGAATGCAGAATGCATATCCCAGCTTTATGAGGAAGGTACTGCCGAATGTTCGGAGGTTGGTATTGTGGGGTGGGGGATTGGGTGGTGGAGGGAGGGCTTTTTATCTTTATTCTTAGTCTTATTTTTAAATGTGTCAACCATTCCATTTTTTGCTACTTTGTCACAGGAGACACATTTTTAATTGTATGGAGATTTTACGGGAGGTCATGACACTTTGGTATACATGTGATGATTATTAATGAATAAGGCTGTGAAATTTGTTCGCTTTAACGTGAATGGGCTGAATGGACAACCTAAAAGGAAACGAGTCTTGGCACTCTTGAAAAAATGAAAACTGATATTGCCTTTATACAAGAAACTCACCTTGCTACACAGGAAGATAAGAAATTAAGGAGAGAGTAGGTAGGATGTGTAATATCATCATCTTTTAATTCCAAAGCCAAGGGGGTAGCCATCTTGATAAACAAAAATACAGTGGTAATGATTGAAAAACTATCATTGAACCCATCAGTTTTACCCAGAGTCTTGCACATTTTTAAACCTTTTCGCACCTAACTATGGTGGTGAATCGTTCATTCAAGATATGGTATCAGGGGGACGACAAATTATATTTATAGGGGCTGACTTCAGTTTTTGTTTGGACCCTATCCTGGACAAATCAACACAAACCATATCCAAAATAAAAGCAGCCAAAACCACTTTGGCTTTCATGAAAGACCTAAATCTGACAGATGTGTGGAGGCAAACACAACCTCAAATTAGGGACTATTTTTATTCCGCACCACACGACTCCCATACGGAGGATTAGCCTCTTTTTGTTATCAACACGGTTAATTCACAGAATATTAGAATCTGAATACCCATCCAGAACATTGTCATTCGCCTTTGACTCTCTCTATTCTGTTGCCAGAAAAATCAACTAACTCATACAGATGGCATCTGAATCCTACCCTACTCCTAAAACCAGAATTTTGCAAATTCATCAGACACCAGATAAAGCTGTTATGTGAGATAAACTGTCCCTCTGCTCCCAATAGTTTTATTCTATGGGACACATTATTTTAGGGGACAGATAATCTCATATACAAAAGGTATTAAGAATAAATACATGGCAGACATACAAGGATTGGGAACAAAAATTCTGCAATTGGAACAGGAGTTTCAACAGTCCAGCTCCAGAGAAACATATACAGTGCTTCTAAACAAAAAAAAACTCAAGTACAAAGCACTGCACACTTTTAAAATTGAAAAGAAATCCTAAGAACTAAACAAAAATATTATGAACTGTGTTCAAGATTTTAAAAGGGACAGAGAGAGTCAACGTGGATAGGCTTTTTCAATTAAGAGTGGGGGATATTCAAACCAGAGGCCGTGGTTTGAGATTGCAGGGGAAAAATTATAAAGGGAACATGAGGGGATATTTCTTCATGCAAAGGGCGGTTGGGATGTGGAATAAACTTCCGGCAGAGGTGGTTGAAGCAAGGACGTTATTTACATTTAAGGAAAGACTGGATAATTACATGGAGGGGAGATGATTGGAGGGGTATGGACCAGGTGCTGGTCAGTGGGACTAGGAGGGTGGGGATTTGTTCTGGCATGGACTAGTAGGGCCAAACTGGCCTGTTCTGTGCTGTATATGGTTATATGGGAGAAAAAGCACATAAAGTCTTATGCTAACAATTGAGGGCAGAGGAGAATTTGAGAACAATAAATTCAATCCAGAATGAAATGGTCTCAGTTTCACATAATTCAACAGGAATCAATGATACATTTAAAGAGTCTTTATACAAACCTATATAAATCAGAGTTCCCAGAAGACCTGGCTAAGATAGATGATTTTTTTAATCCACTGTTAAACTACCCAAATTTGGACCTTCCCTTTATTTCAAAAGAAATTGAAAATGTATTGGATTCACTACAGTCCAATAAATCACCAGGGGAGGATGGTTTCCCACCAGAATTTTACAGAGAATTTAAGGATCTACTTAGCATCTAAAACCCAAACATTCCTGAATAATTTTCTGCTGCCATAATTACTGTGATTTATAAAAAGAATGGGAACTTATTGAAATGTTCCTCACTTTGACCCATTTCATTACTAAACTCAGATTAGAAATTGATTTCTAAGGCCCTGGGTAACAGGTTTGGCCAATGCATACCAAAATAAATAAATCCAGACCAGAGCAGCAGCTTTATTTTGAAATGTCAGTCAGCCAACAACCTATGTAGGCTCTTCATTATTAACCTCTATGCAAAGTCTAAGGCTGAACTGAGCCTTTGACAGACTGGAATGGCCGTATTTATTTAGAGTCTTGGCCAGGCTTGGATTTGGGCAATAATTTATTAATTGGGTTAAACATTTTATTACAGACCCAAAGGTAGGGTCACCAATAATGGACCAATCTCAGCAGCACTTCCTTTGAGCAGATTGAGCAAATAGGGTGGCAGCTTGTCTCCAGGGCTTTTTGTCTTGACTATTGAGCCCTTGGCAGAAGCAATTTGACAAAACTTGGAGATAAAGGGTTTTATGGTGGGTCAGACAAGCCACAAAATTAAACTTATGGCAGACAATGTAATCCTATATTTAACAGATCTGATCAGAGCCTTCTGTGTGGCCAAGAAATGCATAGTGGTAACATGGAAGTCTGACTCCCAATACTCATGGATAGATGGTCTTTTTCTTTGAAATTTTAATTTATAGTTTTATAGACTCGTGTTATACAGGTATTGTAGGGGAACAATTCTCCCCTTTTACAGGTCATTTCTGTCGAGTTCTCTCTTTTCACCCCCTCCCCCCAATCTTTCACCCTCCCACCCACTTCAACATCAATAAAGGCATGAAAATCAATTACTAAAAGTAATAATGCAAATGCATAAAAAAGTGGGGGGGGTGCCAGCACGTTAAACAAGGGCTAAGCAAAAAAGCCCGTTTACAGTTTCAGCCCTTGGCAACCTCAACGGAGGAGGAAGAAGAAGATCCTGGAGTAGAAGAAAGAAGTTTTCTGCCACAGTCACAAGGAGAGGAAACAGGAGAAGAAGGAGGAGATCAATATATTCAAAGTAAAATGGGTGCATTTTATGTTACCCCAAAACTTCTTGACCCACAGATTTTTTATAAGATTTTTGAAAAATGAATTTAATTAATCAAAAAATTTTGCTGAAGTGAAAGCTGATTTTACTAATCAGTTGGGAACTATTAGTGAAGAAATGACTGAAATGAAGAAAGATATGGCAAAATGTAATAAAACAGTTGATAAAATTAGATTTAAAGTTCAAAAATTTGAAGAAGACTTCCAGGAATGTCATATGGAGGTGGAAGAATGTAAAGATATAGTTAATAAGATAGAAGATTCTTTTACGGTGTGGGAAATTCAGAAGAAGATTTATTGCAAAATGTTGATATGTTGGAAAATCAGAGTCGAAGAAATAATGTGAAAAGTGTTGGTTGCCTGAGGACTTTGAAGGCAATAACCCAGTAAAAAAAAATTCAGAATTGGCTACCTGAAATTTTGGGACCAGAGAATTTTCCAAATGGTTTGGAGCTGGATAGAGCACATAGAGCTCTAAGGAAAAAACCATACCCAGGACAACCGCCACACTCTGTCTCGATTAAATGTTTATGTTACCAAGATAGGGAAATTATTTTAAGAATGGCAGTTCAAAAAGCAAGGGACAACAAAGTCTTTTAGTAATTCAGAATAACAGAGAATTTTTCTATGCGGATTTGAGTAATGAAATTGTCAAAAGAAGAAAATAATTTTATCCAGCAAAATAAATTTTGTGGAATACATGATATAAATTTGCTTTTTGATACACAGCAGTTCTTGAAAATTTTTATGGACAATATCAAGCTCAATTTTTTGCCAATAAGTCTGAAGCTTTGGAATTTGCCAATTCTTTGCCCAATATTAAGTAGAATGGAAGGCAATCTTCTGTTCCTCAACAAATTGAAAGGAATCAAGAAAAATTGAAAGGAGGGATTTCACCTGGAAGACAGGTGACTGAGGTTCAAGTTGAAATTGATGATGATCGAGTTAATAGAGACCTTGAAAAAGCTTATCATACTTGACTCATTGAAATCTAATTTTGATATTCTGTCTGGGGGAGGAGGGTACTCTTTTTTTCTGATTTTGTTTTCCGAGGCCTCGTGCCACTAGTGGCGAGGGCCAATAATCAGTGCTTTTGGGTTTTTAAACTTTTTTTCAATTTTGTGGTTTCTTACTTTCTATCTTTGGAAATGTTATGTTTTTAAAATTGGCTGTGGAACCGGGATGACCAGAGGTGGAGAGGCGAGTTGAATATTTTAAAAATTAAAATATGGTAATACAAGGTTTGAATTATGTAACACTAAATGTGAATGGGCTCAATAATACAATTAAAAGGAAGAGAGTTTTAGCTCATATTAAGAAGTTGAAAGTAGATATTGCTTTTTTTACAGGAAACTCATTTAACAGAGAAAGAATATCAAAAGTTAAAAAGGGAATGGGTTGAACAGGTTATAGCTTTGCTTTTAATTCTAAAGCACGAGGAATAGCCATTTTAATTAATAAAAATTACAAGCAACAATTATTGATCCTTTTGGTAGATTTGTGTTGGTAAATTGTCAAATTTATTCAGAATCTTGGATTTTTATGAATATTTATGCTCCTAATATAGATGATGAAAAATTTATTCAAGATGCTTTTCTTAATTTGGTACAAGTAAATGGAAATATAATAATTGTTGGAGACTTTAATTGTTGTTTAGATCCAATTTTAGATAAATCTACAAAATGTTTAATGAAAACGAAAATGACTAAAAGAATATTGATATTAATGGAAGAGTTAAATTTGGTAGATATTTGGAGGAAATTAAATCCTAGAGAGAGAGAATATTAATTTTATCCTTATCAGTTTGACTCTTATTCTAGAATAGATTTTTTCTTAATTTTTGTTAATTTACAGGGAAGGATTGAGTATGTACAATATAAACCTAGAATTGTATCAGAACATTCACCGTTATTGATGCCATGTTCAAATTCTGGTGGAATTAAAACAGTTTATAGATGGAGGTTTAATTCATCACTATTAAGAAATGCAGAATTTTATGATTTGAGAAGTCAAATACAGATGTATTTAGATACAAATGTTAATTCAGTTGATAATAAATTAATTTTATGGGATGCATTAAAAGCTTGTTTGAGAGGTCAAATAATAACTTATTTGATCAAAATTAAGAAAAATTATCTGAAGGAAGTAGATAAATTAGAGAAGGAAATTATGATTTTGGAAAAAATATTTACAAAAAAACCATTTAAAAAAAGAGGTTAGAATTGATTTAAAAATGCATTACAATTCAATTCAGAATTACAGGACTGAGAAATTAATTGATTGGACTAATCAAAAAATTATGAATTAGGAGAATGAGCACATAAGATTTTCGCTTGGCAATTGAAAACGGAGCTAGCATAGCATCAAGGGTTATTAATGCTGTCAAGAAGAATTTGAAAATTACATAAACCACAGGATATAAACGATTCTTTTAGAGAGTATTACACTAAGTTATATTCATCTCAATCATTGAATAATGAAGAAGAAATTAATGATTTTTTACAGAAGCTTCAATTATCATCTTTGAATTGCCAAACTCAGAAAGATTTAGATTCTCCATTTATGTTGAAAAAAATTATTAAAGCTTTAAATTCTGTGCAAAATGGGAAATCTCCTGGGGAAGATGGGTTTACATCTGAATTTTATAAAAATTTTAAAGATTTATTGATGCCTTTATTAATGGAAATATTAAAGCCAGCAACTGTAACTTGCTTTTATCTGAATCTTTTTCAAATGCTGTAATAACTGGAAAACCTAAGAAAGATAAAGATTTATTAAAATCTGCTTCTTATAGACCTTTTCTTTGGCTTGGCTTTGAGGATGAAGATTTATGGAGGGGTATGTCCACGTGTGCTGCAGGCTCGTTGGTGACTGACAAGTACGATGCGGGACAGGCAGGCACGGTTGCAGCAGTTACAAGGGAAAATTGGTGGCTTGGGGTTGGGTGTTTGGTTTTTCCTCCTTTGCCTTTTGTCAGTGAGGTGGGCTCTGCGGTCTTCTTCAAAGGAGGTTGCTACCCGCCGAACTGTGAGGTGCCAAAATGCACGGTTGGAGGCGATAACAGCCCACTAACGGTGGTCAATGGGGCAGGCACCAAGAGATTTCTTTAGGCAGTCCTTGTACCTCTTCTTTGGTGCACCTCTGTCTCGGTGGCCAGAGCTCGCCATATAACACGATCTTGGGAAGGCGATAGTCCTCCATTCTGGAGACGTGACCCACCCAGCGCAGTTGGGTCTTCAGCAGCATGGATTCAATGCTTGTGGACTCTGCCAGCTCGAGTATGATATTGGTGATGAAGTCATTCCAATGAACATTGAGGATGGAGCAGAGACAGCGCTGATGGAAGTGTTCTAGGAGCCGTAGGTGATGCCGGTAGAGGACCCATGATTCGGAGCTGAACAGGAGCGTGGGTATGACAACAGCTCTGTACACGCTGATCTTTGTGTGTTTACCTACCTCGGCTGCACCATTTAATCTGATGCAAGGATCGACAAAGAGATAGACAACAGACTCGCCAAGGCAAATAGCGCCTTTGGAAGACTACACAAAAGAGTCTGGAAAAACAACCTATAGACCTATATCGTTATTAAATGTTGATTATAATATTGTTGCTAAAGTTTTGGCTAATAGAGTAAATGAATATACCTGAGTTTGTTAATTTGGATCAACCTGGATTTATTAAGAAAAGATGCTCTGCTGATAATGTAACTAATTAGTATAATACATAGTTCTCAGAGACAAGTGGATTCAGCATTAGTTTTATTGTTAGATGCAGAAAATGCTTTTGATAGATTAGAATGGAATTATTTAAGGTATTACAAAATTTCAATTTGGGTCAAAATTTATTAATTGGATTAAAGCTTTATATAGAAATCCTGTGGCTAAAGTAGTTACTAATGGACAACTTACTCCTTTTTCATTAACACGATCAGCTAGGAAAGGCTATCCTTTATCTCCTGCATTGTTTTAGCAATTGAACCATTGGCACAATAAGACAATATGTTAATATTAAAGGAATTAAAGTGAATAAAGAGGAATATAAAATGAGTCTATTTGCAGACAATGTATTGATTTATATAACAGATCTTTAAAATTCTTTAGTTTCTTTATATAAAAAGTTAAAAGGTTATGGAGAAATGTCTGGTTATAAAGTTAATTGGGATAACAGTGAAGTTATGCTGTTAGTAGAAGGAGATTATGATCATTGTAAACATGTAGCTCAATTTATGTAGACAAATAATCCAATTAAATATTTAGGTATTAGAATTGATTAAAAAATTAGATAATTTGTATAAGTTAAATTGTTACATTATTTAATAAAATTAAAGATGATTTAAATAGGTGGAATGATTTACCTGTTACTTTAATAGGAAGAGTGAATTGTATTAAAATGAATATTTTTCCAAGGATTCCATATCTTTTTCAATCTATTTCTTGTTTAGTACCCCCCAAAATTTTAAAGACTTTAACTTAATTTTTATGGAAGGTGAAAATGAATTGGGTAGCTTTGGAGAAATTAACTTGGAAATTTGAATGAGCTGGTTTACAACTTCCTCTTTTTCAGAATTATTATAAATCTGCATATCTGAAATTTATTAATGGAAAGTTTGATTTAAATAAATCTTCTATTTGGGTGAATATTGAGTTAGATAAAATTGATGAGAAGTTTATGTCCGATTTATTTTTAAGTGGAACTAAAAATTGTTAATTGGTAAGGATCCACCAATTTTGAAACATTTAATTGAAATATGGAATAAAATTGATTATCATATAGGTGGGAAGCAAAAATACCTATATCAAAATAAAATTTTTCCTTTTACTGTCAATAATCAGTTTTTGAAGATATGGAATCAATTGGGGATTTAAAAAGTTAAAGATTGTTTAAAAGCAAGCAAGTTTTTATCTTTTAATCGAATAAGGAGAAATTTCAAGTTCCCAATAATACATTTTTTTTGTTATTATCAGGTTAAAGCTTTTTCATTGGAAAAATTAGGCCCTAGTTTAAAATTACCTAGACAATCTGCTTTGAAATTATTGCTCACTGAGGAAGAACCAAATAAATTTATTTCTGAGATGTATAAGTTATTACAAAATAAAATGCCTAAGTTGAATGTTCATAAATCAAGAATGAAATGGGAATTTGATTTAAATAGAAAGATAGATGAAAACGTTTGGAGAAATTTATCTAAGGTCAATATGACTAAGGTTATAAATGTAAGATATAGATTAGTACAAATATAATTTTTTACATCAGTTGTAAACTGAAATAGAAATTCAAATTAATTTCTTCAGATTTGTGTTTTAGATGTGGACAAGAAATAAGTACTTTTTTTGCATTCGACTTGGACTTGTAAGGTTAAGAATTTTTGGTTACAAGTTAAATTGTTTTTGGAGCAAGTATTAAAAGTGAGTTTACCATTTGATCCTATGTTGGTTTTATTAGGGGACATTAAGTCGATTGCTTTAGAATTGAGATTGACTACGTACCAAATTTAATTTCTACGTTTGGTTTTGGCTGTTTCTAAAAATGTTTGGCTATTACTTGGAAATCTGATTTAGTTTTAGGAATGCAAAGATGGCACATTGAAATGAAATCCTGTATTTCTCTAGAAAAGATAATGTATAATTTGAGGGATAAATGTCATTTTTTGTAAAAGTATGGAGCCCATATATAAAAACTCCTGGTTTTAAAATTTAATCTCTCGGTTGCTCCGGTGGATGTCTCGGTCTCCGCAGCTAAAAAGTTGATTAGTGTTGTTCTTAGTGATGATCTCCTTTCTTCTTTTTTTGTAGGTGGAAGGGGGAGGAGGGAGGGTTTTAGTGGGGAGGATGAGGGGGGATGGGGGATTTTATTCAATTATATAATGTTTGTATCAATATGTTATAATTAATGTTAAGTGATTTAAAATTATAAATAAAATATGAAAAAAAGGGTGGGGGATACCAGCAGGACCTCCAGGATAGGTAGTCTTCAGAAACGAATAGCTGCAACCCACTTCAAAAGGAAAGGACATAACACTGTCCCAAAAATCTGGCAACCTTATTTAGAGCATTCAGGTACCTCACTGGTGCCAATATAGAGTTACGATTGCTACTGGCTAGGCAGTAGACCTCCGTAAAGATTTTAACACTGGTGCTATCGCGTCTCCATCCCACTGACAATGGGATGTTTTATTTTATTTTTCTTCATTCTTTCTCTGTTTAATAGAGGGGTTTTCTTGATGTTTTACATTTGATATGATTGTTGATTGTTAAATATACTAAAATGATTACCAAAAAAATCACAAAACTGCTGGAGGAACTCATTTGGTTCCTTGAGCTCTCTCCCCCTTCCCTCTCCTTTCACCGAGCCATCCCCCCTCCCCCTGTTTGCTGCTGTGCCCTCCTTCCCTTACCTGCCTATTACTTCCCACCTTTGGGATTGTGGTCCTCCCCCTTCCCCTCTCCTTACCATTTTGTTTGGGCGCCTGCTTGCATTTTGCTCATACCTTGCTGGAAAAGCTCAAGTCTGGAACCTTGGTTATGTATCTTTGCCATATAAAGGACACTGTTTGACCTGCTGAGTTCCTCCAGCGTTGTTTTTTTCCTCCATCCCCGGCGTCTCCAGATCTTTTATGTTTTACCTCTTGATAAAGGGCTCAAGCCTGAAACATTGGTGATGTATCTTCACCTTTGGTACATAAAGGCACTGTTTGACCTGCTGAATTTCACCAGCATTTGTGTGTTTTTTCCTTTTTACCTCTGGTTATATATCTTTACCTCATATGGGCACTGTGAGATCTGCTAAGTTCCTCCAGCATTGTGTTTTTACTTTATCCTGTTCGGAAGTGCTGTCACCATTATTAGGTGAGCGGACTCAAAAAAATAAAATTGGGTTTGACCAGCTTTATTTGAAAATAAATATTTTGTTTGTCTCACAGGTAAGGACCGTCTGTCTGAGTTTCTCCGAGTCTCGACAAGTCAAGCCAGCCAGTTTATCGAAAGTTTCCTGCAGAAATATAAAGAGGTCCGTACGTTTACTCAGAGAACCATTCAGCAATGCCACCAGCGAGGTGGGTGTTAATGATCGTCCTGCCATTGCACGCAGTTAATTGCTGAATTTATGCAGTGTTATTTCCCACACTGTTGTAGAGTTGCACAACATGAAAACGGGCTGTTCAACCCTACCCATCCATCCTGACCAATTTGTGGCATATCCCTTGAAACCTTTCCCATCCCCGTACCCTTTCAAACTAATTGCACCTCCCTCTATCTCTTCTTCTGGCAGCTCATTCCCATCTATGCACAATCCTCTAGGTGGTAAAAGTTTCCCCTCAGGTCCTCTTTAATTCTTTCTCCTCTCACCTTAAACCTTTCCCCTCAACCTGGGGAATGGTCAGTGACCCCTCACTGAATGTGCAGAACAGAGAACCGTGCAGTCTAGGCCCTGTGCCAAACAAGGTGTTCAAATTAAACTAAAACTGTGCTGTTTGTACCTGATGAGACTTCCCTCCATCCCCTTTGTGTTCATGCGTCTATCTAGAAGCCTCTTAAACCCCACTATTTTATATTTGCTTCCACCATAACTCCTAAGAGCCCTTTCCAGGCACCCACTGCTCTCTGTGTAAAGGATTTGCTGCGTACATCTCCCTTAAATTTCCTCCACCTTCTCCTTAACCAAATGTTCTTTGGCATTTGACGCTTTTACCCTGGAGAAAAGATTGTGACCGTCCACCCTATCAATGTCCCTTCATGGTTTTATCTGTGCCTAAGAAGTCTCATTCCATCACGGGCTACACCTGCAATTATTGCTTACTGCTTTTTCACAGGTATGTGGTCAGGTCCACCTTCCAAACCACTCGTTTAATATATCTGAAGTACAGAGGTGCAGAGGAGTTTCACCAGGTTGATTCCAGAGAGGAGCGATTGAATCACCTGGGACTGTACTCGCTAGAATTCAGAAGGATGAGTGGGAATCTTATAGAAACATATAAAATTATGGAGGGGATGGACAGTAATAGTGTAAGACCATAAGACTTTGGAGCAGAAATAGGCAATTCAGCCCCTTGAGTCTGCCCCACCATTCAATCTTGAGGTGAGTCATTTTCCTACTCAGCCCCACTGCCCGGCCTTCTCCCCATTGCCTTTGATAACTTCCACAACCGCCTGTGGCAACAAATTCCACAGATTTACTACTCTCTGGTTGAAGAAATTCCTATGCAATTCTCATCTAAGTGGACGCCTTTCAATCCTGAAGTTGTGCCCTCTTGATGCAGACTCCCACCGTGGGAAATGACCTTTCTACATCTACTCTGTCCAAAGTTTCAATGAGATCCCCCCTCATTCTCTTAAATTCCAACAAGTACAGGCCAAGAGATGTCAAAAAGCTGTCAAATGGTTAGAGAGAGGCAGGAAAGTTGGTTTCCCTGGACGTGAGATTAAAACTGGAGGGATAGCCTCAACATTGTCTGACTGGTTTAATGCAACCTAGATTGTATACCTAAAATGGATGAGGAGGGGGGGGTGGGGGGTGGCCTGGGAGGAGGGAGGAGGGGGAGAAAAAGTCACTGTATATGTGTGAAAAAGAAAAAGTGTATATCATGGCTAATGTGATTTATGGTGTGAAAAATAAAAAATTAAAAAAAAAAGATTCAGGGGAGTAGATTTTGGATGGAGCTGAGAACAAACTGCTTTTCCCAGACTCTGAAATTTTCTGCCTAAGGTGAACAGGCCTCATTAAATACTGTTAAGAAACATTTAAAACATTTTTGCACAGAAGGGGATTTAAGGATTATGAGGAAAAGTGAAAATGAATCCACGGCCAGATCAGCCATGAATCAACACTGAATGGCAGAGCAGCCTCGACGGGCCAAATGCCGACTCCTGCTCCTATTTCTTACATTCTGATAATGCCCTGGAGTAAATGTGAATTTCTTCAGATGTTGAAGTTGTTCTTGAGATACAGAAAAGCATTCACTTTTTATGACTTCATGATTTGTGCACTCAATTAAGTCATTAAGTTGAACTGTAGTAGAACAATAAGGGTGCCTGCAGCCTTGCTGTATGTCTATGAAATAACCAGCACTCAGACCAGGAGGTGAACACAAAATCTGCAGATGGCAGGGTCTCATGTGATACACAGAAGTACTGGAGACACTCAGCAGGTCATGGAACATTGTGTATGATACTTGTGAACTTCTCCACACCTCCCCTGCACACCGCTCCCCCCTCCCCCAAAGTCGATGTGATTTACCAGGATCGTTGTTTAAAAAGGACTCACAAAATCTGTGAGGACCCCTACAACCCTGCATGTAGCATCTTCCAGCTGCTCCTGTCAGCGAAGTTACAGCACCACCAGGCTGAGAAAAAGCTTCTTCCTACGGGCTGCAAGGCTGCTAAAACAACTCCTGCTGGCTCTCTTATTTATTAATAATGTATGCATATAAAAAATGTATATTCTGTGTATCTGAATATATGTATCATTTGTCTGTATGTCTACTTGCACTGTTTTTGCACCATGGTTAGGAAAATGCTGATTCGTTGGGTTAAGCTGGTCCAATCGGTAATAAACTTGAACTTGAATTAGTCTGAGTGAAAGAGCCAGCTCTCCTTCCTACAAGGTCAAAAGTAAACTGACTAGATTTTCAAAATAATCCAGCAGCTTCATGCTGATTTTAAATCTTTATTTTTAAATCCCTCCTATTTAGACCCTAAATTTCAATTGACCAACTGCTTCTGTTTGGATTTGAATTAGTACACTCACTGATCTATCTCATGCCTCTTTCTTTAAATCCCCGCTGGGGGATATATTTCTGTACAACCCTCATCTTTCACCTTCAGCTGCCAGAGTCTCGTGCTCCCTTGATGCTTCAAGAATTCAAGCCCTTGACATCTGATGGCATTCTACTGTCTGTTCAACTTGGTGGCACAATCGGAGCCAGGTACCACTGTTTCCTTACGCAGCAGGCCGAGGAGCAACTCACATAGGGAGCGGGAAACAACTCCACAGGACTGCTGAATCCTTGTGGCTCCATTTCTTCAAGGTTATGCTGTAATGGCAGCTCTCCTGCTGGTATGGACCCACGGAGGATTGGGAGCAGAGGCACAGCACTACTCTGCAGGGTCCCACCGCCTATTCCAACAACGACGGCTCCATACAGGCTTCAAATGGGCTGTTAAAGGAGCTGACGGTGTTTTATTTTAAAATCCTGTGTCCATAGGGGTCTAAGCCTGTGTTCAGCGGCCTCAAGAAGTTACAGACTGGGCAAGTAGAGGACTGGTGCAGGGCACCAGAAAGCGGGGAGAACCGCCCCGCACTGAGAAACAGAAGCAGAGGAGACAACCTTAAGGGATGTTGACCATGGCAGTGGACCAGTGAGGGGCTCTGTGGCTGAAGAATACAGGCGGTGGACTGTTGGTGACTCAAGGAACTCACACAGGCTGCCTATGACTGCGATCGAAAGACTCACCCCAGGCTGACAACTGGTAGAGACTGCTTGAAGGTATATGAACCAGATTATGAGAAGGTGCCAAGGGCACTGAGGGCTTCCTGATTGTGTCCGTTTTGGATCTGGATCTCAGGTTACTGATAGTTTGGACTGAGATCTGTGCAGCTGCTGAGGCACTAGAGGCGAATCCATGGACTGTAAAAGGACTCTCTTTTACTTTTCTTTCTTTGACTGATGATGGTGAATCTTTGTCTGCCTTACGGTAGACTAAAGTAAACTTCATGTCAAGTCAAGTTTCTTGTTGTCTGATTGTACAAGTCTTCTTTGGCTTGGCTTTGCGGACGAAGATTTATGGAGGGTAAATGTCCATGTCAGCTGCAGGCTCGTTTGTGGCTGACAAGTCCGATGCGGGACAGGCAGACACGGTTGCAGCGGTTGCAGGGGAAAATTGGTTGGTTGGGGTTGGGTGTTTGGTTTTTCCTCCTTTGTCTTTTGTCAGTGAGATGGTACAAGTACCATCCAATGAAACAGTGTTCTCTGGTCCTCAGGGCAAAAGCATGCAAACATAGCACACATACAGACAAATAATACATATGCAGAACAAGTATTATGTCTATAAAAATAAATGGATAGTGTTTTGTACAAATGAGGGTCTCGGATGGTTAGTGTGAGCAGTTCCTTTGGTCATTCAGCGTTCTCACTCCTCAGCCTCGTGGCGCTGGCTCTGATCCTCCTGTATCTCTTTCCCAATGCGAGAGGCTGAAAGATGCTGTGTGCAGGGTGGAAGGGGTCCTTGATGATATCGCGTGTCCTCTTCAGACAACGATGGCTGGAAGGGAGACTTCAGTGATCCTCTCTGCCATTTTTAAGGTCCTGTGAATTAACCTCCGAATATGTAATATTACATCTATTTTATTACATGACAATAAAAGAATCTTGAATCTTGAAACTTGAATTATGAATCTTTCCGACGGACCAGATTCATATTTCAGATTTATTGTCAGAGTACGTACATGACATCACATACAACCCTGAGATTCCTTTCTCCTGCAGGCGCGGCAGAATTACCACTAATAGGTAATGCAAAAAAAATGAACAGTGTTAACGTGTAAAAAAGTAAAAGAACTGTAAACAGATAATGAATGTAAACAAACTGACTGTGTAAAACAGAGAGAACAAAAGAAAATCAATGAAGTGCACAAATCAGAGTCTATGAATGAATTTGTGGTTGAGGAGTCTGATGGTGGAGGGGGAGCAGCTGTTCCTGTACCTGGTGGGGGCGAGTCTTGTGGCACCGGGACCTCTTTCCTGATGGCAGCAGCGAGAACAGAGCATGTGCTGGGTGGTAAGATTGAATTAAGGCAGAGATTGAAATGTTCTTGATTAGCCAGGGGCTCAAAGGTTATGGGGAGAAGGTCGTGCAGTGGAGCTAAGTGGGAAAATGGATCAGTTCATGATTGAATGGTGGGGCAGACTCGATGGGATGAATGGCCTGTTTCTGCTCCTATGTCTTCTTGTCTTAAGACCTGAGGGATTGAGAATTCCAGCTGCTTCTCAGTATGATGGGGAGAATTGTGCTTCACAGGTCAGTGAATAAATGCCAAAGGAGAACCGCTGGGCACCTGCTGTGAAACCCACTGCATTAAAGAAACTAAGGAGACCAGAAGCTTTCAGGAAATCACAGATATAAAAGTCACTGGTTGGGAGTTGCTTTGATTAAAAAAATAATTTCACGTGGGGCAGGTCATTCTTTTTCAAGGATGAAGAGCTTGTGCAGCTAATTATACTCCTACCAGTAGGTCAGTGACTTTCCAATCATCTGATGCTTATTCTTGACTGGCTCTGACATTAGGAAAGGTGCAGAACATTCAAAAGACAGAGAGAATTTTTTAAAATTTAAACATATCGCATGGTAACAGGCCATTTCGGCCCATGAGTCCGTGCTACCCAATTTACACCTCCAGCACGTTTCGAATGGTGGAAGGAAACCGGAGCCCCCAGGGACAGGGAGAACGAAACCCCTTACAGACAGCGCAGGATTGTAAACCCATTCCCGATCACTGGCGCTATAAAAGCATTGCACTAACCGCTACGCTAACCGTGCCTCTTGTCTATACTGGCAAGTTGGGAAGCATTAACAGTCTTCATCAAGACCTCAGAACTCAGGCACACATTACATCCTGGAATGATACATGGAAGCCTGCAGTGGCTGTGATTGCAGTAAAAACACACAATAAATGCTGGTGGAACTCAGCCTGTATCACAGTGTCCACAGGAGGTGAAGGTAGATTACCAACAT
This sequence comes from Narcine bancroftii, assembly GCF_036971445.1. NCBI lineage: Eukaryota > Metazoa > Chordata > Chondrichthyes > Torpediniformes > Narcinidae > Narcine > Narcine bancroftii. Next base: position 154,485,826 of record NC_091469.1, read on the forward strand.
CTCGGGCCTGAGTCCTTCTTTAAGCTATGAGCAAAAAGCAGTCAGGTGCCTGAATAAAGACTGGGAGAGAAAGGGGGAAGAATGGAAGAGGAGAAGTTCAGACCAGCAAGTAAAAGGTGCTAATTGAAAATGATAAGAGGAAAGGTGAGAACTGATTTTGACTTTGCGAGATGAAAGAGAAGGGAAAGGGAAAACAGAATCAGAACCAGAGGAAAGGAGACAGGAGGATGAAGATGTGGGGTGGGGTAACAGAAGCCAGAGAAGTCAATATTAATGCCATCCAGTTGAAGGGTGCCCAGACAGAAGGTGAGGTATTATTCCTCCAATTTCCGCGTGGTCTTAGTCTGGCAGTGCATTACATCCTTTCTTTTTCAATCTGTAATGGATTTGTGTTAACCTTTAAGTTTATGTTAAACTATATTTCTTATATAAAAATGTCTCAGTAAAGTAAATTATAGAGATAAAATATTGTACCTGTATTTGTAGTAAGTAGCTGTGGGTTGGAACAGGGTCACCCAGGTCAGAGCACTTTTATAGAGAACCATTGTTTTCTGAGAAGAGTGTTCATTCTCGGAGTCAACGTGTCTTGGACAGACAGAGCTATTGGATTTCAAGTGGGTCTTAATTATTCAAGAACTGCTGAAGGAGCCATCTGTTTTTAATGAAGGCCACTTAAGCCTCTTGAACAGAGATGAGGTCAGAGGTTGTAATGCATATGGAATGGTTTTGAAAAAGGAACAGAATTTTGGTAGAATGTAATGGTCACATGATTTGGAGAACTATATTACTGAATTCTGACATTTTGAGTTCAGTTTTAAAATAGTTCAGCTTGGAGTTTACAGAAGTCAAAAGCCCTGTGAGACAAAGGTTGAAACCTTGTGAAAGACAGGGTTGAGTTACAGTAACTAGAATTAGTGCTATTGCTGTGTGTTACTCCTGGGAAAAGGGGAACACAGAATCAGTCACCTTTGAAATAAGGAAGACCATTTCGCTGTCTCTTTCGAAGAGGACAGATTTCTACTGGGTCTATTTTTGTATAGCCACTTCGTTTAAACTTTTTCTGGTTTGTGACTTCATCTTGAAAGAAGATAATCACATTTGTTTAGCTCTTGTCTGTGTTTGTGAATTTGTGGAAGAAAATAGCCACATTGTTAACCCTCATCTTGGTTTGTGAATTCATTGTGGAAGAAAATAGCCACATTGTGAGTAAAGAAGCCTGAAGATATGATGTTTATATGAAATAATTATTTCTGAACTGAGAATTAAAGACCTTCCAGCAAGACGAAAATGATGGTGAAAATTTAAAGATTCACACACACACATATTTACATTTGCACATAGTGGGGTTAAGTTCAGAGTTAAGTAAGTATTGTTATGTTGTTAATAGCAGAGAACAAAACAAAGGACTCCACATCACCTTTGTTGACCTCACCAAAGCTTTCGACACCGTTAGCAGGAAAGGGTTTTGGCAAATACTAGAGCGCCTCGGATGCCCCCCAAAGTTCCTCAACATGGTTATCCAACTGCACGAAAACCAACAAGGTCGGGTCAGATACAGCAATGATCTCTCTGAACCCTTCTCCATTAACAATGGCATGAAGCAAGGCTGCGTTCTCGCACCAACCCTCTTTTCAATCTTCTTCAGCATGATGCTGAACCAAGCCATGAAAGACCTCAACAATGAAGACGCTGTTTACATCCGGTACCGCACGGATGGCAGTCTCTTCAATCTGAGGCGCCTGCAAGCTCACACCAAGACACAAAGCAACTTGTCCGTGAACTACACTTTGCAGACGATGCCTCTTTAGTTGCCCATTCAGAGCCAGCTCTTCAGCGCTTGACATCCTGTTTTGCAGAAACTGCCAAAATGTTTGTCCTGGAAGTCAGCATGAAGAAAACTGAGGTCCTCCATCAGCCAGCTCCCCACCATGACTACTAGCCCCCCCCACATCTCCATCGGGCACACAAAACTCAAAATGGTCAACCAGTTTACCTATCAGGGCTGCACCATTTCATCGGATGCAAGGATCGACAACGAGATAGACAACAGATTCGCCAAGGCAAATAGCGCCTTTGGAAGACTACACAAAAGAGTCTGGAAAAACAACCAACTGAAAAACCTCACAAAGATTAGCATGTACAGAGCCTTTGTCGTACCCACACTCCTGTTCGTCTCCGAATCATGGGTCCTCTACCAGCATCACCTAAGGCTCCTAGAACGCTTCCACCAGCGTTGCCTCCGCTCCATCCTCAACGTTCATTGGAGCGACTTCATCTCCAACATCGAAGTACTCGAGATGGCAGAGGCCAACAGCATCGAATCCACGCTGCTGAAGATCCAGCTGCGCTGGGTAGGTCAGGTTTCCAGAATGGAGGACCATCGCCTTCCCAAGATCGTGTTATATGACGAGCTCTCCACTGGCCACCGTGACAGAGGTGCACCAAAGAAGAGGTACAAGGACTGCCTAAAAAATCTCTTGGTGCCTGCTACATTGACCACCGCCAGTGGGCTGATCTCGCCTCAAACCGTGCATCTTGGCGCCTCACAGTTCGGCGGGCAGCAACCTCCTTTGAAGAAGACCGCAGAGCCCACCTCACTGACAAAAGACAAAGGAGGAAAAACCCAACACCCAACCCCAACCAACCAATTTTCCCTTGCAACCGCTGCAACCATGTCTGCCTGTCCCGCATCGGACTTGTCAGCCACAAATGAGCCTGCAGCTGACGTGGACATTTACCCCTCCATAAATCTTCATCTGCGAAGCCAAGCCAAAGAAAGAAATAGTTTAATTAACCATTGTCTGGTGCATTTTCCATTACAGTTCCTGTGATAGTACTGTCAAAGACCCTTTAGTCCCAAACAAAATTTAAAAGGTTTGTTAGTTCATAATGTCTTTTTATTAAACATATTAAAGTAAACAATACATGAGGAGGATAGAATACAGAATCAAATAGTAAAAACAAACATCAATATATTGCGATACATAATACAATGTGTATTGTCGCAACTGTGTCGCAGTGTGAAATGGAGAACAAGAAAATGATCAGACGCAGACAAGTCAAAGTTCAGTAAAAGTTGTTTACTTGAACAGTCACGCGCAGCTTTTGAAAACCCCTCACGTCCTAAATGATGTCACTGCCCTGTTACGTCATAACGTCACTTGGAACCTCTCAAGCCAGTTCGATTAAGCCTCTGGTAAGCCACGAGTGCTGTCCTTGCAATTTGTTGGTCTCTGATCGCACAATGGTAAAGGAGGGCTGCAGGAAGGCCTCAAAACAGTGCAGCCAGGGTTCGAAGCTGGTTTATGCCTCAGGAGATTGAGGGTCGATCTCCAGCTTTTCTGGTTTGAGGATCTGCTCCATTGTAGTGAATTCAATTGATGGCCCTTCAATCACTCAGGAGACTATTGTGAAGAAACCAATAGGCTTTAATTCACTTGAGAACATAACATATCCTTACTATTTGGTTGTCCTGCATTGAGTTGCAGGGGGCTGTGGAACAGTCCCTGTGGGAGGGACCGCAGGTACAACCAGCCAATACGTGTTCCTGACCAGATAATTACACATTACAGTGATGTACCACATAGGTTGTGTATTGGAGCGCTGGAGTTGTAGTAAGGTCTTTGAATCCTCCTGATTGGAATCCCCTTTCAATTTGAATTCTCTGTCCGTAAGATTCTTTCATTTGAGATTCCTTCAGTTTTGGGAGCGCACCAGGATTGCTAACCTATTTTTGTAGGCGTCTGTTGGCCTCTTTTCCATCCTGGCACCAATCTTATGGAGAGTAAATAGCAAACAACAAAAAAAGAAAGTTGGCAACATTTTGTATCCAGGAGTATTCTGGCAAGGAATCCACCAACCTTCCCTGCAACAGCACAATCGAGTCTGGGTTTCATTATGATTGATATTCAAAGCGCATATAAATTAATTTGATTCACAAATCATAATAGCTACCGAGATACCTGTAAGAAATATTAAACTGTGGCTGAAGAGAATCATTGTTGATCCTACAATAAAGGCCAGAGTTTGGTCCCTTGCAGCGTGGTAACTTTAGATCTGCCTGCAAGCATGAGAGAGAAAGTGTCTTGTCTGATTGTGAGGTTTGATAAGATCAACTATCTTTGAGAGAACAAACTTATTCCTTTCTCAAAGGGGTTAACTCCTGGGAATTCCAAGTATCCAAAAGGTTGCATCTTTTTAAAAACAAAACTTTTATTTAAAAAAAAGACAATTCATTCTGAATCCCTCCTTAACAATGAAAAGAAAATGCCTTTCAATGTTTGCCAAGTTTTGAATTACGGAGCTTTTTCCCACAGCAGATTAGTGCCAATCACTGATGCTCAAAATTTAAAGAGAGTAGTGTTTAGTAGAACTCGTTGCAGCTTGTCCCGGGGGTAGGTGTTAGTACCAATATTACTACTAAGAAAGCGCTCTTCTCATTTTTCGCCAGGAGTTTTGCTTCAGTAAGGTTCAAAGAATTATTGTGGACTCCTTCCATCCAGCACATAATGCCGTTAACCAACTACCAATAGGAAGAGGGTACAGGAGCATCAAAATCAGGCTGGGGAATAGCTTCTTTCTGCAGGCTGTGGAATTGATGAACCTGTAACCGAGTAAATAACTAATTTCAAAATATTTCCATAGATTTAGTTGAAATTATATATTTATTTTACATTTTAAAAAATTTATATTTTGACTTTATGTATATGTGTGATTATTATGTGCTGTGTATTGTGTTTGTCCATGCATCGAGGTCCAGAGAAACACTGTTTCGTCTGGTGATGTATGTACATTCATTCAGGTGCCTTACCTTTCAGCGTGGGCAATCGTGTCTCTCCATCTGTCATGATTTCTGACCTTCCGAATTGTAGTTGTTGCCTCCCCTGTTCTCCTTCGGCAAAGGCTCCATCTTGGAGCTGAGACCATAGTCGATGCTAAGTTCACGATTATACAAGGGAAAAATACTGAAGTGATTTCGCGTTGCCTTCCTCAGATGCAGTTTCCACACTGGACGGGTAGCCCTGACCATTCATCAGTTGATCATTCATCTGTCTGGCATTTTTAGTTTTACAACCATAAATTCCAATTTGTAGAATCTGCTTGTAAAAACCATCCACCATCTGCAATCCATGGCTTCACATGACCCTGGCTTCACATGACCCTGAATGGGAGGCTAAACAGATACTACTCCTTGCCCAAGGGTGACCTGTAGGCTATCAGACGGAAGGAGGGCCTTACACCTCCTCTTGTTCAGCGATTGTGCAGCACTGATACTGACAATGTATGTGCAGTCAGATGATAATAAACCTTAAACTTGAAATACAAGCTAGAAGATGATTCCACCAGGTAGCACAGTTGAGTAGAGTTCATGAACAATGCCTGTTCAAGCCACAGGGTGACATAAAGAAAGGGGTGAGCCTATTCAAATCCAAAGCTCAGTGCAGTCACAGAGGCGCTGAAAAGATCACCAGACTCAGATCATGGGTACAATAAAGTGAATAGTTTTGTTTTAACTTAATGATACAGCACGGTAGAAGGGCTTTCCAGCTCATGGAACCCGAGCCACCCAATTTCACTTAATTAACTGATTCCATACTGATGCACAATCAATAACCACAAGCAGTCATGAAGCGAGTGATTAACAGCTTTAGTAACCTGAAATGACAGACATATCTTCACATGCTGCTAGCCCGGTTCCAAGGCTGGTATGAAGGGAGGAAGCTAGGGCAACTCAGCCTTTAGTGGGGAATCTTATGGGGAGGAATTACAGGGTCGGAGGAGGGCCAGCCTGTACAGTATGGTAATATTATGCATGCAATGCTGTGTTCCACCACATTCACTGCTCTTTAGATAGAGTCCGGCACAGTGAAGTGCGACAGAGTTCATCTTTACAGGTCATGTAGTCTTTTACAGTTCACAGATTCAACCGGACCAGTGGCTTTATATGCCACTGTGATCTCTGCAGCTGAATGTCAGGGGACTGAACTGTGTTAGTCCAAACTGGTTCAGGGGTGTGTGGGGGTGTTGGGGGTTCAGTTACTGGTTGTAAGGCTGGTAAGGGGGGAGGCCTAGGGGTGGTGGTGGCGGGTTCGAGTACTCGGTTGTCAGCAATATAAAAGGGACCGGCTGATTGACGGCGGAGGCTCCCGTATGCACCTCTGCTGACAGGGCTCCTGTGCAAGCCAGGTCCCAGATGGATACCATGTCTGTCTGTCCATTGTGGTACTGGGTGTACTTGGGGTTCACCTGAAGGAGATGCACCTCCTCACCAGCAGGTCTAACTTGTGGTTCCTAACATGCCTGGGGAGTAGTACCGGCCCTGGGATTGTCAGCCAGGCTGGCAGCGTGGTTCTCAATGCCAGCCTCCTGAGAAAGGAGAATAGTTTTCATGTGGGGTGGCATTCATAGCCATACACAGCAGGGACCTGGTGGCATGTAACGCTTCCGGAAGGACTTCTTGCCATTGGTAGACTTGCATCCCTTTTGAGTTGAGGGCCAAGAGGATTGCCCTCCAGATCGTGCCACTCTCCCTTTCCACCTGCCCATTCCTGTGGGGGTTGTAACTGGTGGTCCTGCTTGTGGCTATGCCCTTGGTCAGGAAATATTGGCACAACTCCTCACTCAAGAATGAGGACCCCCGATCACTGAAAATCTAACTGGGGCATCTGAACAAGATAAATAGGTTGTGGAAGAGTTTAATGACCATGGGTGTGGTCATATCCGGACAGGGAATAGCGAATGGGAAGTGTGAGTACTCATCCACGATATTAATGAAGTACATGTTCCAATTCCTGGAGGGAAGGGGGCCTTTGAAGTCCATACTGAGACATTCGAAGGGCAAGTGGCATTGATCAGTTGAGCCTCCTCTGGCTGGGTTTCAGTCTGCCCAGACCAAACAGTTGAGTCAGCTCCCTGATATCTTCAACTGAATAAGGGAGGTTGCAGGCATTCACAAAGTGATAGAGCCTGGTGACCCCAGGGTGGCAGAGACTATTGTGGAAGGCTTGGAGGTGATTTGCCTGCACATTGGTGCAGGTTCCTCGAGGCGGGGCATCAGGTGGCTCATTGAGCTTCTCCAGCCGGTACAAGATCTTGTATTTATAGATGGGCAGTTCAATTCTCCACCTCATGATCTTGTTGGTTTTGATCTTCCCCCACTGTCTATTATTAAAAAAAAATGCGATGGATCTCTGCTCTGTCAACAAGGTGAATGGTCCGCGGCCAAATAGTGCCTCGTGTGGCGCACAGCTTCCACTGTGGCCTGGCCCTTCTTCTCGATGGCCGAGTGCCTGTGTTTGGGGCCTTGGAGGGTTTGGGTAAAGAATGCCACAGGCCTGCCTGCTTTGAGTCATCATGGCAGCCAAGGTGAAGTTGGAAGCATCACTCTCCACCTGTAAAGGGATAGATTCATCAACTGCCTGCATTGGCAATCTCATCCTTAATGCCCTCGAAGGCCTTTTGTGCCTTTGCCAACAGGGAAAATGTAGTGGTTTTCACCAGGGGGAGGGCCTTGTCCACATAATTGGGGACCCATTGGGCATAGTATGAAAAGAATCCCAGGTATCTTTTCAAGGCCTTGAGGTTTTGGGACAATGGGAGTTCCAGGAGAGGGTGCATATGGTTTGGATCAGTGGCAATGATGCCATGATCCACCACGTACCCTAGTATAGCCAGATGTGAAGTGCGGACAGCGCACTTCTTCTGGTTATACATCAATTTTGGGGCTTTGACCGTGGCAAAGAATTTCCACAGGTTCTCATCGTGTACATTCTGGCTATAGCCACAGCTGGTGACATTGTCCAAATATGGAAATGTTGCTTTCAGTTTATGGTCATCCACCATGCGGTCCATCTCCCTCTGGAACACACACTCCATTGGTGAGGTTGAATGGGACCCGAAAGAAATCATGGAGGCGGCCATCAATCTCGAACGCCGTGTATGGGCGGTCCTCTGGGGGGGAGGGTCAGTTTTTTGTGATATACCAACTTGAGGTTGATGCTGGAGAAGACCCAGTACTGGGCGATCTCGTTCACTATGTCGGCTATGTGGTGGAGGGGGTAGACATCCAAACTGGTTAATGATCTGGCTGTCATCAATGACCATCCGGTGCTTCTCCCCACTTTTAACTACCACCACTTGTGTCCTCCAGGGGCTGTTGCTGGGCTCTATAAAGCCTTCAGCTAGCAGTCTCTTTCCTTCTGGCTTTTATAAATTCTCTGTCCCCAGGGCTGTATCGCCTACTTTTTGTAGTGACTTGCAGTTAGGGGTGAGATTCTTGAATGAGGTGCAGAGGGACCCAGAAGGTAGCCAGACAGCAGGACCTGTGCCTTGGGCGACATTCCGGTGTCTGATTTGTCGTGTTCAGAGAGATGGGCAGGAGTTGGTTGTTTCGGACTGTGAGAGGAGGATGTGGCCTGTCAAACTGAATAAGTACACTCTTTAACTGGCATTGGAAGTCCAGCCCCAGTATAACTGGTGCAGAGATGTGGCATGATGAGAAGTTTGAAGTTTTTGTACTTTGTGCCCCTCACGGTTAGGGTCACTGTGCAGCACCCACGGATTTCAGTGAGGTGGGATTTTGATGCTAGTGATAGTTTACACTTTGCAGGAGACTCTGTGAGGGAATAGTGTTGTACAGTGCTCCCCAGATTGAATAGGCAACCTGTAGTGCGACCATTTACCTCTATGTTGACCATGAATTGCACCAGCTGGTGTGGCCTGTTCTGGTCCAGAACGATTGAGGCCAGAGTTAGTTCATTCTCTGAGTGGTGACCGCCAAGATGGTTGCCCTGGAGGTCTTGAAGATGGCCACCTCCATGGATGGCATGCAGTGGGGTCTGGAAGAGATGTCAGAAGTGACGTTGACCCAAGTCGTCTTACTCCTTTTCCTGCCGTTCGGTTCTCTGCAGCTGGAAATGACGCTGGAAGTCGGTCATTCCAAGATGGCGATGAGGGTTGCGGCCTGCCCACAGCATTGCTAGAGGAAGGCTTGGATCAACATATTTTAGTGCAGTGTCCCTTCCTCCTGCAGTTCGAGGAGGTTGCGCTTCAGGCTGGACAGATCTTTCAAGGGTGCTGAGAAAAGGCAAAGTAATTGCACCTCACGCGCTCAGCATCGGCAGCAGCCGTTAGGGACCCCAGGTCCCAAGATGGCGACATCCATGTCCACCACCTGCTGGCCGCGTAAGCCTCTACATTTTTCTGGGCTGTTTCGAGTGATCGCACTAGATGCATTACTTCCTGTAGGGTCCTATTGCCCTTCTCCAGGAGTCTCTCTCGGATATGGTTTGAATGAAAACCTGCCACTAACCCATCGCAGGTAAGTTCCTCTTGGTAAATGGCAGCCATCATGTCTACGCACCCACAGGCATGTCCCAGATCCTGCATGGCCCTCACAAAGTAATTGACAGACTCACCAGGGGCCTGGTGTCAGGTGACCAGAAGGTAACAAGTGTACATTGAGCAGTAGGGCCCTCGCATCGTCGTACTTGTCAGAATCACAGATTATTTTATAAGCTCGGTGGCCGACCGATGAGAAGTGTAGATCATTCTTATCTACGTTGCTGGTGATCTGATTGCACCTTGTGAGCATTTAGACAGTGCAGCCACATGTCGAATTTGACAGAGGCCTCTGGTTCCCTGGGATCGGCCTACAGCTTCTACGCATGAATCGTCTTGTCCATGGCAGATTAGTTAGATTATTAAATTGATGCACAATCAATGTGCATCAGACTCGCAGACTCGCAGTGAGTGATTAATGGCTTTAATAACCTGAAATGACAGGCACGTCTTCACATTCTGCTGGCCCAGTTTGAAGGCTGGTATGAAGGGGGGAAGGCTAGGGCAACTCAACCTTTATTGGGGAACCTTACGGGGAGGAACTATAGGGTCAGAGGCAGGCCAACCTGTACAGTATGGTAACATCATGCATGCAATGCCATGTTCCACCACACATATGATTTGAAGGAACCACTGGAGGAAACCCACACAATTTGCAGGAAGAAAGTACAAACTCCTTTCAGATAGCATCAGATTCGAACCTCAGTCGCTGGTGCTGTAATAACCGCTATACTAACTGTGCAGCCCATGTTTGTGGCCATATATCATGTACTTATTTTACAATGTCTGGGGAGATCAGGTCCAAGGAATATCAGGGTGAGGCCAAATGCAAATTTGAGGAACTGCACCTCATATTCTTCCTGGGTAGTACACATTCCCACAGCATGGACATGAAATCCTCCATTTTCATATCATTGCTCCATCTCGCCGCCCCCACTTCTCATCTTCCAAGGTCCTCTTGCACACACCCTTGTTTCCAACCTCCACCGTCCCCCAGCCCCCATCTTTCAGTTCTTTTCTCCTTCCCCACCTCCTCTACATGCCCACTACCCAGACACTCTTTCCATCCAATCCCCTTCCCCACTATTCCCAACGGATCACCATCCCACCAGTCACCTTCCTTCTATCTTCATCTTCCCCCTCCCCTCCAGCCCCCCTTCCTCCTGGCTCATTTCCTTTTTTTCCCCTTTGTCCGCTACTACCTGTCACTGCCTCTCCCCATCTGACTGTCATCCTTCACCTCTCTCCAATCCACTCATCACCGCTGACCTCCCCGCCCTTCTCTTTAACACTGCCAGTCTTCCCTCTTCTTTCTCAGTCCTGAAGCAGGGGTTCCACCTGAAATATCACCTGGCCATTTACCTCCACAGACACTGCCTGGCCTTCTGAGTTCCTCCAGCAGTTTGGTTTTTTGCACCAGACTCTAACACCTGTGGTCACTTGTCTGTCCCTATTACATGTGCAACTGGGAGTTTCCACCCCTACTGGACTCTCAACCAGTGATATTAAACCTACCTAACCCTCTGGCCCTACATAATCCTAGAAACTGTTAGAGTCATTGAGACCTACAGCGCTGAAGAAAAATGTGAGCCATTAAGCAACAACTAATTATGGAATTCACTGCTGCAGTCAGGTGTAGAGGCCAGGTTATTGGGTACATCGAAAACACTAGATAGGTTTTTGATGAGGAAGAGAGAAAGTGGGAGAATGGGGATGAAAAGGCTCGTAAATCACCCATGATTGAATGGCAGGGCAGGCTTGATGGCCTAATTCCGCTCCTCTGCCTTGTGGACTTTTGGACTACTGGTCTAATTATTAGCGACGCAGTCTGAGGATAATTATTTATTTTGAAGAACAGTAATGAAATGGGGGGGGTGGGGGGCGGTGTAATGCGCGTCGAAAGAACCAAAGACTTGTTGATCCAAACCAAGGCTTTTATTAACTAAAAGACTGGAGCATATCACAAGTCGGTCGACCAGTCCAGAATGACCTGGTCTGGCTAGGAGCAATCCTTTAAGACCTGCCAGTAGGTGGTGCTACACTCTCAGCCAATCACAGTCATCCTACTCTACAATCTGTCCATATGTACATTGGTGATAGAATCTGTACCATCACAGGTGGGATAACAGAATGTCCTCCCGTTCTATCAGGTTATGTTGTTTCGATAATGGGGCGCCGGAGGTCATTACCGCTCATCAACGCACAGGATTACAGTGCCAGAAATCAAGCAGAGAGACAGGCCGTCAACTTCGTGGTACAAGGTAAGAGGGACAAAGGTAAGAAGAACAAATTCAGCTTGCTCCTGCGGAATCTGAGTTTCTAATTTTATATATATATATATATATATATATATATATTAATATAGAGATACAATACTGTAGCAGGCCTTTCTGGGCCATGAGCCCGAGCTGCCCAAATGCACCCAAGTGACCAATTATCCTACAACCCCGTACATCTTTAAAATGTGGAAGGAATTTGAAGCACCCGGAGGAAACCCACACAGACTCAGGGAGAATGTACAAACTCCTGACAAACACTGGCAGTTTAGAATCTGGGTGGCTGGGGGCTGTTGTAGCATTGTGCCAACCACTACTCCAACAGTCCAAGTTACGCCTCCCCATTATAGTCCAAGCCCAAAATAAAGCTCCCAACACAAAACCTCAAGTCAGTCAGTCCAAAAGAACAGAATCTGGTCTCCAGGCGTGGGTTTCTTAGTTTAATTGTGCACAGCTCTTTTAGTTGGACGTGGAGAGAGATGACTGTTATCACTGCAGACTTACGGCCTCAGAAAGGGAACACGAGAGACTTTCCTGAGTTTTCTAATGTGGTAACGACTGCCTTTAATTTCTTCACAAAGAGAATTTTCACAGAGTTACTGCCTTGTCATTGACACTAGGTCTGCACCTCCGAAGCCCTTTCATTTTAGGGTTGCCAAGTGACCTTCTGTCACATGAGTCTTCTCCTCTGAAGGGACTGGAGAACCATAGGTCACACACACACACACACACACACACACACACACACACACACACACACACACACACACACACACACACACACACACACACACACACACACACACACAGTGCTGGCACTCATGGACAAAGCAACTCAGTCTCCCAAGCACACTGACAGACAGTTACTCAAGGCAGGACTAGCACCTGTGAGCAAAGCAAATGAACCTACTGCTTACTGAAGCTGCTGGGCCCCCACACACAGACCGACCGTCTGACCAGCCACCTTCCAGCGAACTGTCGTCTTTCTGACAGTTCAGGCTCAGCGCACTGGACTCTTTAAATGTCCCAGCATGTGCCTTCAGCTCTCCTGACTGGCGGAGAGGGGTTGACAACAGTGGGCGCGCTCTCCACAAGCCCACCGGCTTTAGCGAGATGTGCGTAAGTCTGACAGGACTGGGCGGGTTAGATGCAGGAGGAATGTTTCTGATGCTAAGGAAGTCCAGGTCAAGGGGTAACAGTCTAAATGAGGAGCCATTTAGGACTTTACAACTTGTGGAACTCCCTGCCACAGAAAGTGGTTGAGGCCAGCTTGTAGATATATTGAAAAAGGAGTTGGATGCGACCTTATTGGCAAAAGGGAACCAAGGGGTATGGAGATAAAGCAGGAATAGGTGACTGAAGCCATGATCATATTGAATGGGGGAGCAGACTCAAAGGGCTGAATTCTTTATTTCTATCCATACGTAATCAACTACTGAGTTTGTACAGTACAGCAGGATTAAGATCACTCTTCCTCCTGAATATGTGGTAACATGGATATTAAATTTAACCATATAACCACATAACCATATAACCATATAACCATATAACCATATAACCACTTACAGCACAGAACAGGCCAGTTCGGCCCTACTAGTAATTTAGACGTACAGCACCGTAACAGGCCCATCCAGCCTACAAGCTCATGGCCCCCCCCAAATGTACCAATTAACCTACAACCCCCTCCGTATGTTTGGAAGGGTGGGAGGGAAACTGAGGCACCCAGAGGAAACCCACACAAACCTGGGGAAAACATACAAGCTCCTCACAGACATGGAGGATTCGAACCTGGCTCACTGGCGCTATAACCATTATACTAACTGTGTCACAGGGCTAAATTAAAGAACGGATGTTTGTTTCAAGCATTTCTTAAATGTTCTATGAAGAAACACATCCAATTTTTCTTTCATTTTATTTATAAAGTAAAAGTCAATAGGGGAGCAAGCCTGATCTTGAACTGTCCATTGTATCTGAAACGCGATGGATTAAAGGTGGTGAGAATGGGTGAACGTTCCTTTGCGCAGATTTTAGTGGATGCAGGAACCCTTTCATATTAGGTAGGTCAATATCACCACACCATGAACATAACACAAAGAGGCTTCAACCAGACTAACATCCAATAATAGGGACTCCCAGGTCTCTATTTGAAGCACATACATATATTGGAATCTGGAGCAAAAGACAGTCTGCCGGAGGAACTCAGCGTCGAGCAGCATCAGAATGGTTGGCCTTTTGGGTTGGAACCCTTCATCAAGACTAGGTGGAGAGGAGAGATAGCCAGTGTAGTGAGGACAAGGTGGGAGGGATAGGAGAATGGCCAGTGAGGGAATTGGTGAACCAGGGAAGGGCGAAGGATGACAGGCAGATAAGGAGAATGAGGAGTGGAGCTGGGAGACAGAGGCAGTTGTTTGGCAAGGAGAGAGATGTTGGACTGTAGGATTGACCGTGTAGATTTTCTCACTAACACTGTTTTCCGTGTGTTTTGCTTGCACAGGTTCTGCGGCAGATATATGTAAGATGGCAATGATTAAGATTTTCATGAGTGTTGCCTCATCTTCCTCTCTAACGGCAAGGTAGGGATTCATGCACACAGAACAACTGGATGTATCTGTTGACCTCCTTTATTCCCACGGCTAGAATGAAATCCAAATGTCGTGCCTCAGGATCAATGAAGGAGCAATGCAAGGAAGATTTCTGAGTTAAGAGCTGGTCCTGAAGACTTTGTAAATTGGCCTACAAAAAAAAAATCAGTGAACCCAAACTATAAAATCAGGATCTATACTGCTGACAATGAAATTACCAGATTTGTCAACTCATTTTCGGGATGTGGACATCAAGGGCAATGCCTGCATCTCCAGCTGGCTTCAGAGAGGTGATGGTGAGCTGGTGTTTGGACCTGCTGTGGTCCTGCTGGTGAAGGTGCCCCAAGGAGGTGTTGGAGGACCCCATGATATGATGCAAGGGATGATGATTTATCAGGATGTTGCCTGGATTGGAGGACATGTCTTATGAAGCGGGGTTGACCAAGGCTTTTCTTCCTGGAGTGACAAAGGATGGGAGATGTCAGAGATTATGAGAGGCTTAGATATGGCAGAGAGCGAGCACCTTTTTTCCTGGGATGACAATAGCAAATACCAGAGGACATCCATTTAAGGTGAGTGGAAGAAAGTTTATGGTAGATGTCAGGGTTAAGTTTTTTGCACAGAGAGTGGTGGGTGCCTGGAATGCATTGCCAGAGGAGGCTGGTATAATAGGGACATAAAAACCACTCTTAGCCAGACATATAGATGTAAGAAAAATGGGAGGGTTATTGGTAGAGATTAGATTGTTGTGGAATGGGTTTACATTGGCCAGCTCAACATCATGGGCCAAAGGCCTGTACTATACTGTAATGTTCTATGTTCTATGCTCCAACATTTCAGAAGGCAGTTCAGAGTTAACTACCTTGGTGATTCTATCTAACGGTGGCAAATTTTCTCTCTGGAGGAGATTTGTAAATTAGAGGGGTTTATCATAGAATATACAATATTATTACAGCATAGTACAGGCCCTGTAACCAACAATGTTGTGCCTACCTATATAAATCTACTCACAAAATTAACCTTCCCTACCTCATAACCCTAATTTTCTTTCAGCCATGTGCCTGTCTGAGAGTCCCTATTATTCCAGCCTCCACCACCATCCCCAGCCGTGCATTCCAGGCACCTATTACTTTCAGTTTAAATAAACACAACCCTGAGGTCTTCCCTAAACTTTCCTCCCCTCACCTCGAACAGATGTCCTCTGGTATTTGCTGCCCTCTCTCCCCGGGAAAAAGTTTCTCACTGCTGTCTACGCCACTCATAATGTTGTAGAACTCTATTAAGAGGCCTCTCATTCTTTTTCACTCCAAAAAAACCCTAGCTCTGATAACCTTGGCTCATAAATCACATTGTCCATTCCAGGCCACATCCTGGTAAATCTCCTCTGCATCCTCTCCATAGTTTCCAGATCCGTCCTGTAATGAGATGACCAGAAGTGAACACAATATTCCAAGTGTGGTCTAACCAGAGTTTTATGGAGCTGCAACATTACCTGTCCAACTTTTGAACTGAATCCCCCAACTACTGAAGGCCAGCGTCCCATAAACTACCTGATCAACCTCGCGGCAAGTTTAAAAACGTTTTTAAAATAATTTGGCAATTTTATCTTATTCCACGTTTGGACATAAATTCCCCAGTTCTGTAGTGCATATTCTTGTATTGGTAGAACAGACGTGAATGTACTGTAGCAATTGCAGCTGGTGATCCCTGGGCAGAAGCTCCTCTTGCCAGTTTCAACCAACCACGGCAATGCTGGCATTTTCGAGGCAGCTGAAACTAGAAGCAGATTGCAGCCCAGTGTGAATGGAAGTGTACAGAAGGCAACCAGTGTCCTGATGAGCTATGAACTTCTGAGATCCCTCTCCAAGTTTTGCAAGCATTAACAGCTATAAAACTATGTATCAACTGTTCGCTATACTACTAGTCCTAACTCCTATAGAGTCACATAGCACAGCCCCTTAGGCCCAACTAGTTCATGCTGACCAATGTGGTATTCTGGGCCAATCCCCTTTGCCTGCACTTGGTCAACATCCCTCAAACCCCCTCTTGTCCATAAATCTGTCCAAATGTCTTTTTGATGGTTTGCCCACTTCTCCTGTGTCCTCTGGCATCCCATACCTCTCTTGTCCCTCCTAAATCTTGATCCCCTTAAATCTCCCGAATTATAGAACTTAACAGCACAGAAATAAGAGCTTTTGGCCCATCTAGTCTGGGCTGAGCTATTATTCCACCTAGTTCCTTTAGCCTGCACCCAGACCATAGCCCTCCATACCCCTCCCATCCATATTCCTGTCCAAATTTCCCTTAAATGTTGAAATTGAACCTGCATCCCACCTCTGCAGGCAGCTCTGTCCACTCTCTCACCTCCCTCTGAGCAAAGAAGTTCCCCCATATTTTCCTTTTTCACCTTCTACAGATGTTTGGTGGAAAGTGTACTGATCATTTGCGTCACAGCCTGGTATGGGAACACCAATGCCCTGAGTGTAAGGCCTTCCAAAAGGTAGTGGACACAGCTCAGGTATCACAGGCAAAATCCTCCCCACTATTAAGTACATCTACAGGGAACTCTGCCATCAGAGAGCAGCAGAAATCATCAAGGATCCACATGCTCTGTTCTCACTGCTGCAAAGAAACAGGCCCTTTGGTCATTCTAGACTGTGCCAAATTATTTTTATGCCTAGTCCCACTGACCCACACCTGGACCATATCCCTCCGTAGCCCCTTCCCACCTGTTCAAATTTTTCTTTAATGTCCAAATTGAGCCCACATTCAGCACTTCAGCTGACAGCTTGTTCCACACTCCCGCCATTTTCTGCGTGAATAAGTTCCCCTTAATGTTCTCCATAAACCTTTTTTGCTTGTACCCTTAACTCTAGTTTATATCCCCTAACCTCAGTGAAAAAAAGTCTATCAAATCTCCCCTCATTCATCGATGGTCCAGGGAATAAAGTCCTAACCTGCTTAACCTTTTCCTGTCCTGGCAACATCCTAGTAAATCTTCTCTGCATTCTTTCCACCTTATTGATATCTTTCCTGTAATTAGGTGACCAAAGCTGCACACAATACTCCAAATTTGGCCTCAACCACGTCTTCTTATACAACTTTACCATAAAATCCTAACTCCAATTCTCAATTATTTTATTTATGAAGGCCAATATGTTAAAAGCTCTCTTTACGACTCTTTCTACCTGATGCCACTCAATGACGTAGATATTTTTTACACAGTGAGCGGTGGGGGTGCCTTGAATGCATTGCCAGGGATGGTGGTGGAGACTGGTACAATAGGGAGATTCAAAAGAGTCTGAGATAGACACAGGTATGTAAGAAAAATAGAGCTTTTTCCTTAACCTTATCAGCATCTTTTTCCACCACCATTTGCCATCTGCTCTGGCACTCTGGTTCCCATC
This sequence comes from Narcine bancroftii, assembly GCF_036971445.1. Taxonomy (NCBI): domain Eukaryota; kingdom Metazoa; phylum Chordata; class Chondrichthyes; order Torpediniformes; family Narcinidae; genus Narcine; species Narcine bancroftii. The sequence continues at coordinate 154,503,430 of NC_091469.1, forward strand.
CATTTGCAATTCTAGTTTAAACACTAAATCTAGAATCAGATGCTGGTAACTAGAAATTCTGCCTGGCCTGCAGAGAGAAGAATCTCATGGTTGTAGGTGATGTCATGTATGCACTCTGACAATAAATGTGAATGTTAAACCTTGAATCTACCCTCAGAAAAGGACAGTTAGCATTCCCTTTATCCATGCTCCTGATGAACGGTCACATCACCTGATGTCGGAGGGTCCTTATGCACAATCTCGGATTTTCTTTGCACTATTTTTCTTGCTCCTCCAGTACTCAATAAACAGCAGAGGTGTCTTGTATTTCTGAGAATTCTCTCTTTTGTCTGATTGTAAGAGTGCACTTCTGGGTCACCTTTCAACTTTCAAACAGCCTGATTTTTATTTATTAATGTTGTGTGCAGTCACGGGAGCTCACTGCATTCAAATTAGATCTGACTTTCCTCCAATATGGCCACACTTTGAAAAGAAGGTTTTGATTGTTAAGTACTTTGGGAAGCCCTGATTTCATAAAACACTTGAAATGGAAATGTGAAAGGGACCTTTTCCAGACCGGAGAGTGATTGCAGTTGGTTGCTCCATTTTTAACCCAAACAAAGCATTTAGGGTGGTGAAACTGAATTCTATTTGTGCAGTTGATGCGATTAACTGTTTAAGAATCCTAATATTCTACATCTGATGATCAGACTCACCACTAACAATAGAGGCAGTGGGAATCCTTGGAAAATTAAGACTGACCCATTCTAATACAAGTATATACCATTCCTTCAGCACTCCACACAGAGAGGCTGATGCTGGAGAACTTTTAGCAACGTCTGGAGTAACACACGAAAGATTTGGAACCGATTCCATTCAAAGAAATAAATCCGACTTATAGTTCGACTCGTGTAAACCTACTCTGCAACAGCCGAACACTTCCCTGCCCCCTACGTACAACGCTCTATTTTACTTACATCCATGTGCCTTTCAAATGTCCTTATTGTTCCAGACTCCACCACCACCCCAGGCCATGCATTCTAGGCACCCACAACTCTCTGAGTAAAAGACTTACCTCTGACACCTCCCCTAAGTTTTCCTCCCCTCACTTTAAACAGATGTCCCCTGCTATTGCGATTGGCATAAGACCAGTAGATATAGGAGCAGAAGCAGACCATTCAGCCTTCGAATCTGCTCTGCCCCATTCCGTCATCAGCAGATCCATTCTCCCCCTCAACCCCTCTCCCCTGCCTTCTCCCCATAACCTTTGACACCCTGTCCATTCAGATATTTATTAATATCTGCCTCAAATACACCCAATGTCCTGGCCTCCACAGCCACCATGATAGCAAATTCCAGAAGTTCACCATTCTCCACATCTCTATTTGAAATGGGTACCCATCAATCCTGAAGACGTCCTCTCTTGTCCTAGACTCCTCTTCCATGGGAAATAACTTTGCCACATTTACTCTGTCCATGTCTTTCGACATGTTCAAAATGCATCTATGAGGTCCCCTGTCATTCTTCTGAAATCCAAGGATTACAGTCCAAGAACCGTCAAACATTCCTCATATGCTAATCCCTTCATTCTGAATATTCTCTGAACTCTCTTCAACGCCAGCATTTCCTTTCTTAAGTAAGGAGCCCCAAACTGTACCCCGTACTCCAAGTGAGGGCTCACCAGTGCCTTGAAAAGCCTCAACATCACATCCCTGCTCCTGCTCTTGTATCCTGTTCCTCTAGATAAGAACACCAACATTGTATTCGCCTTCATCACCACCAACTCAACCTAAAGGATAACCTTTAGGGCATCCTGCACGAGGACTCCCAAGCCCTTTATACCTCCAAATTTGGAATTTTCTCCACATCCAAATAATAGTTGTAGTAAACCACTGTATCTATGTTTGGCTGTGTAAGAACCAGGCCCCTTGCTGACTGTGCCTGAGGCTCCTCCCACAGACGCCTGAGTAAAGAACAGTCGACCAGCATGGTCGTACCTCCATTCTGTCGTCAACAAAAGCCTAGCAGTTTCTCTATAATTTCTAGTGTTTGAAGTAATTGATGGTGCATCAATAGTCGGCCCTTTTATTCCTTCAACCAAAGTGCATGACCACATACTTTCCAACATTGGATTTCATTTGCCACTTCTTCGCCCTTCTCATCTGTCTAAGGTTCGCTGCAGCCTTTCTGTTTCCTCCTCACTCTCTGCCCCTCCACTTATCTTTGCAACCTCTGCAAAATTTAGCCACCAAGCTATTTAGTCCACAGTCCAAACCATTAACATACAACATAAAAACATACAACACACCGACCCCTGCAGAATACCACTGGCAAGCAGAATAGGATCCCTCTACTCCCACTCCCTGTTTCCTGCCAATCAGTCTATGCTTTCCTGTAATTCCACGGGCTCTCATCTTGTCAGACAGCCTCATGTGTACAACACCCTCTGCATATTCTAGTCTAGCTTGCTTGCAGTCTGTTTATCAGGCAAGATGTTTGTTTCAGGAAACCACACTGACTTTGGCCTAGAGCGCGACATGAAAGTCTGTGGTTGTAGTGAAAACGCAAAAATTCTGGAGGAACTCAGCCGATCTCAAAGGGTCCATAGGAGGTAAAAATAAATGACGGACCTTCGGGCCTGAGCCCTTCGTCTCCTGATTTGGCACGGTTCAACTTTCAGGACTCTTCAAAGATTTCAATCATTTTAAATAATCATTATTCCAGTTTTGCATCTCACAGTTATTTTTTTCTCTCTTCTGATATTTTGGGCTTCATTCATCACCTTTTTACACCTCCCACAGTCACACCTTTTGTTATTTACCAGCCTTCCCACCTGCTGCTGGCACCATCACGCCAAGGAGCACTCAACATTCATTTGAATTGAACTGTTTATTACCACATGTACCGAGATACAGCACAAAGCTTTGTTTTCAGTACTATCCAGGCAGGTCAACTCATTGTTAAGTACAGGAGGTAGTCCAAGTACAAGTGGGAGTACGATTAGCGTAGCTGTTAGTGCAATGCTCTGACATCTCCCCTAAGCTTTTCACCCTCACCTTGAACAGATGTCCTCTGGTATTTGGTCTTGCCACCCAAGGAAGGTGCTGCTGGCTGCCCACCTCTCTATCCCTCTTGTAATCTTATAGACCTCCTCCTTCACTCCAAAGAGAAAGGCCCTAGCTCTGTTAGCAATCCTTTAACAATCACTTCCTAACCAAATTACCAAAAAGGTATCATTAATCTGAAATATTGTTTCTGTCTCCACAGATGCTGAGTATTCTTAGTGTAACTTCTTCAGGGTAGGGAGCAGCAGAGGTTACAGATGGGGGGGCGGGGGGTAATGAGAGAGAATCCCACAGAACTCCCTGATTTCAGAAACATCCCTCCTCCCCCTGCTTGCTAGTGTGCCTTGCTTACCTATTCCCTCCTACCCTTGGGACTGTGCTCTCCCCGTTTCCCAACCCCACCATTTTGTTCAGGCGCCTGCCTACATTTTTCATACCTTGATGAAGGACTCAAGACCGAAACATTGGCTAGATTGAGAACACTGCTTGGCCTGCTGAGTTTCTCTAGCATTGCGTTTTTATTATTCTCCCTTTTGAGGTTAACAAGAAAATCTGCAAATTCTGGGGTCAAATACACAAACGTTCTGGAGAAACTCAGCAAGTCATGTGGCATCCAGAAGACATCAAGGGTGACTGATGTTTTGGCCTGGGCCCTTCGTCGGGAATAAAGGAAAAAAAAACACAGGCAGATAGCTGAATAAAAATGGAGCAGGGAGGTGCGTGGAGGAGAGGAGAGGAGATAGGAAGAAGCTGGGGAGGACCATAGACAAACAGATATAAAGAAGTACCCTTTTCACACAGAAAGTGATGGTGGAGGCAGGAACAACAGGATTGTTTTGATAGACTTTTAAACATGGTACAGGGAATTGAGAGAAGTGGAGGGTTGTATAGTATGGAAATTCTAACAAGGTCAGCACAATGCTGTGGACCAAAGGGCCTGTCCTATGAACCATAGAATGCTACAGCATGGGCCATTCAGCCCTTCTAGTCTGTGCCAACCATGTTCTCCCAATAACCTGCTCTCATTCCATAACCCTCCAGACCTCTCCCATCCATATATCTATCCAATTTATTCTTAAAATTCAAGATCAAATCCGCACCCACCACATCAGCTGGCAGCTCATTCCACACCCCCTCCCACTCTCTGAGTGAAGAAGTTCCCCCTAATGTTCCCTCTAAACCTTTCACCCTAAAGCTATGTCCTCTCGCATTTATCTCTCCTAAGTAGAAAGAACCTATTTGTATTTAGTCTGTCTATACCCCTAATAATTTTGTTATCCTCTATCAAATCTCCCCTCATTCTTCTTTGTTCCAAGAAGGAAAGTCCTAACCTGTTTAAACTTTCCCTGTAATTCAACTCCTGAAGACCTGGCAACAGCCTAGTAAATCTTCTCTGCACTCTTTCAATCTTACTGATATCCTTCCTGTAGCTAGGAGACCAGAACTGCACACAATATTCCAAATTAGGCCTCACCAATGTCTTAAATAACTTCAATATAACATCCCAACTCCTAGACTCAATACTTTGATTTATAAAGGCTAAGATAACGAATAAATAAAGTTTAAAAAAAAAAGGCTAAGATGCCAAAAGCTTTCTTTACAACACTGTCCACATTTGACACCACTTTCAGGGAACAATGTACCTGTATCTCCAGGTCCCTTTCCTCCTCCACACTGCTCAGTGCCCTACCATTTACAGTGTACGTTCTTCCTCGATTTGCTCTTCCAAAATGCAATACCTCACAATTGTCTGCATTAAACTCCATCATCCATTCTCCCAGTTGGTTCAGGTCCCTCTAAGCTTTGGAAATCTTCCTCACTGTCACCTTCGCCTCTTACCTTTGTGTCATCAGCAAATGCTATCAAAGAGTATACAAGAAGCTTCTTCAAGAATATAAAGAGTAAAAGATGTGAGAGTAAATCTATAACTGTAGAAAATGATGCTGGAGAAATAATAATGGGAGACAAGGAGATGGCAGAGGAACTAATTGAGTATTTTGTATCAGTCTTCACTGTAGAAGACATTAGCAGTGTGCCAGGTGTCAAAGGGTAGCAGGGAAAGGGAAATGAGTGCAGTTACTGTTTCAAGGGAAAAGGTGCACAGAAAGCTGAATGGTCCAAGGGTGGATAGGTCTTCCAAGACAGATGGACTGCACCCTCGATTTTGAAAGAAATAGTGGTAGAGATTGTGGAGGCATTGGTAATGATCTTTCAGGATTTAGTAGATTCTGGTATGGTTGCAGGAGGGGCAGGACTCAATGTTCCACGGTTCTGTTGCCTTACACCCGATAGAATGGTGGGTGGGTGGAAGGGGGAGGAGTGGCTTTGCTTGCCAGGGAAAATATTGTAGCTGTGCTCAGGCAGGATGGACCAGAGGGCTAATCTACTGAGGCTATATGGGTGGATCTGAGGATCAGGAAATGTATGACCCCATGCATGATGTTGTATTATAGACCGCCCAATAGTCAGCATGAATTAGAGGAGTAACTCTGTAGAGATAGCAGACAGCAGCAGGAAACACAAGGTTGTGACAGTGGGGATTTTTAATTTTCCACATATTGACGGGGACTCTCATACTGTAAAAGGGCTGGATGGGATGGAGTTTCTCAAATGTGTTTAGGAAAGTTTTCTAAATCAATATATAGAGGTACCAACTAGAGAGGGTGCAATACTGGATCTCATATTAGGGAACAAGACAGGACAGGTGACAGAAGTATGTGTAGAAAAACACTTGATCATAATCCCATTAGATTCAAGTTAAATTATGGAGAAGGATAGGTCTTGGACTCGGGTTGAGATTCTAAACTGGAGAAAGGCCAATTTTGTGGAAATGAGAAAGGATCTAAAATGCATGGATTGGGATGTTATTTTCAGGCAAGGATGTGTGAGGTAAGTGGAGGATCTTCACAGGTGAAATTTGGAGAGTACAGGGTTTTTATGTTCCTGTCAGGATCAAAGGCAAGGTTAGCAGGCATAGGGAACCTTGGTTCTCGAGGGATATTGGGGATGTGGTACAGAAGAAGAGAGGTGTTTAACAGGTATTGGCAACATGGAGCAAATGAGGTACTTGAGGTGTATAAAAAATGCAAGATAAACCTCAAGAAAGAAGTCAGGAAGGCAAAAAGAAGAGGTGAGGTTGCTTTGGCTAACAATGTGAAGGAAAATCCTGAGGGTTTCTACAGGTATATTAAGAGGAAAAGGATAGTATGGGACAAAATTGGTCCCCTCGAAGATCAGAGTGGTCGGCTATGGAGCCAAAATAGATGGAGGAGATTGTAAATGTTGTTTTTTCATCAGTATTCTATTGAATCCTGAAAGATCAATACCAATGCCTCCACAATCTCTATCACTACTTCTTTCAAAATCGAGGGGTACAATCCATCTGTTCCGGAAACCCATCTACCCTTCTCCCTTGAAACAGTAACTGCACTCACTTCCCTTCCCTGATACCTTTTGACATCTGGCACACTGCTAGAAGACTGATGTAAAATCTCATTTAGTTCCTCCACCATCTTCTCATCCCCGTTATTATAGTGAAGTTGTGCAAGATATTGGTGAGGCCAAATTTGAAGTATTTTGTGTGCAATTTTGGTTAGCTAACTACAGGAAAGATATCAATAAGATATCAAAAAGATTTACTAGGATGTTGCCTGGAATTCAGGAACTGAGTTACAGGGAAAGGTTAAAAGAGGTTAGGACTTTATTCCCTGGAGCATAGAAGAATTAGGGAAGATTTGATAGAGGAATTTAAAATGATGAGGGGGACATACAGAGTAAATGTAGACATGCTTTTTCCTCTGTGGGTAGGTGAGATACAAACCAGAGGACACGGGTTAAGAGTGAAAGGATAATTTGAGGGAGAGCTTCTTCACACAAAGAGTAATGGGAATGTGGAACAAGCTGTCAGCTGAGGTGGTGAATGCAGATGCAATTTTAAAATTTAAGAAGAATTTGGACAGGTACATGGATGGGAGGGGTATGTAGGGCTATGGACTGGGTGCAGGTCAGTGGGACTTTGCAAAAAAATGGTTCGGCACAGACTAGAAGAGCGGAAGGGGCCTGTTTCTGTGCTGTAATTTTCTATGGTTCTGTGGTCAGTGGAGGACCTTCAAAGGTGAAATTTTAAGAGCACAGAGTTTGTATGTTCCTACCAGGATCAAAGGCAAGATTAGCAGGCATAGGGAACCTTGGTTTTTGAGGGATATTGGGGATCTGGTTCAGAAGAAGAGAGAGGTATATAACAGGTATAGGCAACATGAGGTTCTTTAGGAATATAAAAAATCCAAGAAAAACCTTCATTAAAAAAATCAGGAAGACTAAAAGAAGACATGAAGTTGCTTTGGCCGACAGTGAAGGAAAATCCTAAGCATTTCTAGAGGTATATTGAGGGCAAAAGGATAGTAAAGGACAAAATTGGTCCCCTCGAAGATCAGAGTGGTCAGCTTTGGATGGAGCCAAAAGAGATGGGGAAGATCTTAAATGTTTTTTTTTGTCTCAGTATTCACTCAGGAAACTGGTACAGAGTCGTGGGAAGAAAGGAAAACAAGCAGTGAGGTCATGGAACCTATACAGATTAAAGAGGAGGAGGCACTTGCTGTCTTAAAGCAAATAAGGGTGGATAAATTCCTAGGGCTTGACAAGATATTCCCTTGGAACTTGTGGGAGGCTTGTTTCATTGTTTTTAAAAAAGGCTGCAAAAGTAACCCTGAAAGTTATAGGCTGGTTGGCTGCCAGTTGCTAGAGGTGTTCCACGGGGGCCAGTGTTGGGGCCACTTCGTTTTATGTTGCATGATAATGATTTAGATTATGGAATAAATGGCTTTGTGGCCAAGTTTACAGATGATACGAAGGTAGGTGGAGGAGCTGGTAGTGTTGGGGAAACAGGGAGGCTGCAGAAGGTCTTATACGAATTAGGAGAATGGGCAGAGAAGTGGCAAATGGAATACAAAGTCAGAAGGTGTACAGTCATGCAGTTTGGTAGAAGAAATGAACAGGCAGACTATTTTCTAAATGGGGAGAACATTGAAAATTCCCTGGTGCAAAGGGACCTGGGAGTTCTTGTGCAGGGGAGCGGGAGCCTGAAGGTAAACTTGTAGGTTGAGGTGATGGTGAAGAAGGCCAATGCAATGCTGGCGTTCCTTTCAAGAGCAATGGAATACAAGAGCTGGGATGTGATGTTAAGGCTCTATAAGGCACTGGTGAGACCTCACTTGGAGTATTGTGAGCAGTTTGGGGCTCTTTTTTTAAGAAAGGATGTGCTGTTGTTGGAGACGGTTCAGAGGAGGTTCACAAGGATGATTCCAGGAATGAAAGGGTTATCATATGGGGAGCGTTTGACAGCTCTTGGCCTGTATTTGTTAAAATTTAGGAGAATGAAAGGGAGATCTCATTGAAACATATTGAACATTGAATGCCATGGACTGAGTAGATGTAGAAATGTTGTTTCCCAAGGTAGGAAAGTCTAGAACAAGAAGGTGCAACTTCAGAATTGAAGGATGTCCGCTTAGAACAGAGATACAGAGGAATTTCTTCAGCCAGAGGATGGTGAATCTGTGGAATTTGTTGCCACAGGCAGTTGTGGAGGCCAGGACATTGGGTATATTTAAGGCAGAGATTGATAGCTTCTCAAATAGCCAGGACATCTAAGGTTATGGGGTGAAGGCAAAGCAGTGGGTCTGTGGGAAAATGGGTCAGCTCATGACTTAAAGGAAGGGCTGACTCAATGTGCAAAGTAGCCTATTTCAGCTCCTATGTCTTATGGTCTTGTTATAGGGGAGAGGGCAGAAGGCTAAGAAAGGTAGCTCTGCAATAGAATGAAAGGAGAGTAGAGAGCTGAAGAAAAGAGAAAGAGGGATAGAGGTGTTGTTCCTCCAAATTATGTGGGACTTCGGTTTGGCAGAAAATGTGGCCATGGGCAGACACGTCAGTGGGACAATGGGGTGTGGAATTAAAATATTGGGCCACGCTTCAAAGAAAAATATCCACGCAGCATTTGTGTGAATCTTTCCATCACCTTTCCAGCTTCATCACATCCTTATCAAATATCAAATTAACCCTCAGTATTGTATGTTCAGCAAGGAAAAAGAAGGGATTTGAGATCAGGTTAACATTCACACATCTAGTCACAGCTCCACATGCCATCTGTGTTATATCAGGATGGTTCCTTGGAGTTCATGTTGCATGGAACTGAGGTGAAGGTGGGAGATGTTGAGTAATTTTTGTCTCAGGCTTTTATGTCAGGGGATGCAGTCAATGTATTGGACCTGGGACAGGTACAGTGACATGATGCCTCATGGAAGCACATCCAGTCATAGAATCATACAGAATGCAAACAGGCCTTTTGCCCCCATTAACCCCAACTCCAAGGTAGAACCAGCCATCAGGCATCCATTGACATGATCACCCTATTTTATTTTCCCCACATTCCCATCAACATCTCCGCCCCGGTTGATTCAACCACTCATCTACAGTCTCTGAGCAAATGACTGCATCTAATTAACCCACCTGTCTGAGGGATGTGGAAGGAAATAAGAGAAACTGAGGAAAAACCAGGCAATCACAGGGAGAATGTGATAACACCACACATACAGTATCCAAGGCCAGGCTTGAACCTGGTTCATGGATCCATGAGTTACACCTACTTTTCCATCCTAAAGTTGAGAGGTCATTGACTTGAAATGTTAACTCTCTCTCTCTCTCACACACACACACACACACACACACACACACACACACACACACACACACACACACACACACACACACACACACACACACACACACACACACACACACACACACACCACGGATGCTGCTTGACTTACTGAGTATTCCCAAATTTTCTATTTTCCTCTCCAGAGAATTTAGTTACTAAGTGACCCATTCAGAATGACTCTGTTCAGTTTCAAGAGGTCTTCTGAAACCCCTCCCTTCTTATTAATCAAAGAATCATAAAAAAGATATTTAGTTCTGTTTTCCCCATAAAAGGAAGGATGTGAAAGGTACGGAAAGGGAGCAGAGGAGATTTACCAGGAGGTTGCCTGGATTGGAGAACATGTCTTATGAGGCAAGTGGGGCTTTTCTCTTTGGAACAAAGGATGACAGGTGCCTTAATAGAGGTCTACAAGATTATGAGAGGCATCGATAGGGAGGACAGGCAGCACCTTTCTCCCAGGACGACAGTTACAAATACCAGAAGACATCTGTATAAGGCGAGGGGAGGAACATTTAGGGGAGAGGTCAGGGGTAAGTTTTTTACATAAAGAATGGTGGGTGCTGGGAATACCTTGCCAGGGGGTGGTGGTGGATGGTACCATAGGGACATTTAAAAGACTCTTAGACAGGCACATGGATGCAAGAAAAATAGAGGGTTATGGGTGTGAGGTGGGGAATGTTTAGTTGGTTGTAGATTCATATAGATTGGCACAACATTGTGGGCCAAAGAGCCTGTATTGTGCTGTAATGTTCATTGCGTCCATGATAGCAAAAGGAGGACTATTTCCGAGGTCCTTGTCCATTGTCCTGTTGTTTAAGGCTCTTTCACCGCCCATCACAATACTTTTTGGCTGCTGTGAGGTATTCTCCCTCTACCCTGTCAGGCTGCCTGGGTTTTCTCTTTCGAGTAAAACATTTTCTTTCCTCACTTCCCTTCTAATAATTTTAAGTGTCCCTTGTTCCTGACCTCCCTGCCAAAGGAATTAGATCCTTCCCATTCATCCTGCCAAAGCCGCTTTGTTATAGTTAGTGGGTGGCTCACAGAGAATAGAGGTTAGGTATTTAAATTAAGGCAAACCCCCCCCCCCCCTCCTATTGTTGAAGAGAATTGGCAGCTACATTGAGATTAATGCACATTCTGCCGAGAGTGTCAGATACAAAGAATTGATGACATGGTCTAGTGTGTATGAATTGCTTCAATTTACATAAGATCGCTCCACACACTAGGCACAGGTTACTGGAAAACTGCATGCAAGGGAGCACAAAGCAGATTGCCTGGACTGAGGGTGCTGGATGAGGGACAGCTCACAGCCTGACTCTACGTGTATTGCCAGATTTGCTGCAATTTCATCCCACTTTTAATTGGCTGTTCATTGCAAAAGCCCAAGGGGGGGGGGGGGGGGATTCAGGGGGGATGTAAGAGGTGTGTTTTTCACATACAGAGTGGTGGGTGCACGAAATGTGCTGCCGACAATGGTGGTGGAGGCAGGTACAATAGGATCTTTTAAGAAACTATTAGGTAGGTACAGTAAAACTACTATTATCTGGAATTTAAACAACCGGCAATCTCAAGCAACAAGCAAAAAAAAAAATGAGGAAAATAATTTTAAAAATTGAAATAAAGAAGAATAAATAAAAAAAATAAATAAAGTTTAATATTGTAAACGACCTCTGAAGTAACACATGAACCTTTGCTTGTAGTAGCTATTTGAATAAAGTCCATAAGATATAGGAGCAGAAGATGGCCTATTAGCCCATCGAGTCTGCTCTACCATTCTAATCATGAGCTGATCCATCCAACCACCCAGTGCCACACTCCCTGCCTTTCTCCCCATAACCCTTGATGCTTTGATGAATCAAATACTTGTCAATCTCTGCCTTAAATACATGCAACGACCTCGCTTCCACAGCCTCCTGTGGCAACAAGTTCCACAGGCTAACGACCCTCTGACTAAATAATTTTTTCTGCATCTCTGTTGTAAATTGACACCCTTTTATCCTCAAGTTTGCCCCCTTGTCCGAAAACCCCCTAACATGGGAAACATCCTTACCACATCTAATCTATCCAGGCCCTTCAGCATTCAAAATGCCTATGTGAGATTCCACCTCATCTTGCTTTCCTCCAAAGTGTACAGTTAAAGAGTTGAAAATCGTTCCTCGTATGCTAACTTTCATTCCTGATATCATTCTGTAAAATCTTCTCTGAACCCACTCCAACGCCAGCATGTCTTTTCTCAAATAAAGCTCCAAAATTGTACTCAGTACTCAAGTGAGGTCTCACCATTGCTTTATAGAGTAATGTGAATAAAATTGCGTTACCCAGAATGATGCCACTCACAGTTGGGTGATTCTCTCAAAGTGTCTCCTTAGCCCTGCTTAGAAAGAGAGTTTATCTTTATTAGTATATTATTAAGTATATAAGTAAGGCTTTATCTGTAAACTTTAGGGGGGGGGGGTTAATTATGATGCTATTATTCATCTTTCCGGCAGTAAAATGCTTTAAGGTTTATATATTCATGCACGTGAAGTTTGTTTAGTGTAAGTACGGTAAAGTTTCTTCTCAATGCATTAGTTAGGAAGTGTAAGACTGAGTCTAGTGCCATCCCCATGGATATCAGATTAAAAAGGAGGATTATGCAGTAGGGAAATTCTAGGCAGTTAGAAACATGGAATCATATCGATCCTATATGTGATAAATGTCAATTGGAAATAGCTTCCCTTACACATATGTTTTGGTCCTGTCCCTCTTTACAGAATTATTGGAAGGAAATTTTTTTCATTATATCTACTGTTTTGAATATTGATTTACAACCACATCCCATTACTGCAATTTTTGGATTACCTATGATAGATTTGACTTATTTATCTCTTCCTGCGGATCGTATGATTGCTTTTCTTACACTAATGGCTAGAAGATCTATACTATTAAATTGGAAAGAGGTTAATCCTCCCACTGTTTTCCAATGGTTTACCCAAACCATACTATGTTTAAATTTAGAGAAAATTAGAAACTCTGTCTATGAATCCCCTTTTAAGTTTGAGTTAACCTGGCGACCATTTATTCAATATTTTCATTTGTGGTGAGTTGATCTGGCTCTGTTTTCTTTCTATGATTATGTATGATAATTGGGCTGTAAGATGAGATCGGAGTGATCGGCGTGGTTTAGCTATATCTGTAGGTTTTTTTTTTAAGTTTTTTTTAAAGTTTTTTAATTCAGATTTGTTTTTTCTTCTTTTTTGGGGTTTTTTTTTCTCGTTTTTCATATATTGTTATTAATTATATCTTTTTTTTAGAGATAGTTCACACCCTAAACTGATCAAAATTTTTTTTTTATGATATATTTTTATTCTGTAATATTATTGTTTAATATCTCTGTATTAATTCATTACTTACTATGTATTTTTTTATATCTCTTTGAACTGTATGTGTTTATAAATTATAATAATAATAAAAAGATTGAAAAAGAAAGAAAGAAACATGGAACCATAGAACATTACAACAACAGGCCATTGTAGTCTATGCCAAACCAGTATTTTTTCTTAGTCCCACTGACCTGAACCCAGTCCATAACCCTCCATACCTCTGCTATCCATGTATCTGTCCAAATTCTTCTTAAATGTTAAAATTGAGTCCACATTCACCATCTCAGCTGGCAGCTCATTCCACACCCCCACTACTCTATGTGTGAAGACATTCCCCATCATGTTCCCCCGAAAGTTTTCCCCTTTCACTCTTAACCCATGTCCTCTGGTTTGTATCTCACCTACCCTCAGTGGAAAATGCCAACCTACATTGACTCTGTCTGTCCCCCTCATAACTTTAAATACCTCTATCAAATCATTCTTCTACGCTCCGAAGAATAAAGTCCTAATCTGTTTAACCTTTCTCTGTAACTCAGTTTCTAAAAATCCAGGCCACATCCTTGTAAATCTTCTCTGCACTCTTTCTATTTTATTGGTGTCTTTCCTGTAGTTAGGTGACCAAAATTGCACAATACTCCAAATTTGGTCTCACCAGTGTCTTATACAATTTTAACATAACATCGCAACTCCTGTACTCAATACTTTGATTTATGAAGGCCAATATGCCAAAAGCTGTCTTTACAACCCTATCCACCTGTGATCTCACTTTCAATGAATTATGTATCTGTATTCCCAGATCCCTCTGTTCTACCGACCAATTACCGTTCATGTCTTTTCTTGATTTGTCCTTCAAAAATGCAACACCCCACACTTGTTAAATTCCAGCAGCCATTTTTCATCCCTCTGCAAGCTTTGAAAACCTTCTTCGCTGTCCACAACACCTCCAATCTTAGTGTCATCTGCAAAGTTGCTGATCAAATTTATCAAATTATCATCCAGATCATTGATATAGATGACAAACAAGAACAGTCCCAGCACCGATCCTTGAGGCCCACCACTAGTCACAGGCCTCCAGTCTGAGAAGCAATCATCCATCATTACTCTCTGGCTTCTCCTGTTCAGCCATTGTCAAATCCAGTTCACTACTTCACCATGAATATCTAGCGGCTGAACTATCCTGATTAACCTCCCAAGGAGGACCATGTCAAGGGCCTTTCTAAAGTTCATTATGCACAACATCCACAGCCTTTTCTTCATCAATTTTCCTGATAACCTTTTCAAAAAACTCTATAAGTTTGGATAAACAGGACCTACCACCCACAAAGCCATGTTGATTATCCCTAATCAGTCCATGGCTATCCAAATAATTGTGTATCTGATCTCTTAGAACACCTTCCAATAATTTACCTACCAGTGGCGTTAGGCTCACTGGCCTATAATTTCCAGAGTTACTTTTGGAGCCTTTTTAAACAATGGAATGACGTGAGTTATCTATCCTCTAATCTTCTGGCACCACAACCGTGATTAAAGATACTTTAAATATTTCTACCAGAGCCCATGCAATTTCTACACTAGTTCCCTTAAGATCCAAGAGAATAATTTGTCAAGTGTTGGGGATTTATCCACCTTTATTTGCTTTAAGAGAGCAAGCACTTCCTCCTTAATTTGTATAGGTTTCATGACCTCACTGCTTCTTTTCCTTACTTCCCACAACTCTGTGTCTGTTTCCTGAATGAATCCTGATAAAAACAACATTTAAGACTCATCTATTTTGGCTCCATACAAAGCTCTGATCTTCAAGAGGACCAATTTTGTCCCTTGCTATCCTTTTCCTCCAAATATATCTGTAGAAACCCTTAGGATTTTCCTTTACATTGTCTTACAAAGCAACCTCATATCTTCTCTTTGACTTCCCAATTTCTTTATTGAGGTTTTTCTTGCATTATTCATACTCCTCAAGTATGTCATCTGCTCCATGTTGCCTATAGCTGTATAAAACTCCCTCTTCCAAATCAGATCCCCAATATACCTTGAAAATCAAAGTTCCCTGTGCCTCCTAACCTTGCCTTTAATCCTGACAGGAACAAACTAACTCTGTACTCTCAAAATTTCACCTTTGAAGGTCCTCCACTTACCTCGCACATCCTTGACCGAAAAAAATTTATCCCAATATACACATTCTAGATCCTTTCTCATTTCCTCATAATTGGTCTTACTCCAATTTAGAATCTCAACCTGAGTCCAAGACCTATCCTTCTCTATAATTAACTTGAAACTAATGGCATTATGATCTCTGGACCCAAAATGTTCCCTGTCACATACTTCTGTCACCTTGTTCCCTAATAGGAGATCCAGTATATATTGATTTAGAAAACATTCTAAAACATTTGACAAACTCCAAGCCATCCACCCCTTTTATAGTATGAGAGTTCTAGTCAATATGTGGAAAGTTAAAATATCCTACTATCACAACCTTTTCTGCAGCTGTCTGCTATTTCTCTATAGATTTTCTCCTCCAATTCTCGCTGACTATTGGGTGGTCTATGATACAACCCTATGAGTGTGGTCATACCTTTCCCGTTCCTCAGCTCCACCCATTAGGTTGTTAGAATAGGTTATTAGGTCGGCACAACACTGTCGGTCATAGGACCTGTACTGTACTGAAACTTATATGTACTGTGTTCTAAATGAGAGGGGGAGGGGAAGGTTAACTCTCTGATAGAAGGAAGGGAAGGGAATGGAGAGCTGGCAGATAGGTGAAAGATGTATATATGTTCTATGTTGTGTTCTATGCTCATTTGTCTGAGGATTTGGATATTTCATGCAGAATGAGTGGTGGGAGTGTGGAGAGAGCTGCCAGCTGATTGGTAAATGCATGCTCAATTTTGACATTTTAGAAATATTTGGTCAGGTACATGGATGGGAGGGTTATGGAGCAATATGATCCAGGTGCAGGTTAGTGACACCAGACACAATAATAATTCAGCACAGACTAGAAGGGCTGAAGGGCCTGCTTCTGTGCTGTAGTGTATATTTCTATGGTTCTAAATGGATTTTATTGTGTATCCCCAATCCAAAAGCCAACCCAGTGTTAACCCTGCTCTGGAAGGATATCACGGATCAGAGTTGAGGGACCTCCCCCATTTCCTTTTGCCTTTCCCATTTCTTTTTATGTTGTGGCAGGAGGGAGTTTCTAACAGGTATCTAGCCTGTTTTCTTTAGGGTTTTAATGGTGTTATGGCTCCAATTAATTTTGCATTGATCCAGGGAGAATTAGCACTTATTTATAGTGCAAAAAAAATGTATACATCGTACACATGTAAACAAATAAAGAAATGTAGACAGACTAACTGTGCAGTACAGAGAGAAAAAAATCAGAAGTGCAAAGGTAAGAATCCTTAAATGAGTCCCTGATTGAGTTTGTTGTTGAGGAGTAGCAGCTGTTCCTGAACCTGGTGGTGCGAGTCTTGTGGCCCCGAGACCTCTTTCCTGATGGTAGCAGCGAGAACCGTACCACAGTATGTGCCAGAAACCACAATGTAGTTTATTTGTTACTATTGCACTACTTATTGTAGGAGTTGACTTGCCTGGATAGCACACAAAGTGAGACATTTTCACTCTATTTCCTACCTAGTTTGTTCTCCATATAAACAATAAACAGTATAAACAGTATAGATGACATGCCCAATAAATTTGCAGATGACTCCTAATTTTCTGGTGTAGTAGACAGCGAGGAAGGTTTACCAGAGGATCTAGGTCACTTGGGAAGATGGACCAAGGAGTGGCAAATAGAATTTATATGTGACAACCAGGGCAGTGAATGATAGGGCCCTGGAAACTGTTGTGGAGCAGGCAGATAGGGGGTAGAGGTGCATAGGTCCCTGATAGTGGTGATGTAGATGGACAAGTTGGTGAAAAGAAATTTGGCACACTTGGCTTCATTGGGTGAGGTATTGGACACAGACAACATTCCGGATTACTGGAGGATAGCAAATATAGCCATTTTGCATGAAAAAGGGCAAAGCCTGCTAAATATAAGCCTCTGGGCCTAACATCAGTGGCATGGAAGATAAATTAGAAAAAAATAATCCCTCAGAAGTCTATATCAACAAGATTCAGAGTGCAGAGAAGATCTAAAAGCATGCTGCTGGGACTTGAGGAATTGAGAAAGGGAAAGGTTATATAGGTTAGGACTTTATTCCCTTGGGTGTAGAAGAATGAGGGGAGATTTGATAAAGGAATATAAAATTATGAGGGGTATTTATGAAGTAAATGCAAGCAGGCTTATCCCCCTGAGGTTAGGTGAGACAAAAGCCAGAGAAAATGGATTAAGGGAGGAAGGTGAACTTTAGGGGAAACTTCTTCACATAGAAATTGGTGAGAGTGTGGACTGAGCTGCCAGCTGAGGTGGTCCACTTTGACATTTAAGAAAAATTTGGATAGGTACATGGATGGGAGCAGTATGGAGGGTGATGGTCCAGGTGAAGGCCAGTGGGACTAGGCAGAAAAGTAGTTTGGCATAGACTAGATGGGCCAAAAGGCTTGTTTCCCTGCTGTTGTGTTGTATGGTTCTATTGATTAACAGTCATTTGGAAAGACAGGGACTAATTAAAAACAGCCATCATGGGTTTGTCTGGAGCAGACCAATTTGATTGAAGAGGTTACAAAGTATATCGATGAGGACAGGTCAGGAGTGATTGACGTGGACTTTAGTAACCCCTTAGAGAAGAGCGACACGGTTAGTATAGCAATGATCACAACTCTGTTATAGCACCAGTGACCCAGGTTCAAATCCGACGTTGTCTGTAAGGAGTTTGTACATTCTCCCTGTGACTGCATGGTTTCCTCCAGGTCCTCCAGTTTCCTCCCACCCTTCAAAACGTTTGTGAATTGTAGGTCAATTGGGTGTAATTGAGTGGCATAGACTCATGGGTTGAAAGGGCCTGATACCATGCTGTATGTCTAAATTAATAAAAAAATATATATATTACTGACATTTTATGAGCCCTTTTTCAAGGTATAAGCAAAGAACAGGAAGGCATTGGAATAAAGACTGAAGAATGGCAGGGGGGAGGAGTCCAGACCAACAAACAAAACAATGTTAATTGGATATGATAAGAAGAGAGATGAGAATTGATTTTGGCTCTGTGAAAGGAGATAGAAAAGAGGAAGAGAGAACGAACTGGGTAAAGGCGACGGGGAAGAAGAAGGGGGTCCATGATACATTAGTAATTATCAGAAATAAAATATCTTTACCTCCTGTGGATGCTGCAAGACCAGTTCAGTTCTTCCAGCATTTCTGTGTGTTTTTACTAGGATAGATGTATGAAGGTTTTTACTACAGACTTTTGTGTTTCACTACAATCAGTAAGTTGGCAAATGACATGAAAACTGGCAGTATCCATTGCTGGCCTGGCCATTAACATATAACCATATAACAATTTACAGTACGGAAACAGGCCATATCGGCCCTTCTAGTCTGCACCGATTTATGTGTCTCCAGATGCACCAGAATGTTTGACTCCACTAAAATTGGCCAGTAGTAATCGTGGTTAGAGTTATGGGTTAACCCTGACCCAAACACAAGTGCTGGCCTTGCCAAGGATGTCCATAATCAATAGTAAAGGGTCAAGTGTCTACAATCCAGCTCATGCTCCAAATTTTTATGTAACTATGTTGATGCTTGGCAGGAACATCAGTTGCCCCCCCCCCCCCCCCCACTTCTCGTTCCTTATCAAAGTCTTATATGCCTTTAGCAGCAATTGAAATCAAGAGACTGTACGTCATATTCAAAACCGAATAAACTTCAAATAAAGTTAAATAACTGATCATTCATCCCGATGACTTCCCAGCCTCTCTTATTAGTTTCTTGACAGGTGTCATTTCCTTTCCAAGGGCAAATTTATTTTCTTTGTGTTCTTCAAAAGTCCCTGAAATTTGACGGACTCTGAATTAAACAAATTTGTGTATGCCATCAAAGGAAAACAGATGCTTAACTGGACTTTAATTTCCCTTCATTTCAGCTGGCATGGTTTGACTAGATATATTACTCACTTTGAGAATCTCCTGTCTGTCACGGTTATAAAATTCTCATCCTTCTTTAGGGCGGCACTGTTAGTGTAGAGGTTGGTACGACGTTATTACAGCGCCAGTGACTCGGGTTCGAACCTGCTCCTGTCTGTAAAGAGTTTGAGCGTTTTCCTCACATCTGCACGTGTTTCCTCCGGGTGCTCCAATTCTCCCACCCTTCAAAACATATAGGGATTATAGATATATTGGGGTATTTGTGTGACATAGCTTTGTGGGCCAGAGGGGGTGTTACCATGCTGGATGTCTAAATTTAATCCTGATTATCATCTTTCTGGCACCATCACTCCTAATCCAGCCTAGCTCCTAACCAAGCCTCTGAGTGGCCAAGATATTGTAGTGGTTAAGCTATTGGACTAACACCTAGAATTGGTTAGTGCAATGCCTTAACAGCGTCAGTGATAAGGACCGGGTTTGAATCCCCTACTGTCTGTAAGGTGTTTGTACGTCTGCCCCATGTCTGCGTGGGTTTTTCCCAGGCATTCTGGTTTCCTCCCACTTTTCAAAAAATACTGGGGGAGTAGGTTAGTTGGGTGTAAATTGGACGGCATGGACTCATGGGCCGAAATGGCCTGATACTGTGCTGTATGTCTAAATTTAAATTTAAAAAAATTTAGATCATTGATCTTGGGACATGATTTTTTAAAATGATGTCATTCAATAAATTAGTATGAAAGAAAAACAAAAGCCAGTTTCAGATAAGGTGCAACTGTATAAGGTACTGGTGAGACCGCACCTAGAGTACTGAGTCCAGTTCTGGTCTCCATATTTGAGGAAGGATATACTGGCTTTGGAGATGGTCCAGAGGAGGTTTACTAGGTTGATCCCTGGGATGAAGGGGTTGACTTATGATGAAAGATTAAATCGTCTAGGATTGTATTCGCTCGAGTTCAGAAGAATGAGAGGAGATCTTATAGAAACATATAGGATTATGAAGGGTATGGATAGGATAGATGTAGGAAGGTTTTTTGAGCTGGCCGGGGAAACTAAAACGAGAGGACACAGTCTTAAGATTCGGGGGAGTAGATTTAGGACAGAGATGAGGAAAAATAGTTTTTCCCAGAGAGTAGTGAATGTTTGGAATTCTCTAACCAGGGAAGTGGTTGAGGCTGCCTCATTAAACATATTTAAAATTTGGTTAGATAAATTTTTACATGATAGAGGAATTAGAGGATATGGGGAGAAGGCAGGTAGGTGGAGTTAGGTCATAAATTAGATCAGCCATGATCGTATTGAATGGCGGAGCAGGCTCGATGGGCCATTTTTGGCCGACTCCTGTTCCTACTTCCTATGTCCCTATGTTCCTATAACCGATCAGAGTCACAACTAAGGAAAAACAGGTTCGAGGGACTCAGGAAACCAGGCAGCATCCATGGAGAAAACTGCTCTGTCAACATTTCAAAGCTGGGACCCTTTATCAAGCCTAAAGTATGAAGGGATGATATCAAGTATATAAAGAGGGAAAATGGAATGGGGGGTGGTTGGGGTGGCTGAAGCTGGGTAGGGGCCAAGAGACAATAGGATACTAGGCCAAAGGTGGAGGAATGGATCGACAGGTAGAGGGAGAAACTATTGGGAGGGAAAATTGGAGAGAGAAACAAAAACAGGAGTGGGTAAAGGAGAGATGGAAACAATGGCAATACACAAATGTCCTAGAGAAATTCATTTTCCATTTTTGTTTGGACACCTGCCTACATTTTACTCATACCTTGATGAAGGGATCATGCCCAAAATCGTTATGCCATAGGTGCTTTGTGGTTAAGGGATTACTTAAGATGGTATGTGAGTGGAAATAAATGTTGAGAAGCACTGCTCTAGACCAATAATTCTCAACTTTTTTTAAATTTCCACTCATGTACCACTTTAAGTAATCCCTCTGCAATCTGTGCTCTGTGATTAGTAAGGAATTGCTTAAGGTGGTATGTGAGTGGGAAGGGAAGGTTGAGAACCACTGCTCTCGACCCAATTGTTACTGAAATATTTTGCTTGAGAAGAATTGACATTGGCCCATTTCCTTTGGAGTTATGAAACCATGCACATAATGAGTCAATGAGGGACGATTAAAACAGTGGTTTTCAAACATTTTCTTTCCACCCACATCCCACCTTAAGCGATCTTTTATTATTCAGAGAGCACTGATGGCAGAGTGGTATGTGAGTGGAAAGAAAGGTTGAGAACCACTGCTCTGGACCATATAAATGGACAAAATGGGAAAGTGCTCAACTGGGGAAAGGCTCATTATGAAAGGATGAGCAAGAACTAACAAGAGTAAATTGGAAACATGTTCAAGGGTGAAAGTAATGTGGAGGTAGTTTAGGGACAACTTGTGCTGGGTTTAGGATAGGTTTGTCCCACTGGGACAAGAAAAAGAGGATAGGAAAAGGGCTGAGGAAACAGGTGAGGAAACTGGTCAAAAGGAAGAAGCAAGCATGTATTAGATATAGGAAGCAGGAAATGGGAAGGGCTCAGGAAGGAGTTAAGAAAGGATTTAGGAGAGCTCGATGGGGGGTGAGAAGGCCTTGACATGTAGGATTAAGGAGAACCCAAGGGGTTCTATGAGTATGTGAAGAACAGAAGGATGATGAGAATGAAGGTGGGACAGCTAAAGGATAAATGAGGCAACATGTGCAAGGAAGAGGAGGACATTGAGGAGGTTCTAAATGAACACTTTGCTTTAGTATTCACAAGAGAAAAGGACCTTGATCAGTGCGAGATCGAGATAGAACAGGCTTGTGTGCTGGACATTGTGGAGATTAAGGAAGAGGAAGTGTTGGATCTTCTTAAAAATATCAAGATTGATGTCCCCAGGGCCGGACGTGATCTACCCCAGCCTGCTGTGGGAAGTGAGGGAAGAGATAGCTGGGGTAATAGCTATGATCTTTGAGTCCTCTTTGGCCACAGGGGAGGTGCCGGAGGATTGGAGAATGGCAAATGTAGTTCCCCTGTTTAAAAAAGGTAATAGGGAGAATCCTGGGAATTATAGACCGGTGAGTCTTAGGTCAGTGGTGTGCAAGCTATTGGAGAGGATTCTTAAGGATAGGATCTATGAGCATTTGGAGAGGTCCAGTCTACTCAAAGATAGTCAGCTTGGCTTTGTGAAGGGAAGGTCGTGCTTTACGAGCCTAATTGGGTTTTTTGAGGAGGTAATTGATGAGGGTAGGGCAGTAGATGTGGTCACCAAGGAGGATATAGGTTATAGTCAGTTAGGGGGTAGTGGTCATGCGGTACCAAGAGACTTGGGGAACTTTACTGGGGAGGTAGGGGATCTAATGGATATCCGGATCCAGAAGCAGGAGGTTATGAGTAAATTGTTGGGACTGAGGGCTGATAAATCCCCAGGGCCTGATGGGCTGCATCCTAGGGTGCTTAAAGAGGTGGCTATGGAAATTGTGGAGGCACTGGTCGACATTTTCCAAAGTTCCATAGATTCCGGGGAGGTCCCTGAGGATTGGAGAGTGGCTGATGTGGTGCCGCTTTTTAAGAAAGGAGGGAGGGAGAAAATGGGAAATTATAGACCGGTCAGCCTGACATCAGTGGTGGGGAAGATATTGGAGTCCATCATAAAAGGAGAAATAGCAGAACACTTAGTCAGTAATAATAGTATAAGGGCTAGTCAGCATGGATTCCTTAAGGGTAAGTCATGCTTGACTAACCTTCTGGAATTTTTTGAGGATGTGACAAAGAGGGTGGACTCGGGAGAGCCAGTGGATGTGGTGTTTTTGGACTTCCAGAAGGCCTTTGATAAGGTACTGCACGGGAGTCTAGTGGGCAAGATCAGGGAGCATGGTATTGGAGGTAAGGTGCTGACATGGATAGGAAATTGGTTAAGAGATAGGAAACAAAGGGTTGGAGTGAATGGGTCTTTTTCAGAATGGCAGGATGTGATGAGTGGAGTGCCTCAGGGATCGGTGTTGGGTCCTCAGTTGTTTGTAGTTTATGTTGATGATTTGGATGAGGGGATTGTGAATAACATGAGCAAATTTGCAGATGACACTAAACTGGGTGGCGGTGTGGGGTGTGAGGAGGATGTAAGGAAAATGCAGAGGGACTTGGACAGGCTGGAGGAGTGGGCGGCTAAATGGAAGATGAATTTCAATGTGAACAAATGTGAGGTTATTCATTTTGGGGGAAGTAATAGGAAAGCTGAGTATTATTTAAATGGAGACAAGCTAGGGAGTGGGGAAGTGCAAATGGATCTGGGTGTACTTGCTCACCGGTCACTGGAGGCTAGCATGCAGGTTCAGAAAGCTGTGAAGAAGGCAAATGGAATGTTGGCTTTCATAAAGAGGGGATTGGAGTATAGGAACAGAGACGCCCTTCTGCAATTGTACAGGGCCCTGGTGAGACCCCACCTGGAGTACTGCGTCCAGTTCTGGTCTCCAAACTTGAGGAAGGACATACTAGCTATAGAGGGTGTGCAGCGCAGATTTACAAGGTTAGTTCCAGGGATGGCAGGGTTGTCATATGCAGCAAGGCTAGAAAAACTGGACTTGTATCCATTGGAGTTTAGAAGGATGAGGGGGGACATGATTGAGGTATACAAAATCATCAGGGGGGTAGACAAGGTGAAGTCTGATTACTTGTTCCCAATGATGGGGGAGACGAGGACTAGAGGGCATAGTTTAAGAATTCACGGTAGGCCCTTTAAGACGGAGATGAGAAAGCATTTTTTGACCCAGAGAAGTGTGAATCTGTGAAATGCTCTGCCACAGAGGGTGGTAGAGGCGGATTCGCTGACTATGTTCAAAAGAGAGTTAGATAAGACTCTTGTGGGTAACGGAGTTAAGGGTTATGGGGATAAGGCTGGCAAGGGGTACTGATGGAAATGATCAGCCATGATCTAAAATGGCAGTGCTGGCCCGACGGGCCAAATGGCCTACTCCAGCTCCTATTGTCTATTGTCTATTGTCTATTGGCAGCAGTGAGAATAGAACGTGCGTTGGATGCTTTGGATCCTGGATGATTGCTGCTGCTCTCTGACAGCAATGTACCCTCTCGATGTTCTCGATAGTGAGAGGGATTAACCTGTGATGGCCTTGGCTATATCTGCCTTTTGCAGGATAAATGCTCAGGGGCATTGGTGTCCCCACACCAGACCACAATACAGCCAGTCAGCACACTCTTTTTGTTTGAATATTTTATTTTTGATTTTTGTTCAAAAATATACAGAATAAAATCTTTAATATCACAATATATTAAACTTTTTCTTACAAACAATAAAAACAAAACAGTCCCTCCCTCCCCCCCCCCCCCCCCCACTTCCATACATACAAATCTGCACACTGTCAGAGCTTACATATCTTTTAAGTATATAGAATACAATTGGGGAAAACACATTTGGGTATGTATAATAGTTACATTTATAGTACTTTTGTTTTATTACTGTATCTGGGCCCCTATGTGGTCCAGGCCTGGCTGCCAGATCTTTACAAAAGTGTCATATTTATTCTTTAAGTTATATGTGTTTTTTTCCATAGATATACAGCTGTTCATTTCCACAGTCCATCGTGCTATAAGTAAAAGGGAATCGGACTTCCAAGTGATCAAGATCACTACTGCCAGTGCTATTTTTATAAATGTGATTTGATAGTTATTCGATTTTTTGCTTATTTCCATAAAATTATCAAGTAGATATCACTCTGGGTCGCCCGTGAAGGCCACTCCTGTTATCCTGGTTAATTATTCTGTCATTTCTTGCCATAATGGCCTCACCTTTATGCACGACCACATGGCATGTAGAAAAGTTCCTGCCTCAGTCCCACATCTGAAACACTTCTCTGATATTTCTGCTTTTGAACTATGTAACTTCTGTGGGGGGTAAGATATAATTGGTGTAAACATTTATACTGAACCAGTTCATATCTTGCATTTGTAATTGATGTCATGCTGTCCTTGCACCAATCTGACCAGCTTCTTTCGGAAATCACCTCACCCAAGTCCAACTCCCTTCTGTCCCTTGACCTTTGCAACCCTGATTTTGCACTTTCTCTCTGGAGAGCATAGGACATTTTTGTTATAAATTTGGATGTATTCCCCATCTAGACCATTTGTTCAGTTTCATTAATTTCAGGTGGGGTCAACGTTGGTCCCCATCTTTCTCTTAAGAATGATCTAAGCTGGAGAAAACAAAAGAAGGTCCCATTGGCCACTCCATATTTGTGTTTTAGCTGTTTGAAGGTCATAAAAGTTCCTTCATATAGCAGTCTTTAATATATCTTATGCCTTTGTCATACCATGAATTTAATATTCTATTGTCCATGTTCATAAGCAATAACACATTTTGACATAATTGGGCTTTTATTAATATCCTTACTTTTTTTTCGTATACATTCATTAATTTCTTGCCACATTCTGGTTATATGTATTAGTATGGGATTACCTGACTTTTTTTTCTAGAGATTTGATACCATTTATAGATAAAATCCTTTGCTTTCCCCTCCCCTATTGAGTGCTTTCCCAACTGAATTGAAGAGGGGGGCTGTCTTCCACAAAGAAGGCTGCAAGAAATCTAGCCTGTGCATCGAGGTAGTATTTTTTTTAATCTGGAAGTCCTCCCAGCTCATAGTCCCATGTAAATTTTTCCAGTGCGATTCTTGGTACCTTATTATTCCATAGGAACTGTTAATAATTGCTTAATAATTTAAAGAAATTTTTAGGTAATGGAATAGGCAGCAATTGAAAAAGATACTGCAATCTTGGCATCACTTTCATTTTGATGCAATTAACCCTTCCAACTGGAGTAATCAGTAAATCTCTCCATTTCTGCAGGTCTTCATCTATCTTCTCCAAAAGAGGAACATAATTTAATTTATTCAGATTTTGTAAATTATTGTCAGTTGCTATTCCAAGATATTTTATTCCATCCATCTTCCATTTAAATTTACTACCTTTTTGGTATCTTTCATATTCAAAATGTGTCAATGACATGATCTTGTTTTTGTCCACATGTATTTTATAACCAGATATTCTTCCATATTTTTCTAGTGTTCAATGTAATTTTTCCAAAGATTTAGCCAGTTCCTACAGGTACAACAGCACATCATCAGTGAATAGACTGATTTTGTGTTCTTCTTGTCCAACTTTGAAGCACTTTATATCCAGATCCCTTCTTATTATCTCTCGATCATGAAAATAAAAAGTGCTGTGGACAGAGGGGCATCCCTGTCTACTTGATCTTCTCAAGGAGAACACCACTGGCATCTGATTATTGGTTATAATTTTAGCTTGCAGTTTATGATATATAGATTTTATCCAGTTTATAAATGTTCTGCCTATACCAAATGTTTCCAGTGTTTTAAATAGAAAGGGCCACTCCAAACAGTCAAATGCTTTTTTCTGCATCCTGGAAGATTGTAATACTTGGATTCTGTTCAAATTTTGCTATGTGTATTATATTAAATAATCTTCCTAGACTATTTGAGGAATGTTTTCCTTAAATCCTACCTCATCTGTATGTATCAGTTTTGGTAGATATTGTCCTGATCTATTAGCCTACATTTTTGTTAGTACCTTATGATCAGCATTTAACAGAGAGATTGGTCTATATGACAAAGTTTTTAATGGGTCCATTTCTTTTTTGTAACACTGTAATAATCGCAGTTGAGAATGATCCCAGGAGGATCTGTGTTTCTTCTGCTTAGTCCAGAATATCCATTAATTGGGGCATTAAAATAATTCTTGAAATTGTCTGTAAAAATCGGTGGGAATCCATCCTCTCCCAGTAATTTATTAGCCTGTAAGGTACCCAGGGCTTTTTCTTATTTCTTCTATTTTAAAGGGAGTGTCTAGTTCTATCTTTTCTCTCTCTTCTATTTTTGTAAATTCAACATTGAACAAAATTCTTCCATTTCATTCTTGTCTCCTTGTAATTCAGATAGGTATAATTTCATGTAATAGTGTAAGATGTCATTAATTTCTTTTTGTTTATATGCTAGAGTGTCTGTCTCTTCTTTTATAGCATTTATCATTCTTCATGACCCTTCTGCTTTAATTTGCCGTTAAGACTTTATGTGCCTGTTCACCTAACTTATAATGTTGTTTAGTTTTTAATATAGCTTTTTCTGTTCTATATATTTGTATTGTATTATATATTAGCTTTTTATTCTCCAGTAGAATATTCTTCTTGTAATCCTGTTCTGTCAGTACACTTTCCACCTCACATCTGTAGAAATTTTCTGATGTCATACCAAACCTCTGCAAACTCTTGAGGAAGTAGAGGCACTGACGTGCTTTCTTCACAATGCCATTAGTGTGTTGGGTCCAGGAAAGATCCTCTGAGATAGTGTCTCCCAAGAACTTAAATTTGTTTACCCTCTCCACCTCTGATCCCCCAATAATTACTTGAAAACCTTTGGTTTTTCTTTTCTGGTCAACAATCATCTCCTTGGCTTTGGTGCCATTGAGTTCAAGTTGTTTGTTATTGGTGCACCATTCAGCCAAGTTTTCAATCTCCCTTTTGTATGCTGACTTATCACCTCTTTTTATACAGTCTGCTACTGTGGTATTGTCAGCAAATTTGTTGGTGATGTTGTTGTCATACCAAACCATACAGTTGTAGGTGTATAGTGTGTAGAACAGGGGGCTAAGAACACAACCCAGTGGTGCTCCATTACTGATGGATACTGTGGGGGAGATGTTCTTACCAATCCTCACCGATTGTGGTCTGAAGGTGAGGAAATCCATGATCTAATTTCATGGTGGGTGTTGAGTTCTAGGCCTTGGAGTTGGATGATCAATTTTGAGGGAATGATTGTGTTAAATGCCAAACTGTAGTCAATAAAGAGTATCCTGATGTATGCATCTTTGCTGTCCAAGTGTTCAGGGCTTTGTGTAGAGCCAGGGAGATGTCTCCTTTGTGGACTCACTGCCAGTTCAGTGCAGTCGCGACTGAGGTGGTGAAGGTGCATACTGAGATGTCTTAACTTTCTTTTTATTTTAACAACACTGGAGGACAATCAGCCCATTCAGCCTATGAAAGCTCTCAGAAAATTCCCATCAATCCCGTTCTATCAATTATTTCCCAGTAACATGTGAAATGTATGAACGTGCTGGAGAATCTCAGCAGGTTGTGCAGCACCCACATATGAAATAAAGGATGAACCTTTCCTATGGACGCTGCATGTCCTGCCTAGTTTTATCAGCACTTTTGTGTACTTGATCCCAGCATCGGCAGATTTTCTTGTTTAACTCCCCTCTTTCCCAGTTACTTACAATATTCCTACCATGCACCATGTGCGGTGGAAAGTATGCTGACCGGTTGCATCATGGGTGGGGGGGGGGTGGAATGGGGACACCAAAACCCTGATCAGAAAACCCTGCAGGTAGAGCACTCAGCCTAGGCCAGTGGTTCCCAACCTTTTACTTTCCACTCACATACCACTTCAAGTGTTCCCTATGCCACAAGTGTTCTGTGATTAGTAAGGGATTGCTTAAGGTGGGATCTGAGTAGGAAGGGAAGGTTGAGAATCACTGCTCTAGACCCAATTATTACTGAAATATTTTGCTTGAGAAAAATTGTCATTGGCCCATTTCCTTTGGAGTTATGAAACCATGCACATAACGAGTCAATGAGGCATGATTAAAACAGTGGTTTTCAAACTTTTTCTTTCCACCCACATACCACCTTAAGCAATCCCTTACTAATCACAGAGCACCGATGGCATAGGGAATACTTAAAGTGGGATGTGAGTGGAAAGTAAAAGGTTGGGAACCACTGGCCTAGGCAAATCTCTCCCCACCATCAAAAAAATCCTCATGGAACATTGCCGTTAGAGAGCAGCAGCAATCATCAAGGATCCCCATCACACAGGACATGCTCTGTTATAGCTGCAGCCATCAGGAAAGAGGTGTACAAGGCGGCACAAGACTGGTACCACTAGGTTCTGGCATGGTTGCTACCCCTCCACCATCAGACTTGTAAACAACAAACTCAATCAAAGACTCATTTAAGGACTCTTATTTTGCACATTATTTATTAACAAATATTCATTTTCTATATTGCACAGTCAGTTTGTTTACATTTCCTCCTTGTTTACATTTCTCTCTTTTGCATACATATCTCTTCTTGAGTACAGTTTTTTGCACTTCCGATAAGTAGAAATTCTGCCTGGCCTGCAGGTAACAGAATCTCGGGGTTGTATGTGATGTTGTGTATGCTCTTTGAACTTTGAACTTTGCCCATCAGCTCCCTCCTGCCACCCACCTGCAGTGGGAAGCAGTAGCCAATCAGACCAACAGGCATCATTTTGTTGGGATGCGGGAGGAAACCGGAGCATAGGGGGAACATTGCAAACTCCGCACAGACTGGTCAGGAGGCACTATTGTGTGAAGCCACAAGATTGCATGGAATTATTCATAAGGCACTTCTTTTACCATTATCTTACTACTCTCTTGACCTTACGCTGTGCACAATTTAACTCTATAGTGATTGTATTTAAAAAGTACTCCATGGGCAGTTAAGTGGTTTGAGATAACGGTCAAGAAGGCACCCCAATGCCTCAATTTCCTCAGAAGGCTGCCATGTTCCTTAACAATTTCTACTGGAAGTGTACCTGTGAGATGCATCCCCATATTGGGTGCAGGAGCTCCTTTGCCTAAACTGTGGAAGGTGGTGAATGCAGCTCAGAACATCACGCAGACCTCTCTCTAAATCTCCCTCTGTCTAGGAAAGGCAGCCAACAGACTGAAGGACCATTCCACCCTGGACACCCTCTCTCCTCCCCCTCCCCTCGGGGAGCATTCAAATGTGTGAAAGCGCACACCAACAGCCTCGTCCCTGCAGTCATCAGGCTCCTGAATGAACCTCACAACAGTGCTCTCATGCTCCCTTTTCCATGTATTTATTGATCTTTTATATATTTAATTCTTTACTCTGTAATTATGCTCTAGCTCCCCTACTCTGTATTGTGTGCATGTTAGAGTTGACTTTCTGGACTGCTCATAGAAAGAGCTCTTCGACCTAAGACAATGGGGCAGCATGGTTAGTGTAGCGGTTATTGCAATGCAGTTACAGGCCCAGAGACTGGGGTTCGAATCTGCCGCTTTCTTTAAAGCATTTGTGCACTCTCTCTGTGTCTGTGTGGGTTTCCTTCGGGTGCTCTACTTTCCTTCCACCATTCAAAATGTACCGTGGGTGTGGGTTAATTGGGAGTAATTGAGTGGCACAGGCTCGTGGTCTGAAAAGGCCTGTTACTGTGTGTGATAGTACAGATCTATCACCAATGTACATAGTGTATATAGTTACTGTATCTAGACTGTACTTACAGCGATTGGCTGAGAGCTAAACCACGCCTATTGTCTGGGCCTTAAAGGGTTGTGTTCCTAGCCAGGTCGGATCATTCTGGACTGGTCGGCCACCTGTGAAGAGCTCCTGTCTTTTGCTAATAAAAGCCTTGGTTTGGATCAACAAGTCTTTGGTTCTTTCGACGAGCTCTACAATGTGCAGTATGTCTGAATTTTTTAAAGGCATTATGGAAATGCAAGTCTTTGTATCATTCATGGACCATAGTCAATGTTCTCTATCTCTGTTCTCCAGATGCTGATACACCTTTTGGGCCCAGATTCTGATGAATCATTTCTCCGTGTACCACCACATTCAGCTCTGAGGCAACTCACTACGCATACACTGTAACTGTTCTTGTTCAACTCTCTTGCAGGTTAGTGGCCCAGATTCACGATGAACTGCTGTTTGAGGTGGAGCATGGTCAGATTCAGGAGGCGGCAGGTCAGTGTATTTCAGCGTCTCAGCACTCTTCATTTCTGTGCGGAAAACAAAGATTAATTTTCTTCCCCAGGCCTTCACTGTCAACCATAGAGGCAGGACAGAGTAGCACAATAAGGCTATTCGGCCCTTTGAGTTTGGTCCACAATTTAACACGATCATGGCTGATCATACAATATCAGCACCCTATTCCTGCTTTCTTTCCATACCCTCTCATCCCTTTAACCAATAGGGCAATGTCCAACTCCACTTTGTATACAGTAAAACCCCTGTTATCTGGAATGTAAGCAACCGGAAATCTCAAGTAACCAATCAAAGAAAATAAATAAATAAATAGATGGATAGATATTAAGATGAATAAGAATTAAAAAATTGTAAATAAAAAATTAAAATTGTAAAAGTAAATGTTCTCTGAAGTAACACATGAACCTGTGGTGAAGATGGGAACCAGCGGAGTGTCTTGGTTGTGTTTTGCTTGTAGCAGCTGTTTGAATAAAGTTGTGTTTGAAATGGCGTCACCCAGGATGAAGAGCTAGTTAATGCCACTCACCATTGAGATGGCATTCTTAAAGGAGCTCCTTATCCCTGTTTTGTCTTAATCTTTAATTTTATATGATTAAGTATATTAGTAAGGCTTTATCTGTAAACTTGGGGAGAGGGTGTTAATTATGATGTTATTGTTTGTCTTTCGCGCAGCTCTGCAGATGCAGTGATAGATAAAGGTTTTGTAAGAATGTGACTGAGAATAAAGTAAAATACTTAAAGGTTTACATATTCATGCAAGTGAAGTTTGTTCAGTGTAAGTACAATGTAGTACTTTTGTCTTTTAAACTGTTTATCCTTAAGGCAGGTGCGTTAGTTAGACATTGTAAGAATGAGTCTCAAGCAACTGGAAACCACGCTTATCTGGAATCTACCAATCCTCATAGGCGCTGGATACCAGGGGTTTTACTGCATATCTAATGAACTGGCTGTGGTGCAGCAAGCAGACACAAAACACCAAAAAGAGTATAATCCACTTAAACTCTGTCGTCCACCTGTAGTGGTCTCGATGGCTCCACGTGTGACTGGCCAGGGAGGGGCCAGCTCAAGTCTATATAACCGGTCGGTGATTGATAGCCAGCCAGGTTGAGTCAGCCTCCCAGGTGGTCTTCCTGCAGGTACTGAGGTCGCCCCCTGCAGTAGGCTGGTGGGCACGCGGCCCAGTGCTATGGTGCATCATCACAATGGCCTCAGAAACTTTCTGTGGCTGGGAATTCCACAAGTTCACAACTCTCTGAGTGAAGAAGTTTCCTCTTCATCTCAGTCCTGAATGGCTTCCCCCTTGTCCTTAGACTGTGACCCCTTGTTCTGGACTTCCCAACATCAGGAGCTTTCTTCTTGCAGCTAACCTCTTCAGTCCTGTCAGAAATTTATATGTATCAATGAGGACCCACTCATTGTTCCTAAATCCAATGAATATAACCCTCATCTGGCTAGTCTTTATCTCTCTGTCCTTCCATCCAAGGGATCATTCTGGTGAACTATCTCTGCACCTCCTCAATAGCAAGAATGTCTTTCCTTAGATGAGGAGAATAAAACTGCACCCAGTCCTCAAGTTCAAGTTCAAGTTTATTTATCATCTGATTGCACAAGGACAGCTCAATGAAACATCATTCTCCATGCAAAACATGCAAACACAACCAGACAAAACACACATAAGCAAAACATGTGCAGAACAAATACACATCTCTAAAAATAAATCAATATTGTTAACTGGTATGAGCAGTTCAATAGCCTCAACGTTCCTCAGCCTGACGGTACTGATTCTAATACTCCTGTATCGCTTTCCTGACAGGAGAAGCCGAAAGATGCTGCTTGCAGGGTGATAGGGGTCTTGAATGATTTTGTGCGCACTCTTCAGACAACGAACCTAGTAGATCACGTTGATTAGTGGTGATGGGGGGAGGGGGTATGAGGGGGAGGGAGCGATGCATTTTCACCAAGGCCCTGTACAACTGCAGTAAGGCCACCTTTCTTCTATGTTCTATGTTATGGCCTCAGACAGGCAAGGGTGAGGGGTTTTGCTGGACTAGAATCCTCTGCAGTGACAGTGATGCGGAAAGGGAAACACGGTCAATGTTTCAGGTCAATGACTTCCAACAAGAAATCATGAAATATTAACTCTGTCTTTCTCTCTCCACAGATGCAGATTAACCTGCTGAGTATTTTCTGTTTTAACCTATTGTTAGTATTTGGCAGGACATTTCAGCAATTAAATTCTTTGCCTGTGGCCTATATAGAGACAAAATTTCCACATGTCACTTTCTCTACCCATGTTTGTGAACTTTAAGATGTCTCTTTTTCTCACTACTTTCTTGCAGGTGGATAAAAGAGAGCTTTTGGCATATTGGCCTTTCTAAATCAAATTATTGAGCAAAACAGTTGGGATGATATGGTAAAATTATTAGGATGTTGGCGGGACTTCAGGAACTGAGTTACAGAGAAAGGTTAAAGAGGTTAGGACTTTATTCCCTGGAGCGTAGAAGAATGAGGGGAGATTTAATAGAGGTATTTAAAATGATGAGGGGGACAGGCAGAATAAAGGCTTTCTTCCACTGAGGGTAGGTGAGATACAAACCAGAGGACACAGGTTAAAGGTGGAAGGGAAAAAGTTTAGGGGGAACATCTTCACACAGAGAGTGGTGGGAGTGCGGAACGAGCTACTAGCTAAAGTGGTGAATACGGGGTCAATTTTAACATTTATGAAAAATCGGGATAGGTACATGGATTGGAGAGGTTTGGAGGCTATGGATTGGGTTCAGGTCAGTTGGACTAGGAAGAATATAGTTTGGCAGAAGCTAGAAGGGCAGAAGGGCCTGTTTTCTATGATATAATGTTCTATCGTTCTCCTTCCCTGAATCCACTGGTTTTCCTCTGTCTTTTATTCTCACCTCTGGACTGTTGTATTTGTCTCTTTTCTGCTCAGTGATCAGTCCAATAATCCTTAGCACTGGCGCCCCACAATACTGTGTACCCAGTCCTTTACCGCACTCTGTATACACTCAGAACTGTGTGCTGGAATACCGCTTTACCTCCATCTACAAGTTTGCAGATGACATCACCGTTGTAGGCCAGATCTCAATGTCAAGACAGAGTACAGGAAGGTGATAGAGTGTCTGGTGTTTGGATAACAACCTCTCCCTCAATGTCAGTGAAATGAAGGACCTGCTCATGACCTCAGGAAGTAGGGTGGAACACACACCCTGTCTGTCTCAATGGTATTGAGGTGGAGATGGTGGAGAGCTTCAAGTTCCCATGAGTGACTATCAAAGGTATTTCTTCAGACAGAGGGTGGTGAATCTATGGAATTTGTTGCCGCAGGTGGTTGTGGAGTCCAGGTCATTGGGTGTATTTAAGGCAGAGATTGATAGATCTTGATTAGCCAGGGCATCACACGTTATGGGGAGGCCTTGGATTGGGCTCAGTGGGAAAATGGAGCAAATCATGATTGAATGGTGGTTTAGACTTGATGGGCTGAATGGCATATTTCTGCTCCTATGTTTTATGGTCTTATAGAAAGTATAGTCTCCAGATGTATGACAGCTTGGTACAGGAACTGCTCTGCTCAAGACCCCAAGAAACTGCAGAGAGTTATGAAGGCACTTCAAACCATCACGCAGACCAACCACCTCTCAATTCACCCTTTCTACCTCCCTCTGTCTTGGGAAGCTGCCAACATTTTAAAGAACTCGATATTACAGGCCCAGAGGACCTCAAAACCCAGCAGCAATAGAAATTCACCAAGACAAATGGTTACTTAATCAAAAGTTGCTTTTAATTTTCTTTAAACATTAAAACAGGATCAAACTTTAACTTATTACTATTAACTTAACCCCCTTCTAATTCTAAGTGCATGTGTATGCAATCTGTACAAGTTCAGAAAGGTTCTTTGATTCACAGTCAAATCTCATTTCTCAATCCTTCAAGTTCACCGGAATCAGGCAATTTTTATACTTTGCACAAAATTTAACATTTATGAATTTTCACCAATCCCTGGTGCTTAAAGGCAATTGGTTACCGCTCAGAAAGGTTCTTGTCGGTTTCAGAGAGAGATTCGTTGTTTGTTGGACACACACAACTGATTCCCTCTGATCAGGCACTTCAGTGTCTTGCTGAAGAAACCTGCCCCATCAGGGTTTTCCAAATGATAACCTCTTCCTCTGCAGGTCACCAGAGTTACTTTTGTTTCCCTTATTTCAGGTGAAACACTCTAGCCAGCCATTTCCTCTTGTAAGGACCACAAGGATTTTCAACAGGCTGAACTCAGAACTCACAACCCATCTACAAAAGGGGTTTGAACAAGCTGCCAGCTTGCCGTGACCACAGAGACTAGTTTTCTCTCTCTCTCTCTCTCTCTCTCTCTCTCTCTCTCTCTCTCTCTCTCTCTCTCTCTCTCTCTCTCTCTCTCTCTCTCTCTCAGAGATAGCCTTTTTGGTCTCCTCTCTCTGTTTGCAAAACCACATGACTTTCTTAGAACAGCATAGACCCGAGTCCATTCATCTGTTGCTTTCCAAAACAATAATCCATTACTCCACAGCAGGTCCAATTAACACCTACTTGTGAAGTCCTTTTGTCATTCTTCAAAGTTATTAACAACCTCCATCTAATTCTAAGTGCACGTGTATGTAATGTGTATGTAAGTTCTGGAAAGTTCTTTGCTTCACAGTCCAATCTCACTTCTCACTCCTCTAAGTTCACTGGTATCAGGCAATTCATACTGTGAACAGAATTTAACATTTATGAATTTTCACCAAGCTCTGGTGTTTAAAAGTAATTGGTTACTGCTCAGGAAGGTTCTTGTCGGGTTTCAAAGAGGGATTCCTTCCTCGTTGGACACACACAAACTGATTTCCTCCCAGCAGCCACTTCAGTGTCTTGGCAAAGAAACTTGCCCCATCAGGGTTTTCCAAATGATAATCCTCTGCAGGTCACCACAGAGTTCCTTTTGCTTCCCTTATTTCAGGTGAAACACTCTAGCCAGCCATTTCTCTGGTAAGGACGACAAGGGTTTTCAACAGGCTGAACTCAAAACTCACAACCCGTCTTCCCAAGGACCTCGCTGCCACGTCCCAGCTTGCTCGGCCACGGCACATAAACCATGGGTGTAAAGGGTGGGGCCAGTACTGCGCGCACTGCACTCCACCTAAAAGCTCCTTTGCGCAGGCCCGAGGACAGGTCCACGTCCTCCCCCTCCACGTCCTCCCCCTCCACGTCCTCCCCCTCCACGTCCTCCCCCTCAAAAGATGCTCACAAACTCAAGCTAGCATGCTGGAACATCAGAACCATGCTAGAAAAGGCTGACAGCCACCGACCTGAATGTCGGTTTGCCCTCATTGCACATGAACTCCTCAGACTTGACATCGACATAGCCGCTCTCAGTGAAGTCCGCCTGGCAGATGTAGGCAGCCTCCAAGAACGCGGCGCGGGCTACACACTCTACTGGTCTGGCAAGCCTTCGGATGAACGACGTCTATCTGGTGTAGGCTTCATGGTCAAGAGCTTCATTGCCTCCAAACTCGAAAACCTTCCGACAGGCCACTCGGACCAGATCATGTCCATGTGACTTCCCCTTCAAAACAAGCGTCACATCACCCTCATCAGTGTCTATGCTCCAACCCTCCAGGCGGAACCAGCAGAAAAGGACAAGTTCTACACCGACCTGCGCAACCTCATTCAACGTACCCCTACAGCCGACAAGGTTGTCATCCTGGGCGACTTCAACGCTCGTGTCGGCAAAGACTCAGAAACCTGGCCAGGAATCCTTGGCAAGCATGGCGCCGACAAGTGCAACGACAATGGGCGCCTCCTGTTGGAGCTCTGCGCAGAACAGCGGCTCGTCATTACAAACACCCTTTTTCAGCAGAGGGACAGCCTTAAGACCACCTGGATGCATCCCCGATCCAAACACTGGCACCTCCTGGACTACATCCTGGTGCGAGAAAGAGACAAACGAGATGTGCTCCACACCAGGGTCATGCCCAGCGCGGAATGCCACACTGACCACCGGCTGGTTCGCTGCAAGCTCAACCTTCACTTCAAGCCAAAGCCCAGGAACAGTAAAGCCCCCAGAAAGAGGTTCAATGTTGGAAACCTGCAGTCAGACGAAGCGAGAGGAAACTTCCAGGCAAACCTCAAAGCAAAGCTCGACGATGCAACCCGCCTCACGGACCCGTCCCCTGAAACCCTCTGGGATCAGTTGAAGACTACCATACTGCAATCCACTGAAGAGGTACTGGGCTTCTCCTCCAGGAAAAACAAGGACTGGTTTGACGAAAACAGCCACGAAATCCAGGAGCTGCTGGCAAAGAAGCGAGCTGCCCACCAGGCTCACCTTACAAAGCCGTCCTGTCCAGATAAGAAACAAGCCTTCCGTCGCGCATGCAGCCATCTTCAGCGCAAACTCCGGGAGATCCAAAATGAGTGGTGGACTAGCCTCGCCAAATGAACCCAGCTCAGCGCGGACATTGGCGACTTCAGAGGCTCTAAAGGCTGTGTACGGCCCCTCACCCCAAGTCCAAAGCCCGCTGCGCAGCTCAGACGGCAAAGTCCTCCTCAGCGACAAGATCTCCATCCTCAACCGATGGTCAGAACACTTCCAATCTCTTTTCAGTGCCAACCGCTCAGTCCAAGATTCCGCCCTGCTCCAGCTCCCTCAACAGCCCCTAAGGCTAGAGCTGGATGAGGTCCTCACCCTGGATGAGACATATAAGGCAATCGAACAACTGAAAAGTGGCAAAGCAGCAGGTATGGATGGAATCCCCCCAGAGGTCTGGAAGGCTGGCGGCAAAACTCTGCATGCCAAACTGCATGAGTTTTTCAAGCTTTGTTGGGACCAAGGAAAACTGCCTCAGGATCTTCGTGATGCCACCATCATCACGCTGTACAAAAACAAAGGCGAGAAATCAGACTGCTCAAACTACAGGGGAATCACGCTGCTCTCCATTGCAGGCAAAATCTTCGCTAGGATTCTACTAGATAGAATAATACCTAGTGTCGCCGAGAATATTCTCCCAGAATCACAGTGCGGCTTTCGCGCAAACAGAGGAACTACTGACATGGTCTTTGCCCTCAGACAGCTCCAAGAAAACTGCAGAGAACAAAACAAAGGACTCTACATCACCTTTGTTGATCTCACCAAAGCCTTCGACACCGTGAGCAGGAAAGGGCTTTGGCAAATACTAGAGCGCATCAGATGTCCCCCAAATTTCCTCAACATGATTATCCAACTGCACGAAAACCAACAAGGTCGGGTCAGATACAGCAATGAGCTCTCTGAACCCTTCTCCATTAACAATGGCGTGAAGCAAGGCTGTGTTCTCGCACCAACCCTCTTTTCAGTCTTCTTCAGTATGATGCTGAACCAAGCCATGAAAGACCCCAACAATGAAGATGCTGTTTACATCCGGTACCGCACGGATGGCAGTCTCTTCAATCTGAGGCGCCTGCAAGCTCACACCAAGACACAAGAGAAACTTGTCCGTGAACTACTCTTTGCAGACGATGCCGCTTTAGTTGCCCATTCAGAGCCAGCTCTTCAGTGCTTGACGTCCTGCTTTGCGGAAACTGCCAAAATGTTTGGCCTGGAAGTCAGCCTGAAGAAAACTGAGGTCCTCCATCAGCCAGCTCCCCACCATGACTACCAGCCCCCCCACATCTCCATCGGGCACACAAAACTCAAAACGGTCAACCAGTTTACCTATCTCGGCTGCACCATTTCATCAGATGCAAGGATCTACAATGAGATAGACAACAGACTCGCCAAGGCAAATAGCGCCTTTGGAAGACTACACAAAAGAGTCTGGAAAAACAACCAACTGAAAAACCTCACAAAGATAAGCGTATACAGAGCCGTTGTCATACCCACACACCTGTTCGGCTCCGAATCATGGGTCCTCTACCGGCATCACCTACGGCTCCTAGAACGCTTCCACCAGCGTTGTCCCCGCTCCGTCCTCAACATCCATTGGAGCGCTTTCATCCCTAACGTCGAAGTACTCGAGATGGCAGAGGTCGACAGCATCGAGTCCACGCTGCAGAAGATCCAGCTGCGCTGGGTGGGTCACGTCTCCAGAATGGAGGACCATCGCCTTCCCAAGATCGTGTTATATGGCGAGCTCTCCACTGGCCACCGTGACAGAGGTGCACCAAAGAAAAGGTACAAGGACTGCCTAAAGAAATCTCTTCGTGCCTGCCACATTGACCACCGCCAGTGGGCTGATATCGCCTCAAACCGTGCATCTTGGCGCCTCACAGTTTGGCGGGCAGCAACCTCCTTTGAAGAAGACCACAGAGCCCACCTCACTGACAAAAGGCAAAGGTGGAAAAACCCAACACCCAACCCCAACCAAACAATTTTCCCCTGCAGCCGCTGCAACCGTGTCTGCCTGTCCCGCATCGGACTTGTCAGCCACAAACGAGCCTGCAGCTGACGTGGACTTTTACCCCCTCCATAAATCTTCGTCCGCGAAGCCAAGCCAAAGAAAAAAAACACCCTGCACTCTGTGACATAGTATAACACTACACCCTGAACGTTGTGACTTAGTAAAACTCTACACCCGGCACTCTGTGACTTAGTATAACACTACACCCGGCACTCTGTGACATAGTATAACACTACACCCGCCACTCTGTGACTTAGTATAACACTACACCCTGAACGTTGTGACTTAGTATAACACTACACCCTGCACTCTGTGACTTAGTATAACACTACACCTGAACGTTGTGACTTAGTATAACACTACACCCTGAACGTTGTGACTTAGTATAACACTACACCCTGCACTCTGTGACTTAGTATAACACTACACCCAGAACGTTGTGACTTAGTATAACACTACACCCTACACTCTGTGACTTAGTATAACACTACACCCTGAACTCTGTGACTTAGTATAACACTACACCCTGCACTCTGTGACTTAGTATAACACTACACCCTGCACTCTTTGACTTAGTATAACACTACACCCTGAACATTGTGACTTAGTATAACACTACACCCTGAACGTTGTGACTTAGTATAACACTACACCTGAACGTTGTGACTTAGTATAACACTACACCTTGCACTCTGTGACTTAGTATAACACTACACCTGAACGTTGTGACTTAGTATAACACTACACCCTGCACTCTGTGACTTAGTATAACACTACACCCTGAACGTTGTGATC
This sequence comes from Narcine bancroftii, assembly GCF_036971445.1. Lineage (NCBI taxonomy): Eukaryota > Metazoa > Chordata > Chondrichthyes > Torpediniformes > Narcinidae > Narcine > Narcine bancroftii. Next base: position 154,543,575 of record NC_091469.1, read on the forward strand.
TAGTATAACACTACACCCTGAACGTTGTGACTTAGTATAACACTACACCCTGAACGTTGTGACTTAGTATAACACTACACCCTGCACTCTGTGACTTAGTATAACACTACACCCGGCACTCTGTGACTTAGTATAACACAACACCCTGCACTCTGTGACTTAGTATAACACTACACCTGAACGTTGTGACCTAGTATAACACTACACCCTGCACTCTGTGACTTAGTATAACACTACACCCTGAACGTTGTGACCTAGTATAACACTACACCCTGCACTCTGTGACTTAGTATAACACTACACCCTGAACGTTGTGACCTAGTATAACACTACACCCTGCACTCTGTGACTTAGTATAACACTACACCCTGAACGTTGTGACCTAGTATAACACTACACCCTGAACGTTGTGACTTAGTATAACACTACACCCTGAACGTTGTGACCTAGTATAACACTACACCCTGCACTCTGTGACTTAGTATAACACTACACCCTGAACGTTGTGACCTAGTATAACACTACACCCTGCACTCTGTGACTTAGTATAACACTACACCCTGAACGTTGTGACCTAGTATAACACTACACCCTGAACGTTGTGACTTAGTATAACACTACACCCGGCACTCTGTGACTTAGTATAACACAACACCCTTCACTCTGTGACTTAGTATAACACTACACCTGAACGTTGTGACCTAGTATAACACTACACCCTGCACTCTGTGACTTAGTATAACACTACACCCTGAACGTTGTGACCTAGTATAACACTACACCCTGAACATTGTGACTTAGTATAACACTACACCCTGCACTCTGTGACTTAGTATAACACTACACCTGAACGTTGTGACTTAGTATAACACTACACCATGCACTCTGTGACTTAGTATAACACTACACCCTGAACGTTGTAACCTAGTATAACACTACACCCTGAACGTTGTGACTTAGTATAACACTACACCCTGCACTCTGTGACTTAGTATAACACTACACCTGAACGTTGTGACTTAGTATAACACTACACCCTGCACTCTGTGACTTTGTATAACACTACACCCTGAACTCTGTGACTTAGTATAACACTACACCCTGAACGTTGTGACCTAGTATAACACTACACCCTGCACTCTGTGACTTAGTATAACACTACACCCTGCACTCTGTGACTTAGTATAACACTACACCCTGCACTCTGTGACTTAGTATAACACTACACCTGAACGTTGTGACTTAGTATAACACTACACCCTGCACTCTGTGACTTAGTATAACACTACACCCTGAACGTTGTGACCTAATATAACACTACACCCTGAACGTTGTGACTTAGTATAACACTACACCCTGCACTCTGTGACTTAGTATAACACTACACCTGAACGTTGTGACTTAGTATAACACTACACCCTGCACTCTGTGACTTTGTATAACACTACACCCTGAACTCTGTGACTTAGTATAACACTACACCTGCACTCTGTGACTTAGTATAACACTACACCCTGAACGTTGTGACCTAGTATAACACTACACCCTGCACTCTGTGACTTTGTATAACACTACACCCTGAACGTTGTGACTTAGTATAACACTACACCCTGAACGTTGTGACTTAGTATAACACTACACCCTGCACTCTGTGACTTAGTATATCACTACACCTTGCCCTTTGTTTTCTTCTTGCGCTATGAGCTGCACTTGAGTTGGAGTTAACTGACCTGGATAGCATGCAAACAAAGTTTCTCACTGTATTTCAGTGCACATGCCATTATTCAATTTAATGTCCCTCTTAACGATGTGGACAGCACAGTTAGTGTAGCAATTAGCACAATGTTATTACAGTGCCAGCCACCCAGGTTTGAATCTGGTGCTGTCTGTGAGGAGTTTGTACGTTCTCCCCGTGTCTGTGTGGGTTTCCTCCCATCCTTTAAAACGTATCTGGATTGTAGGTTAATTGGGAGTATTTGGACGGCACTGGCTCATGGGCCAGAATAGCCTGTTACCATGCTCTATGTTAAATTTTCAAAATTTAAATGTTTCCCCTTCACCTTAATCCTGTGGCCTCCAGTTTTATAAGGTTAAGGTTCCTTTTATTGCCATCTAATGCTCTATGATATTGTGGTGATGCACCACTAGCCGACTGCAGGGGGCGAGCTGTGTACCTGCAGAAGAGCACTGGAGGACAAGGCAACACCTGGCCAAGTGTCAATCAGCCGACCTGAATGGACCAAGCCCCACCCAGTCAGCTGCCAATCACCCACTGGGATATAAGCTGGATCCGGCCCCTCGAAGTCAGTCTCAGAGCCAGGCTCAGCATTCTCACAGCCAGCTCTGTGGAAGTTTATGTAGAATAAAGCCAGTTTGAACAGATTTGATGTTTTGTGTCTGCTTTCTGCTCGATAACGCATCACAGATATACTTTATCCCTTTTCTGCCACAAGACAAACAAAGATTCTCCATGAGCCTGGCACCACTAACACTAGAAAAAAGAGAAGCAAAGAGAGTCCTTTCAGAGACGCTGAGGGTCCGTGGATTCACCTCCAGCATCTCCTGCAGCCGCGCAGACTCCTGTTTGATTCATCAGCTGCCCAAGCTCCAGACTCGAACCTCCGACACAATCACCAAGCCCATCAGGGCCCCTTCTTGCCCTCAGCACCCTCTCCGGTCCTGGCTCCAATGGGTTGTTCCCACAAGCCAATGTCCAGCAGCCCACAGCCTGTCTGGGTTCTCCCGACCAAAACCTGCCCAAAGCTTGGGTGGGTCCTTCAGCATCTGAGCCCCTCACTGGCTGACTGCAATGATCGCCGCCATTTTCACACAGGTCCTTATCCCTTTATCTGTAATTCCGAAACCAAAGTTTTTTTTACTGCATTTATAGTATATTTTCAGGTGCTCTAGAGAGACCGAGGAAAGAATGCGGCTTGGGTGGCCGAGCAGGGAGAGAGCGGCTGCACGACTCAGGCAGGCGAGCAGGGAGAGAACCATTTTAATTCCATAATCTGGATACCAAGAAGTGTCCAGTCCCAAGGGTAAAAGGATAAGCACCTGTATACCTATAACGTGAACTTCTTGGGGTGGCTCAGTTAGCATAGTGGGTTAGTGCAATGCCTCTACAACTCCTGCAATCGGGACCCAGGTTCGAACCCTGTGCTGTCTGCAAGGAGTTTGTTCATTCTCTCTGTGTCTGTGTGGGTTTTCTCTGGATGCTCTAGTTTCCTCCCACCTTTTAGAAAAATTAAATTTTAATTGAAAATAAATCAAATTTATTTCTACTGTAATGCTATAATCGAATATCTGTTTTTTATCAAGTGCAACAGACTACTTGTCTGATAACTCACCCTGAGTTTTCCATGTGCAGGGCTGGTGAAACGCACCATGGAATCACTGCGGTCTGTGGAGGCTGTCGGGGTACATCTGAAGGTAAGATCACACTGTACCCTATGCACGGCCTCCAGGCCAATTCCAATAGAGGTCTCCATGCTTTGGCGAAGAACAATGTAATGTATGGGTGGAACAATAAATGAGTTACAAGTGGAGACTGGATAGGCTGGGACTGTGTTCCCTGGAGTGTAGGAGGATGAGGGGTGTCCTTATAAAATATAGAATCTTCTAGCACAGTGGAGGCCCTTCAGCCCATGAAGTTTTGCCAACCTATATAAACCTATTTACCAATCCAAACCTTCCCTACCTGTGACAGAGTATATAGAAATGTTTTTGGGAGATAAATTGGGAAAGGTTTGTTAGAGTAGGTCACATGCAAACACTTTAAAACAGATCTTATTTTAAATACTGGAGACATAGTGGCTTCTCACACCTTTTTGCAAGAGCTTTGAAGAGTGCTCCAGAGACATCACCAATGGATAACTGTTTATCAAGGCAACAGATGAAAGAGCAGACTGGAGCCACTGCTGTCTGAAAGGACAATTTGCTGTTGTATGAAGGTCATGTGGTTTTGTAAGCAGAGAGAGTCAAACAGGCTTTCTCTCAGTCTCAATGCGTGTGTGTGTGTGTGTGTGTGTGTGTGTGTGTGTGTGTGTGTGTGTGTGTGTGTGTGTGTGTGTGTGAGAGAGAGAGAGAGAGAGAAGCAGAGATCACTTGACAGTGTCAGCCAGCAGAAGTAGCTGGGACTGGAACAGGACAAGCTGGCAAGCCCAACTGGAAGATGGCCTGGTCATAGCCCCTGTGTCACTCTCTGAACCTTTTATAAGCTTTTCTTTTTTTCTTGCCTAGATTTATTTCAGCCTTTGTACATCACGGTTCCTGTACCCTACCATAACTTCCCCATCTCATTGGAACATACCTACACAGAACTCCATGCAAATATCCCCTGAACATTCACCTTATTTCTTCCGTATTTTTCCCTGAAAACATCTGTACCCAATTTAAACTTCCAATTTCCTGCCTGATTACCTCAGAATTCCCCTTACTCCAATTAAACACTTCTAACTTGTCTGTTCCTCTCTCTCTCTCTCTCCCCCCCCGATGCAGTTGTAAAGGAGATAGAATTGTGATCACTCTCTCCAAACTGCTCTCCCACTAAGAGATCTGACACCTGACCGGGTACATTTCCCAAAACCAAATCAAGTACAGACTCTCCTCTTGTAGACTTAAGTACATATTGTGTCAAGAAACCTACATGAACACACCTAACAAACTCCACCCTATCTAAACCCCTTGCTCTAGGGAAATGCTAATAGACATTTGGGAAATTAAAATCCCCTATCCTGACAACTCTGTTAATATTACACCTATCCAGGATCTATTCCCCTATCTGCTCCTCGATATCCCTGTTCATATTAGGCAGCCTATAAAAAGCACCCAGAAAAGTTATTGACCCCTTCCTGTTCCTAACTTCCACCCACAGAGACTGTAGACGTTCCCTCCATGACGTCCACCTTTTCTGCAGCCATGACATTATCTTTGATCAACAGTGCCATGCCCCCACCTCTTTTTCCTCCTTCCCTGTCCTTTCTGAAAAATCTAAAACCTAGCACTTGAAATAATCAATCCTATCCCTGAGCCATCCAAATCTCCGTAATCGCCTTGACATCGTAACTCCAAGTATTGATCCATGCTCTAAACTCATCCGCGTTGTTCACAATACTCCTTGAGTTGAAATAGACAGATCACAAGCCATCAATCTGAATGCTTCCCTTCACTTTCACCTGCCTAACCTCCCTCACACACTATCTCCAAGCTTTCTCTATTTGTGAACCAATCTTCACCAATCTCTTCAGTTCAATTCCCACCCCCATACAATTCTAGTTTAAACTCTCCCCATTAGCCTTAACAAATCTCCCTGCCAGGATATTAGTCCCCCTGGGATTCAAGTGCAACCCGTCCTTTTTGTACAGGTCACACCTGCCCCAAAAGAGGTCCAAATGATCCAGAAATCTGAATCCCTGGCCCCTGCTCCAACCCCTCAACCACACATTTATCCTCCACCTCATTCTATTCCTATACTCACTGTCTCTTGGCACAGGCAATAATCCTGAGATTACTACCTTTGCAGTCCTACTTCTCAACTTCCTTCCTAATTCCTTGTAGTCATTTTTCAGGACCTCTTCCCTTTTTCTACCTATGTCATTGGTATCAACATGTACCACGACCTCTGGCTGTTCTCCCTCCCACTGCAGGATCTCTTGGACATGATCTGAAACATTCCAGACCCTGACACCTGGGAGGCAAACCACCATCCGAGTTTCTTTCCTGTGTCCACAGAATTGCCTGTCTGACCCCCTAACAATAGAGTCCCCTATCACTACTGCCATCCTCTTCTTTGCCTTACCCTTCTGAGACACAGGACTGGACACTGTGCCAGAGCCATGGCTACTGTTGTTTCCCCCAGGTAGGTTGTTTCCCCCCCACCCCCACATCAATACTCAAACAGGAGTACTTATTGTCAAGGGGTACAGCCACAGGAGTACCCTCTAGTACCTGACTCTTCTCTTTCCCCCTCCCGACTGTGACCCACTTGTCTGTCTCCTGTAGCCCCGGTGTGACCACCTGCCTATAACTCCTTTCTATCACCTCCTGACCAGACAAAGGACATTGAGCTGCAACTCCAGTTCCCTAACACAGTCCCTTAGGATCCGCAGCTCAACAAATTGGGTGCAGATATGGTTGTCCAGGAGGCTGGAACACTCCAGGACCTCCCATATCTGACACATAAACCTACCTCACCTTGTTACTGCCTAAGCCCATTGAGCCAAAGCCCCACCATTCTGCTGCCCTCTCACTCTGTTGCCCACTCGAATGCTCAATTATGTCCTCTTAAGACCTCTATTAAATCACTTCATCCTTCTTCGCTCCAAAGAGAAAATCCCCAGCTCTTAAGGCATGTCCTCGAATCCAGGCAATATTCTGGTAAATCTCCTCTGTATCCTCTCCATAGCTTCCACATCCTTCCTGTAATGAGGTGACCAGAACTGAACACATTTATAAAATTACAAGGGGCATGGATAAGGTAAATAGAAAATAGCCTTTTGTTCCCAGGGTAGGAGTGTCTAATATCTGGAGGGTATAGTTTTAAGGGAAGTGGGGAAATATTTAAAGGGTCCTCAGGGACAATTTTTTCACATTTTCACAGAGGGTGGTGGGGATGTGGAACGAGCTGCCAAAGGAAGGGATAGATGCAGGACAATTGCAATATTTGAAAGACATTTAGACAGATAGATGGATAGGAAAAGTTTAGAGAGATATTGGCCAAAGGCAGGCAAGGAGAACTAGCTCAGGTAAAACCTGGTTATCACGGGCGAGTTGGGTCGAAGAGCTTGTTTCCGTGCTTTTAGACACTGTGACTCAAATGGCTTTGCAGGAAGAATGAGGAACGGAACCCCAGGCAATGGCAGGTAAGCTAAGAGCACGTGGCTAACTGTGGGCCGGGGTAGGGAAACTCGGGGAAAATTGTGTAGGATGAATTTGGTTGTGTGGGAAAAACAAGACACAAAAGTGCTGGAGAAACTCAGCAGGTCATGCAGCATCCACAGGAAGTAAAGGGTAGCTAGTCAGGTATAAGCAAAAACAACCAGGCACCTGAACGTAAAGATTGTTGTGGGGGGGGAGGGTGGTGGAAGAGGAGAAGGAGGAAGGGGCAGGGGGAGGAGCGCAAGCTAACAGGTAAGAAATAATAGATGGATACAGGTGGGAGGGTAGAAGGGAAAAAAAATTGAGAAGTGATGCGGGAGAGGGTAGCTCTCTGAATGGAAAGGGAAGGGAAGGGGGTGGAGATCTGGGGGAAAGGAGACGGGAATAGAGGTAAAGATGAGGTAAAATAGTTGAATATGGTACAGGAAGTAAAGATAGGGTAAGAAGGGGGAAATGGGGAGCATCGGGTAAGGTTAGGCTGATGGTATTATATAAATGATAGGCACCGCTGGTATGTCAAACAGTAAAACCCCTGGTATCCGGAACCTATGGAGATTGGTAGATGCTGGATGTGAATTTTCTGGTTGCTTAAGATTGCGTGTTGTGTGATTGACGAACTGGCGTGAGGCATGCCAGTTTTTAACTTGCTTATTTTTTCCCTATTTATTTTCCACCAATTGTTTTGCCGATTGCTTGAGGCTGTTGTTGTTTGAATTCCGGGTTACAGGGTTTTACTGCATTTTGAATGAAGTCAACAAAGAGCATGATGGTAAGTGTTGAAGACAACAAATGTGATGCTTCCAGGATGGATAAGCTGCATGCAAGAAAAACACAATAAAACTTATCTTCCATTCTCCGCAGGTCCCTTTAAAAGTGTCCCTCAGCACCGGGAAGACATGGGGTTCAATGAAAGAGTTGTAAGGTGCAGGGAGTTGAAACGCACCAGTGATCACATTTGCTCCGGCTGACCACAATGTATTGAGAGGTGCTAGTTGTCTGACTGCTTTTCCTTCCAATGGTGACAAACAAGTAACTTTCCTCTCTCTGTTTTTGAAGCTCGGGGCAAAAGCAAGAGGACTCAGCTGGTTCCCACCAGATTAAATGTATTGATGTAATTAGCAAGGTGTTTCTAAGTAGTATTGAAATGTGGGTTTTAGTAAATCATTTCCTTCTAACTATGTTTCAAAACATTAGTTATTTCTCTCTCTGGATAATAATTAATTGTTTCTTGGTCTCTCCTATCTGCGTTTTCTGAAGACCATTGTTTTACTTATTTATTGGAACACAGGAAGTGACCGCAAGGTCAACTAAGTCCATTCTTGCTCTCAATGATACAATCCCGTCCTCTCTCATAATTTGTCTAGATCCCGGAAACTGATTCTCTCCCACCATGTTGGAAGGGGATCATCGCTCAGTTAATTCACCCAATTTGTGGACATGGGCCCTGTATAACGTTGTCAGTTACCCAAAGGCGAGTCCACCCCTCTGTTCGGGTTGTCTCGGAAGAACTTGGCGCTGAAATATCAAACTTGACTTGATAATAATCAAACAAGTTGCAGAATGAAGCAGAGATCAGATCTGAGATAACTTCACAGCCAGAAACGACGCATCCCTCAAACTTTTCTTGCCTCCTCTCTTCAGTAGAATTTCCACAATAGCTCACCACATAAATGGAATAGAAATGTCCTCATTTGTCGCCGCAGTCCTCTCTTGGTAGAAGATCTGTGGCCAAATGAGAACGTCGATTTCCCCACCAGGTAATGTCAGTACAGGCAGTGTGAGAGACCGTTAATCTCCCTGCCACTCCCTGTCATCCAAGGGAATACAGAGTGCCCAGTGTGGAATCCGCACTGACTCTGCTCTGGATCGTGAAAGAATAGTGCACTTGCTCCACCAAGGCCTGAGGCAATGGCTCAAAAAGTGTTACCTTTAAAAAAAAAACTGCCACATGGTACTAATTTCAAGATAATACAGCAAAATAGAAGGTCCTTCCGGCGTCCAATTACACCCAATTAAACTACGTTTTGGAGATGTTTCTTTGGAAGGAGGTGGGAACAGTGAGATCGATGCAGGTCGTTGTATGATCTCCTCCTGCTCCTTTGCAAATTGGCCTCACTTCTAGACTCTTCATCCAGAGAACAATTGTCATCTACCCTGCCACTGCCTCTCGAACCTACATTAATATCTCCCTTCCTGGTGTGGTCCTTGAACCGATTGAGTTCCCAGCAAGCATAGCACAATAACCCAGTGCAGAGAGCTCAAGCTGATAGATTTGTTTTCAGCCTTGTTGACTCCTCTTTTATTGTCCGTTGAGTTGTTTATTTATTGTATATTGGAAATGTTGCCTTCAATAAATCTGTCCGGCGGTTCATTTGCGTGCTGTCATTTTTTTTCCACTTCCTGCAGCTGAGATCTTGGGGTTACCTGATGATAACCATATAACCATATAACAATTACCGTACGGAAACAGGCCATCTCGGCCCTTCTGGTCCGCACCGATTTACACGAAACTCCACTAGTTCCACCTACCCGTTTCTTGTCCATAACCCTCCAACCCCCTCACATTCATGCACTCATCCAAGCTCCTCTTAAATGACAAAATTGACCCTGCTGCAATCACCTCTTCCGGAAGGTCATTCCACTCTCTGCCACCATGCTCTGAGTGAAGAAGTTTCCCCTCATGTTACTTCTAGACTTTTGCCCCCTAACCTTTAACTTATGACCCCGCATTCCAATCTCACCTACCCTCAAAGGGAAGAGCCTATTCACATCTACTCTATCTATTCCACTCATAATTTTATATACCTCTATCAAATCCCCCCTCAATCTTCTATATTCCAATGAATAAAGACCCAGTGATGGCATGAGTTTTTTTTTGTCACACAAATATGCACTGAAGTTCTTGCTTCAGCTACACAGGCACGTAAAGGACAAACAAACAATAGTGCAATTTAAATAACAGGTGAATAGGGTTGCAAAGAGAGCTTTTGGCATATTTGCTTTCATAAATCAAAGTATTACCTTTTGGAGTTGGGATGTTAAGGAAAAGTTGTAGAAGACATTGGTGTGGCCAAATTTGGAGGATTGTGTGCAATTTTGGTCACCTAATGACAGGAAAGGTATCCATAAGTTAGAGAGATGGCAGAGAAGATTTACTAGGTGTAGCCTGGACTTCAGGAACTGAGTTACAGGGAAGGTTAAACAGGTCAGGTCTTTATTCCCTGGTGCGTAGAAGAATGAGGGGAGATTTGATCGAGGTGTTTAAAATGATGAGGGGATACAGTAGAGTCAATGCAACTAGACTTTTTCCACTGAGGTTAGGTGAGATATAGAGGACATGTATCATGACTGCATTTGAATAGCAACCACATGAGAGAGACAAATTTTTATATGCAGCTGAATCTAAATAGTGTGTTCATGTCCCTACCATTTGATGGTGTGATGGGCTCCAGTGAAGTTTCTTGGTCTCTCCTATCTGCGTTTTCTGAAGACCATTGTTTTACTTATTTATTGGAACTTCGTCGCACAGAGAGCATTGGGGGCGTGGAATAATCTTCCAGCTGAGGTGGTGAATGCAGGCTCGGTTTTAACATTTAAGAAGAATTTGGACAGGTACATGGATGGGAGAAGTCTGGAGAGCCATGGACTGGGTGCAGGTCAGTGGGACGAGACAGAATAATAGTTCGGCACAGACTAGAAGGGCCGAAGAGCCTGTGGCTGTGCCGTAATGTTCGAGAGAGTAAAAGATAGTAAATGTAAAAGGATAGATAAATACTCAGGTGATGCACAAGTTGAGCAGTATCAGTGGGAGAAAATCAACAGTCAACGTTTCAGGCCAGAACCCTTCCTAAAATAAATGCTCGCTTCTTCTTACGATGCATGTTGCAGCCTTCCAGACACGGCACTGCGTTCAGTGATCTGAAAGACGATTACTTTCAAGATTTTCTGTTTCACTATATTCTGAATATTTCCTTGACTGATCCCGGTTCTCCCCTTCACAGCTCCTGATCCAACATGGCTCTGCGTTTCCTGTCCTGTCTTCTTTATTAGGTTATTTCACCCCCCACCTTTTATCAATATTCTTCCCTCTTACCACCCTATCACATACTCCACTGTAGTTTCAAGATTCTATTTATTGTCTTGTAATAAAACACTGTCATATTTACATAGAATTGCTTTTGCCTGCTGTAAGGCAGACAGATTGGCCATCAGCAGTAATTGCCTGAAGGGCCTGAAGTGAGAGAGAGAGAGAGAGAAAAACAAAAGAGAGTTTCCCCTCAGAATCACCGAGTGTCCATGATTCACCTCCAGCCTCCCGCAGCTGAACAGAGTCCAGTCCAAACCGTTGGCAACCCGAACCTCCGACACGATCAGGAACCCTTCAACACCCTCGGCACCCCCTCGCATTCCAATTCCAATACCTGGTACCCCTTCAGCCAGTTTCAAGCCAGTCTCCAGCCGTCCACAGCCCCCGACAGCAGTCTCCAGCAGTTCCTTGCCTCGTGTGGCCAGCAGCCCGCTGCAAGCATGGATCTTTCAGCCTCAGAGCCCCTCACTGGTCCGCCGCCATGGACGTTGTCTCATGGGTCATCTCCTCTACTTCTCCTTCTCAGATGGAGGGTGGTTTCCCCATTTTCTGGTGCCCTTCACCAGTCCTCCACTTCTGTAGAGTCTGCACGATAATAAGCGTCACCATCTTGGGCACAGACCCTGCAGTCATGGGATTTTAAATAAAATGACAGTCAACTCCTTTAACGGGCTGTTTAAAGCCTGTGCGGAGCTGACGGCAGTTGACTGGACGGTTGGACACCACGGGAGCGCTGTATCTCTGCTCCTCGCCTTCCGTGGGCCCTCACTAGCAGCAGTACTGCCGTAACAGCCATTTTCTCTCATCTATATCCCCTCCCACATTTTCCTGTCATTGAGCACAGTTCCGCTGAGCACTGGTGCTCCTCAGGGCTGTGTGCTCAGCCCGCTGCCGTTCACGCTACTGGCCCACGACTGCATCACCAGATCCAGCTCCAACAGTGTCATCAAGTTTGTAGATGACACGACAGTCGTCGGCCTCATCAGCAACAATGATGAGTCGCTCTACAGAGAAGAGGCGGAAAATCTCGTGATGTGGTGCGAGAGGAACAACCTGAGTCTCAAGGTGGACAAGACGAAGGAGATGATCGTGGACTTCAGGAGGACCAGGAAGGATCGCCCTCCACTGCACATCAACAACTCTGTAGTGGAGAGAGTGGAGACCACCAAGTTCCTTGGAGTTCACTTCGCTAGTGACCTATCATGGACACTCAACATCTCCTCACTTGTCAGCAAGGCTCAACAACGACTGCACTTCCTGAGAAGACTGAAGCGGGCAAGACTACCGGCCACCATCATGTCAACCTTCTACAGGAGCTATCGAGAGTGTCTTGGCTGGCTGCATCTCAGTGGGGCACAGTTGGTGCAGAGAAATAGATCGTATGTCAATCCATAGGACCATAAGAGCAATGGAGAGGATCACCTGAGTCTCCCTCTCCCCATCGACGTGATCTACCTGGGATTGTTTCAGAAGAGGGTGCGCAAAGTCATTGAGGACCCCTTCCACCCTGCACTCAGCATCTTTCAGCTGCTCCCATTGGGAAAGAGATGCAGGAGGATCAGAGCCAGCGCCACCAGGCTGAGGAACAGCTTCTTCCCCCGGGCAGTGAGAACGCTGAACGACTAAAGGAACTGCTCGCACTAACCCTCCGAGACTCTCATTTGTACAAAACAATATCTATTTATTTATTTTTAGTGATTTAATACTTGTTCTGCATATGTATTGTTTGTCTGGATGTGTGTTATGTCTGGTTGTGTGTCTGCGTGTTTTGCGCCGAGGACCAAAGAACTCTGTTTCGTCAGGTTGTACTTGTACAATCAGATGACAATAAACTTGACTTGTCTACACACAATTCTGATGATAAAATTAATCTCACTGAAATATTACCTCTGCTCCCTCTCCGCAGGCGCTTATAACCGTATAACAGTTTAGCGTGCGGAAACAGGCCATATCGGCCCTTCGAGTCTGCACCGGTTCACTTGAACAACTCCACTAGTTCCCCCCTCCCACTCTCCACCCATAACCCACCAATCCCCTCATATCCATGTACACATCCAACCTTCTCTTAAATGACAGAAAGGACCCTGCCACAACTATCTCCTCTGGAAGATCATTCCCCATTCTGCCACTACTCTCTGTTGATTATTTTATCATTACCCAGGCCTGCCCTGACTCCCAAAAGGACGCCCTATTCTGTGCTCTAAGCGGGAAGAGGTCACTGAGTGGGTGGAGGAAAGATTCAAGGATGTGTTCAAAGCCTCCTTGCTGCCACCCCATCGTGCCGCCCTCATCTAAACTCAGTTCTGGTCATCCCATTACAGGAAGGATGTAGAAGCTTCAGAGAGGGTGCAGAGGATTTTTACCACAATGTTGATGGCTTGGAAACATCTTCAGGTTCAAGTTTATTATTATCTTACTGTACATATAAAACCTGATAGTGTTACTTTGCTTCACAGTGTAGACACGAACACGTAGCACACAATAGCCACAATTTAAAATAAATATATATATATAAATATTTTGGAATGATTTACTCAGTTACAGGATATTGCTCATCAAATCACAGCCTGCGGGAAGAAGTTATTTCCCAGCCTGGCAGAAGTAAAACATGAAAGTCTGCAGACACCGTGATTGAAGTAAAACACAACGCTGGAGAAACTCAGCAGGTCAAACCATGTCCTTTATATAGAAAAGATAAAAATACATCACCAATGTTTTGGCCTCGAGTCCTTCCTCCTTGATGAAGGGCTCAAGCTTGAAACCTTTGCTATATAAAGGACATGGTTTGACTTGCTGAGTTTCTCCAGAATTGTGTTTTCACTTTTCCCAGCCTGATGGTCCTGATTTCGATGCCTCTGTACTTCTTTCCTGATGGTAGTGGGTTAAAGACACTGTGTGCTGGATGGAAAAGGTCCTCAATAATTCACCATTATCATTACCATGGCCCATCCCTTCACAAGCGACAATGAACACGGTGGCTTGTAGCTCTTCTGTCCTCGCAGAATTTTTGTTCTGTTTTCCATGGAGCTTTAGGCACTGTGTGCCAGGGCAAGGACTTGGAGGCGAGTGCTTGCCCAGGACAAATGCCTCCCTCTGGGTCCCATGCCACTGGACCAGGCGGAGTGTGAGGCACGACAGCCAGAGTGACGCGGGATTGCCCCTCAGTGGTCTGTTTCAAGACCGTGCTCGCTGGCCATTGTCCTTACAGATCCTTCGCCCACTGAGTTTGCCGCTGCAGACCGCTATGGAAACTGTTTCCTGTGCCCTGTCACAGCTGGCAGCCCCTGCTGCCAGACTGATGTGTGCTCTTTGCCCATAGCTGGGGCCCTTTCCAGGTACTGACGCTGGGCGAGCCGAGCCCGGGGATTTGAAGTCAGAGTTACCTTCTCCTAGCCTTTGCCTGAAGAGAAAAACTGGCAAGGCAGCAGGTGGTTTGAACCCACAGATCCACCCCTGGGAGGAGGGAGCTCCATCCATAACCGAATCCTGGCCCGACTCCAGCTTCAAGATGCTCTCCTTCCAGCAGCCTGCAGGCGGCTGCTCAGTGCAATCCAGGAGGAAGAGATGCGAACAATAACTATAAAACAATGTAAATATCATCAGTAGAGAAAAGGGGGACTCAGTGATCTTGGCTGTTTTAATGATCCTCTGAAGTGACCTCCGGTCTGATGCTTTATAGCTACTGTACCACAGAATGTTGCAGCCAGACAATTGTGTTCCTGTAAAATGTTGTGAAGATGGGAGCTGGGAACCTTGCTTTCCTCAGCCTCCAGGTGATGCTGAGCCTTCTTGACCAATGAGGAGGTTTCATGGGTCCACAATATGGACGCCGAGGAACTTTGTGTCCTCCATTCTCCCCTCGATGGAACCATTGACGTGCGGTGGAGAATGATTGGCCTTCATCCTCCTGAAGTCCAAAGTCATCTCATTTGTCTTCTCCACCTTGCGAGGTATTCTTGATGAAGTAGCAAACTGGATTCGAGAATGGCTTGACCGGACAAGCCTGAGAGTAGAGCTGGATGATTACTTCTCAGACTGGAGGCCTGTGTCTAGTGGTGGGCCTCAGGGCTCAATGCTGGGACCATTGTTATTTATATCAATGATCTGGATGATAGTGTGGTAAAATGGATCAACAAGTTTGCAGGTGTCGCTAAGATTGGAGGTGTTGTGAACAGCAAAGGTTTCCAAAGCTTCCAGGGGAATCTGGACCAGCTGGAAAAATAAGATGAAAAATGGTCGATGGAATTTAATGCAGACAAGTATGAGGAGTTGCATTTTGGAAGGACAAACCAAGATGGTCGGGCACTGAGGAGGGCAGTAGATCAGAGGGATCTGGGAATACAGATACATAATTCCCTGAAAGTAGCATCACAGGTGGATAGAGTTATAATGAGAGCTTTTGGCACATTGACCTTCATAAATCAAAGTATTGAGTACAGGAATTGGGATGTTACATTAAAGATGGATAAGACATTGGTGAGGTGTGCAGTTTTGGTCACCTAACTACAGGAACGATATCAATAAGATTGAAAGAGGGCAGAGAAGATTTACTGGGATGTTTTCTGGACTTCAGTAACTAAGTTACAGGGAAAGGTTAAATAGGTTAGGACTTTATTCCCTGAAGCATAGAAGAATGAGGGGAGATTTAATAGAGGTATTTAAAATTATCAGGGGGACAGACAGAGTAAATGTAGATAGATTTTTTTTCACTTAGGGTAGGTGAGATACAAACCAGAGAACAAGGGGTAAGAGTAAAAGGGGAAAAGTTTAAAGGGAACATGAGGGGGGCTGTGGAACAATTTTCCCTTGAAGTGGAGAATGCAGTTTCAATTTTAACATTTAAGAGGAATTTAGACAGCTACATGGATGGGAGAGATATGGAGGGCTATGGTCTGGGTGCAGGTCAGTTGGACTAGGCAAATAAAATGGCTCAGCACGGACTAGAATGGCCAAAGAGGCCTCTTTCTGTTCTGTATGGTTCTATGGTTCTATTTTGCGGGCCATCCAACCTCCTGTCCATAACTCAATGAGGCCAACTACTGTCGTATCATCTGCAATGACAATTCTGTTGGAACTGAATCTGCCAGGTAGTCATGAGTCAGCAATGTTAACCCATGAGTGCATAACGTCTCATCATTAGGGGTGGGATCCTTCTAAATTGCCAGGGAGGGCAAATTCCAGGGAATTTGGACTGTGCTGTGAAAGGCCTAGGAGGTCCTGCCTCCCTTGGAATTTCACCCAGGTCTAAGTAGGGACACTGCTCGCTCACAGTGTGATTATGTGAGGCCTCTTCAAACAATGATCCTGGAAGATCACATACATGGTGGGTGGGGGGGGGGGGCAGGGACAGGGGCGGCCCCAGTGATTCTCTTTGCCACTCTTATGGTCCTGTGGATTGACCTACGATCCGATGCTTTACACCAGTGGTTTTCAACCTTTTTCTTTCCACTTACATCCCACTTTAAGTATTCCCTATCCCATCGGTGCTCTGTGATCAGTAAGGGATTGCTTAAGGTGATATGTGGGTGGAAAGAAAGAGTTTGAAAATCACTGTTTTAATCGTCCCTCATTGACTCGTTATGTGCAGGGTTTAAGAACTCGAAAGGAAATGGATCAATGACTATTTTTCTCAAGCCAAATATTTCAGCAACAATTGGGTCTAGAGCAGAGATTCTCATCCTTCCCTTCCCACTCACATCCCACCTGAACCAATCCCTTACTAATCACAGAGCACTGACGGCACAGGGATGACTTAAAGTGGAAAGAAAAAGGTTGAGAACCACTTGTCTGCAGCAATCGTACCTCATTGTGATGCAACTGGTCACGATACTCTTGATGGAGGTCTTGTAGAAAGTTGACAGATGGATGGCCAGTCACCTTGCCCGCTTCAGGCTTCTCAGAAAATGTGCCACCTTTCTAACAGGATAGGTCACTTCTTAAGTGGACTCTGAAGAACTTGGTGCTCTCTACTCGTTCCTCTACTGAGCTATTAATATGTAGTGGACCATGGTTGTTCCTTGTCCTCCTGAGGTCCATGATCACCTCCTTCGTCTTGTCCACGTTGAGACTCAGGTTGTTCCTCTTGCACCACGTCACGAGATTTTCCGCCTCTTCTCTATAGTGCGACTCGTGTTGCTGATGAGGCCGACGACTGTCGTGTCATCTACAAACTTGATGACACTGTTGGAGCTGGATCTGGTGATGCAGTCGTGGGCCAGTAGCGTGAACAGGAGTGGGCTGAGCCCATAGCCCTGAGTTGCGACAGTGCTCAGTGTGATGGTGCTCGACGTTCTGCTACCAGACTGGACAGATTGTGGCCTTTCCATTTAGAAGTCCAGGATCCAGTTACAGAGTATTGAATCCTAGTGAGGGCAGCTTCTCCACCAGCCTTTGGGCATGATCATGTTAAACGCTGAGCTGAAGTCAATGAAAAGTTGTATGAGGCATTGTTCTCCAGGTGGGTCAGGACTGAGTGGAGGACAAGGCTATAGCATCATCAGTGGAATGGTTCCATCTGTAGGCAAATTGAAACGGATACAGTGTCTCTGGAAGGTGTCCTTTGATACGTTCCATCACCAGATGAAGCATTTCATAATGTTGGAGGTCATTGCCACATGGTGGTAGTCATTGAGGCCTGTTACTATTGCCTTATTTGCCACTGGAATGAAAGGGTGGCATAGCAGTTAGTGCAATATTGTTACAACATCAACGATCGGGACCGCGGTTCGAATCTGGCGCTGTCTGTAAGGAATTTGTATATTCTCCCCATGTCTGTGTGGGTTTCCCCAGGCGGCTCTGCTTTCCTCCCACCTTTCCAAAAAAAATGTTCTGGGGGGTTGTAGGTCAATTGGGTGTAATTGGGCAAAATGGGCTCGCGGGCCAAAAGGGCCTGTTACAATGGTGTATTTGTGTATTATGGCTGTCTTGAAACCATCAGAGACGATAGCCTGCTGCAGTGATATGTTGAAGATGTCTGTGAGAACCTCCGTCAGACCTGAGTTTACAAATTGGGAGGGTTAAAGCTACCTGATTTTAAGAAAGATTATTTAGCTGCACAGACTGGATTTGTTGCTTCCTGTTTTAATCAGATGGCCATTCCTTCCTGGGTTACAATTGGGATGTGCATGGAAGGCGAAGAGATGGCAAAAGAATTTGTATGTAAATGGGACTCAAAATTAATCAGGAAAAAAAAAACAAAGAATCCTCTATTGAGGGCCATATTTTATGTCTGGGACAAGATCATGGCACTAAAAGAAGGATAATCCTCAAAGACACTTTTATTTCAAAATAATATCATACCCAGGACCTTGGGGGATAAAACTTTAAATACCTGGTACCAAAATGAAACTAAAGAGTAAATAAAATTCTTCTACTATCTCAAATTACGATCTTTTTGAAGGGATAAGTTGGGAACCATCGTTGCCCCTACCAATGTGCAAAGACATGGAGGTTCTAATTCGAAAGGGGAATGCAACTAAATTTACTTCTACTATGAATTTCCTGCTCCAAGACCAAAGCCCAGAAATTGGGTTACATAGTTCTTGCGAGAGATGGGAATCGGATTTGGTCAACAATGCTGGTCAAATTGAGGCTTCGATAGCATGGCAGCTGTTATTAATTCAAGATCTGGAATAATGCAACTCTATCTCACACCTCACAAGTAACATCTCAGTAAATCGGAAATTTCAAATCTGAGTGCTTTCATACATTCTACTTGGTTGTGTGTGAAATTAAGACCTTTTTGGATAAATTTGGGGGAATATTAAGGAAAATTATGGGGGTGGACCTCCCTCTTGATCTGCAGTCACTCCTTCTGGGGAATTTGGCCGTCATGAACATTAACTTCGCCAAAAGTAAATCCAAATTTCTTTAAATCGCTTTGGCAATAGCCAGGAAATGTCCAGCGGTAACATGAAAATCCGATTACCTCTTACCTACTGATCGTTGGAATATGGAGATGCAAAGTTGTCTACCCCTGGAGAATATTACTTATAACCTGAAGAATGTTCATGGAGATTTGGCACCCTTATTTGAATTATTTAAATGCCCAGATAGTTTCGTCTTTTATGTTTACTTTTCATCCCTTATTTAGTAATTTAATTTATTTTTGGATCTTTCTCCTTTTCCTTCATCTCTCCCTCTGTCCACTGTTTCTTTTCCTTTCTCTGAGGTATGGACGGGTTATTTCCAGGCTCAATGTTAATTTTAAGGATATAATTTTTTTTGTACATTTGTATATATTCATATATACATTCAATGAGTCTTTATTTTTGCGTACATATATATATTTCTTTCTTAAAAATAAAATGAAAAAAGGTCCTCCGTCAGTTGGTCCGCGCATTCTGGTCTCCAATTTTGAGGAAGGACATACTAGCTATAGAGGGTGTGCAGCGCAGATTTACAAGGTTAGTTCCAGCGACGGCGGGGTTGACATATGCTGAAAGGCTAGAAAAACTGGACTTGTATCCGATGGAGTTTAGAAGGATGAGGGGGGACATGATTGAGGTATACAAAATCATCAGGGGGATAGACAGGGGTGAAGTCGGATTACTTGTTCCCAATGATGGGGGAGACGAGGACTAGAGGGCATAGTTTAAGAATACAGGGTAGGCCCTTTAGGACGGAGATGAGAAAGAATTTTTTGACCCAGAGAAGTGTGAATCTGTGGAATGCTCTGCCACAGAGGGTGGTAGAGGCAGATTCGCTGATTATGTTCAAAAGAGAGTTAGATAAGACTCTAGTGGGCAAAGGAGTTAAGGGTTATGGGGATAAGGCTGGAAAGGGGTACTGATGGTAGTGATCAGCCATGATCTGTAAAATGGCGGTGCTGGCTCGACGGGCCGAAGGGCCTACTCCAGCTCCTATTGTCTATTGTCTATTGTCTATTGTCCTTCAGTACCTGACCAGGTATGTTGATAGATAGACTGGGTGAACAGCCAACACCTCTTTCCCGGGACGACAATAACAAATATCAGAGGATATCTGCTTAAGGTGAGTGGGGTAAGTTTCAGAAAGATGGCAGATCTATTTACATATGTATGTACTTATTTATTTATTTACACAGAGTGGTGGGTTGCCGGAATGCATTGTCGAGGGTTGGTGGTGCAGTCAAGTCCAATTTAAAAGGCTTAGGCACATTGCTGTAAGATCAATAGAGCGGTTATGGATGTGAGGTAGGGAATGATTAGATGGTTGTGTAGTAGGTCGGCACGACATCATGGGCTGAAAGGCCTGTGCTGTGCTGCAATGTTCTATGTAAGCCCACTGATCTCCACCACTGTTTGTAGGAGAGAGCCACACATTCTCGCTGCTATATGAGCAAAGGAGGCTCCTGTGAATTCGTCGTAGGAAGTTGAGAGGGACCTTGTAAGGGTAGATAAATCATACTGAGCATGGATAAAGTGAATGCTCACTGTATTTTTCCCAGGGTAGGAGAGGGATGTGAGGGGCCACTTTACCCACACAGAAGGTGGTGGGCAAGTGGAACGAGCTGCCAGAGATGGGGACCTAATGACCTTAAAAAGAACTTTAGACAGGTACATGGATAGGAAAGTTTTTGTGGGATACAGGCTTAATGCAGGTAGATAACATGGTTGGCATGGATGAGTTGGGCCACAGGACCAGTATCCGTGCTCTTATGGTCTATGAAATTCTTGCTGGGTTTCTTGGTGAGGCTCATATACTGATTTCTCTCTTTATATATTTTTTTTAATTTTCAGAGATACAGCACAGTAACAGGCCCTATTTGTGTGACCAATTAACCTATTTGCCCCGTATGTCTTTGGAGGGTGATAGGTAACCGGAGCACCCGGAAGAAACCCATACAGGGCACGGGGAGAATGTGCAAACTCTTTGCAGTCAGCAGCGGATTTGAACCTTGGCCACTGGCCCTGTAATAGTGTCATGCTAATTGCTAAACCCGTGGTTTTCAAATTTTTTCTTTTCCACTCACACCCCACTTTAAGTATTCCCTCTGCCATCAGTGCTCTGTGATTTTTAAGGGATTGCTTAAGGTGGGATGTGGGTGGAAAGAAAAAATTTGAAAAGCACTGCTTTAATCGCCCCTCGTTGACTCGTTATGTGCAAGGTTTTATAAATCCAAATGAAATGAACCAATGACCATTTTTCTCAAACAAAATATTTCAGTAACAATTGGGTCGAGAGCAGTGATTCTCAACCTTCCCTTCCCACCCACGTCCCACCTTAATAATCCATTACTAATCACAGTTCACTGATGGCAGAGGGATTACTTAAGGTGGGATGTGAGTGGAAAGAAAACGTTTGAAAACCACTGTGCTACATTAACCAGGCCACCTTATTCTTCCCAACAAATGCCAAGCTTTTCTCTGCATCCATTCCTTCAGCATCCGACATAAATAGATGACCCATCAATAGATCATGAGTCTGTCCACCCTCTCCTGCTGTGGTCACCCCAACTCTGATACCAACCTTCCCACATCCTCTCCAGCCATTACACACTATCCTTCAAATCAAAATGAATTGGAGAATTTCGGGCTGCGTGGATCACACAACGCTATTACAGAACCAGTTCAAATCTGGCGCTGTCTCTGAGGAGTTTGGATTTTCTTAAATTGAAAAATAATTGGTTAGACATACAGAACGGTAACAGGCCCTTCCGGCCTACGAGTTCATGTTGGCTAAATACACCAATTAGCCTACAATCCCACCCCCACTGTATGTTTTGAAAGGTGCAATTAGTGAAGAAGATTGTATCTCATTAGTAAGGGATATGGGGAAAAGGCTGGAAAGTGGAACTAGGTGTGAGTTTAGTTTAGCTTAGTGCATGGTCACAGAACAGACCCGATGGGCCTAGTGGCCTGTTTCTGATCCTTTATCTTGTGATCTTGTGAACATCTCCTCCACAATCTCCATCAGTACCAGAGCACGACAGGGCTGCGTTTCTTAGCCCCCTGCTCAACTCATTTTACGCCTACAACTGTGTGGCTCGGTATGACAATAACACCATCTACCAATTTGCCGATGGTACCACAGTAGTGGGCTGTATAAAGGAAGGGGACGAATCAGCATTCAGGAGGGAGAATGGAAACTTGGTTGAATGGTTCACCAACAACAAACTCGCACTCAATGTCACCTAAACTAAGGAGCTGATTGTTGACTTCTGGAAGGGAAAGCCAGAAGTGTATGATCCAGTAATAATTGGGGTATTAGAGGTGGAGAGGATGAGCAAATTTAAGTTTTTGGGAGTCACAAATTCGAAGGATCTTTTCTGGACCCAACACACCAATGGCAGCACACCAAAAGGTAATGGACACACCCCAGGGCATCACAGGCAAAACCCTCTCCACTAACACACCAAAAGGTAGTGGACACAGCCCAGGACATCACTATTGGGAACATCTACGGGGAACGCTGCCGTCGGAGAGCAGCACCAATCATCAAGGATCCACACCACCCAGCACATGCTCTGTTCTCACTGCTGCCATCAGGAAAGAGGTATCGGGGCCACAAGACTCATACCATCAGGTTCCGAAACAGCTGCTCCCCCTCCATCATCAGACTCCTCAACAACAAACTCAATCAGAGACTCATTTAAGGACTCGTACTTATACATGTTGTTGATTTTATTTTTTGTTCCCTGTATTGCTCAGTTTGTTTACATTCGTTATCTCTTCACCAGTCCTTTATTTGTTTGCAGGTTTTTTTTTGCACCACCAATAAGTGGCAATTCTGCCGCACCCGCAGGAAAAAGAATCTCAGGGTGGCTTGTGATGTCATGTATGTTCTCTGACAATAAATCCGAAACCGGAACACCTGAAGAGGAGAGCATACAAACTCCTCACAGACAGCAGTGGATTCAAACCTGGATCGGTGTTGCTGTAATAGACTGGCGCTAACTGCTACACTGACTCCGGTTTCCTCCCACCGTTCAATAACGGATGGCGGTTGTAGGTTAATTTGAGCAGCGAGGACTCATGGACTGGAAGGAACTGTTACCCATGCTAGATGTTTACATTTTTTTAAAAAAATTAATAGATTTGAATTTATTAGTAGACATTGAGGAGAGGAAGTTCGAGCCCAGGCGAGTGAAAGCCACTTGGGAGCTTATTAGCAAGTGGTAGTTTTTTTTGCGAGGTTATGATCCTAGCATCTGCCCATTAAGGTGAAGGATGGTAATTAAAATGGATAACTGATTTAATTCAAATTAGACCAGGTGACCTGCTGACCCAGCCAGCTTGTTGTGATTCTGCTCCACTCCCCACACATCCAATCTTCCCTTCACGCCCCATTATCTGTTCTCAGTTTGCGACTCACCAAGGGTGTCTGCGCAGGGAGGTGAGGCAACATGATCGGGCTCCAGCCTTCCAGAACAGATGGCCGCATGCTCGGGTGGCCAAGGTTGCCTGTTGCTCAGCTCCACCTGTTTGCCGCTGGCTGTGTGTAACACCCTGCGGATGTTCTGTATCCCCCGGACATCCTGGCCAGGAAGCTGACACGGTAGCAGGCCCTGCCGGCCCACGAGCCCGTGCCCCTCAAACACCCCAACCCCCATACGTTTTGAAGGCTGTGAGGAAACTTGGGAAAACCCACACAGACATGGGGAGAACATTCTTTCTTCTTTGGCTTGGCTTCGCGGATGAAGATTTATGGAGGGGTAATGTCCACGTCAGCTGCAGGCTCGTTGGTGAATGACAAGTCCGATGCGGGACAGGCAGGCACGGTTGCAGCGGTTGCAAGGGAAAATTGGTGGGTTGGGGTTGGGTGTTGGGTTTTTCCTCCTTTGTCTTTTGTCAGTGAGGTGGGCTCTGCGGTCTTCTTCAAATGAGGTTGCTGCCCGCCGAACTGTGAGGCACCAAGATGCACAGTTGGAGGCGATATCCGCCCACTGGCGGTGGTCAATGGGGCAGGCACCAAGAGATTTCTTTAGGCAGTCCTTGTACCTCTTCTTTGGTGCACCTCTGTCTCGGTGGCCAGTGGAGAGCTCGCCATAGAACACGATCTTGGGAAGGCGATGGTCCTCCATTCTGGAGATGTGACCCACCCAGCGCAGTTGGGTCTTCAGCAGCGTGGATTCGATGCTGTCGGCCTCTGCCATCTCGAGTACTTCGATGTTGGAGATGAAGTCGCTCCAATGAATGTTGAGGATGGAGCTGAGACAACGCTGGTGGAAGCGTTCTAGGAGTCGTAGGTGATGCCGGAGGACCCATGATTCAGAGCCGAACAGGAGCGTGGGTATGACAACGGCTCTGTACACGCTGATCTTTGTGTGTTTCTTCAGGTGGTTGTTTTTCCAGACTCTTTTGTGTAGTCGTACAAACTCCTTAAAGACAGTGCTGGATTGGAACTCGGGTCACTGGTGCTGCTGCTCTAACTGCTATGCGAAATGTGCCACCTGCCCCGCTAACCATCTTGGGAATGAAATGTCGGAATTTCCTGAAGTTAAGTGTGGTGGAAACTGCAGCAGGAATGTCTTTTTGATTGATACAGCAAGTACAATGGAAAAATATCTTAATAGGATTCAGAAAATGCTTCCATTGTATGTGTGCCTGCCAGCAGCAGAAACCAACTCAGTCAAGGGATGCAGAGCAGTGCAGCACACTGCAGGCCCTTCAGCCCACCGATGTAAACCTCCTCCACAACTATCTCATCCTTCCCACCCTTTAATTTTCTTATGCCCCTGTGCCTGGCTAAGAGTCTTTTGAATGTCCCTATTGTCCCGGCCTCCACCACCACCCTCGGCAATGCATTCCAGGGCCCCACCACTCCGTGTAAAAAAAAAGTACCACTCAGCTTAATCCTCCACCCCCCCCCCCCTCCCCACCATCGATGTGATTTACCGGGATTGTTCTCTAAAGAGGGCTTGGAGAATCAGGGAGGATCAGGCAGCATTTCCGCTGCTCCCATTCGGGAAAAAGATATAGAAGTATCAAAGCTAGAACCACCAGGCTGAGGAACAGCTTCTTCCTACAGGCAGTGAGAATGCTGAAACATCTCTCTGTGGCTCTACTATTCATTAAGGATATTTATTTTAATAGATGTACATATGTACCCTGTTTATGTATCGCTTGTCTGTCTGTGTGTTGTGTCTGTGTATTTTGCCCTGTTCTGCACGGTGGACTGGAGGACGCTGTTTCGTCAGATTGTGCTGGTACACGATTCAGCGCAATGACATTGGTTGGGGTGGGGGGTGGGGGGGGGAGGCAAAGGGTCCCCATTGAGAATAGCTGGTCTCGGGCATCGTCTCTAATCTAGGCTCCTCTCCTGTTAATTATAACAATTGTACCTGAGGTGAGTTTGGGGAGCTTTTAACCTGCTTTAAGCAGAAACGCAGCACAGGACTGTACAGCTTATGTATCTCATCGCGAAGGAAAGAGCTGGAAATGGAAGGGCTGTGCGGGTGACTTACTTCAGAAGCAGAATCAGGATTTATTGTCATGAACAAGTCACAAAATTTGTTCTTTTGGGGCAGCGTCACCATGGAAACTGGAGTCCCCGGGGAAATCCCACGCAGACACGGGGGGGAGAAGGTACAAACTCCTTTCAGACAGTGCGGGATTCGAATCCCAGACCCAATAAAGCCGTTGTGCCAACTGCTATAAAATAAATACATACAGTGCATGAAAAATCAAAGTAATGCAGTGTCTTTGGTTCATTGACCATTCAGGAATCTGATGGTAGAGGGGAAGAAGCTGTCCTTGTGCCGCTGAGTGCTCGTCTTCAGGCTCCTGTACCTCCTTCCTGATGGTAGCAGAGTGAAGAGGGCATGGCCTGGGTAGTGGGGGTCCTTCAGGATAGAGGCTGCTTTCTTAAGACACCACCTCTTGTCGATGCCTTCGATGAAGTCTTGTGCCTGTTGATGCGCCATCAATCACTCAGGAGACTACTGTGGAGAAACCAATAGGCTTTAACACACTTGAGAACATAGCATGTCCCTACTGTTTGGTTGTCCTGCACTGAGTTGCAGGGGGCTATGGAACACCCACCTTTATACAGGAGCCTGTGGGGAGGGGCCAATAGGCATGCTTGACCAGATACAGCAATGAGCTCTCTGAACCCTTCTCCATTAACAATGGCGTGAAGCAAGGCTGTGTTCTCGCACCAACCCTCTTTTCAATCTTCTTCAGCATGATGCTGAACCAAGCCATGAAAGACCTCAACAATGAAGACGCTGTTTACATCCGGTACCGCACGGATGGCAGTCTCTTCAATCTGAGGCGCCTGCAAGCTCACACCAAGACACAAGAGAAACTTGTCCGTGAACTACTCTTTGCAGACGATGCCTCTTTAGTTGCCCATTCAGAGCCAGCTCTTCAGCGCTTGACATCCTGTTTTGCGGAAACTACCAAAATGTTTGGCCTGGAAGTCAGCCTGAAGAAAACTGAGGTCCTCCATCAGCCAGCTCCCCACCATGACTACCATCCCCCCCACATCTCCATCGGGCACACAAAACTCAAAACGGTCAACCAGTTTACTTATCTCGGCTGCACCATTTCATCGGATGCAAGGATCGACAACAAGATAGACAACAGACTCGCCAAGGCAAATAGCGCCTTTGGAAGACTACACAAAAGAGTCTGGAAAAACAACCAACTGAAAAACCTCACAAAGATGAGCGTATACAGAGCCGTTGTCATACCCACACTCCTGTTCAGCTCCGAATCATGGGTCCTCTACCGGCATCACCTACGGCTCCTAGAACGCTTCTACCAGCGTTGTCTACGCTCCATCCTCAACATTCATTGGAGCGACTTCATCTCCAAAATCGAAGTACTCGAGATGGCAGAGGCCGACATCATCGAATCCACGCTGCTGAAGATCCAACTGCACTGGGTAGGTCACGTCTCCAGAATGGAGGACCATCGCCTTCCCAAGATCGTGTTATATGGCGAGCTCTCCTCTGGCCACTGTGACAGAGGTGCACCAAAGAAAAGGTACAAGGACTGCCTAAAGAAATCTCTTGGTGCCTGCTACATTGACCACCGCCAGTGGACTGATATCGCCTCAAACCGTGCATCTTGGCGCCTCACAGTTCGGCGGGCAGCAACCTCCTTTGAAGAAGACCGCAGAGCCCACCTCACTGACAAAAGACAAAGGAGGAAAAACCCAACACCCAACCCCAACACCACCGCTGCAACTGTGTCTGCCTGTCCCGCATCGGACTTGTCAGTCACAAACGAGCCTGCAGCTGACGTGGACGTTACCCCTCCATAAATCTTCGTCCGCGAAGCCAAGCCAACGAAAGAAAAGACAGTGGTTTACCACACCAGTGATGTTGCAGGCCAAGTTAACAACCTTTGGAATGTTTCCTTGTCCTGAGAGTTGGCACCTCCGTACCAGACATGATGCAACCAACCACCTGTGGAAGCTGTTGGGGTATTTAAATTGACTGGCAGAACACAATCGTCGGAGTATGCCTCAGAACTCCAAGTAGAGAAAGAACGAAGACCACTTATGTGAAATCTAAAAGCAAAAACTCTGATTGCCAGAAATAAAAGTAGAAGATTGTCAAATCAAATTTATTGTTATCTGATTGTACAAGTACAACCTGATGAATCAGCGTACTCCGGTCCTCGGTGCAAAACACGCAGACACACAACTGGACATAACACACGTACAGACAAACAATACATATGCAGGACAAGTATTTCATCGATCCAAATAAATATTGTTTCATGGCTTAGCGGTGAGTGCAATGCCTTTACAGTGCCATCGATCGGGATGCTGTATGTAAGGGGTTTGTACATTCTCCCCATGTCTATGTGGGTTTTCCCTTGGGGCTCCGGTTTCCACTCACCCTCCAAAACGTAGTGGGGGTGTTCGTTAATTGGGTGTAAATTGGGAGGCATGGACCCATGGGCCGAAATGGCCTATTACCGTCTAAATTTTTTAAAAATGTATACGAGAGTCTCGGATGGTTAGTGTGAGCAGTTCCTTTGGTCATTCAGCGTTCTCACAGCCTGAGGGAGGAAGCTGTTCCTCAGCCTGGTGGTGCTGGCTCTGATCCTCCTGGATCTCTTCCAAAGTGGTGGAGGTTGGTGGGGGGGGGGTAGAAGGGAGGGGGAGGAACGATAGGAAGAAAGGAGGGAGGGAAGCAGGGAGGAAGGAGGGAGGGAAGGAAGGAAGGAAGCAGGGAAGGAGATGGAAAGAGAGGAAGAAGGAAGGAGGGGAGAGAGGGAAGGAAGGAAAGAGAAATCACTGCTTTAGATCATGAACATCCAGTGCTTTAATTTCAAATTAAGTAAACACTGATCCGTGCAGGGTTTCACCTGCTCAGGGTCTTCACAGTGCGGAGTCCGAGAGCCGAGGATTTCTATGAGCTGCTACCCTTCTTCATTTGAAAAGTGACTGACAAAATAAAGAAATTGGAAGGTACATTTCCTTGGGGAGGTGAACCACAAAAATTAATTTCACCGTTGTCTGGGTTTCATAAATCACACCCACCAGGAGCTCAGTTTAATTTTAAATGTGTTTATGTTTGCAAAGATAAAGAAACATCTTGCACAAATTGAGGTGTAGGGAAGTGCTTAAAGATGCAGCTGACGAGAAAACTAGAACTATTTTATTGGTGAATAAGCCGTGTGACTGGCGCACAAGGGCAGGATGGGCCCTTTAAGAAATTACCTAGCAGGGCTGACACACATCTTGGCTCTATAATAGTGGCACTGAGATGAAACAAAGACATGTCTTTGGGAGCTGGGAGCTTGAGGTACTTTGTTCAATGTGGTCTGAGGTCTATAAATGCAGAAAAAATACTGGAGGAACTCAGTCTGTAGGAGATGAAGATATATCGCTGACGTTTTAGGCCTGAGCCCTTCTTCAAGGATAAGCCAAACACAGGAAAATCTCAGAATTCGGACAATTCTGGTTGGGGGAGGAGTTCAGAACACAACAAAAGTGTTAACGATATGAGAATGGGAGAGGCGAGAATTGATTTTGTCTGTGCATAAGGAGACATGGGAAAGGGAGAGACAGAGCTTGGGGGAGGCAATGGGGGAAGAAGTGGGGGGAGGTGAGGGGGGTTAACGAAAGCCAGAGAAGTCGATGTTAATGCCATCTGGTTGGAGGGTGCCCACTTGGAAGGTGTTTCCCCCAATTTGAGGCTGATTTCAGTCTGGCAGTGCATGAGACCATGGACAGATGTGTCAGCAAGGGAATGGTGTGGGGAATTGAAATGGATGGACACCAGGAGATCCACGTTATTTGCTGGACAGAGCTGAGGTGCTCGACAAAGCGATCTCCCAATCTGCGTCCAGTTTCTCCGATCTAGAGGAGACCACAGCGGGAGTTCTAGATGCAGTAGATGACCCCTGTAGATTCACAAGTGAAATGCTGCTTCACTTGGAAGGACTATTTGGGGCCCCGAATGGTGGTGAGGGAGGAGGTGTGGGCACAAGTGAAGCATCTCCTGCGGTCACAGGGATAGGTCCCAAGGGGACAATTGATGGGATGGAAGAGTGGAGAAGGGAATCACAGAGGGAATGGTCCCTGCAAAAGGTGGAGAGGGGACTAGAATACGTATCTAGTGGTGGGATCATGTAGTAGGTGGCGGAAATGGTGGAGGAGGAAGTGGGTGTCATTAGATGGCGTGGAATGAAAGGGCCTGTTGTCGTGTTGTACATCTAAACTTAAATTTAAACATTTTAAATCGGATGGCGGAGGGGAAGAAGGTGTTTTTGTACTGTTTGGTGTTTGTCTTCAGGCTCTTGCACCTCCTTCCTGATGGTGGCAGTGTGAAGAGGGTATGGTGGTGGGGCTCGCTGAGAATAGAGGCCACTTCCTTGAGTCGCCGCTTCTTGTAGATGGAGTGAAGACTGATGCCCATGATGGCGCTGGCTGAGTTCACAACGCTCAGTCATCTTTTCCTGTCCTCTGCATTAACGGTGGTGCTACTGCAGCTGACGTGGACTTTTACCCCCTCCATAAATCTTCGTCCGCGAAGCCAAGCCAAAGAAGACAGCTGGTGCAGACACGGGGAGGGCAGGGAGCGGAGACACGGCAATTCCCTGCGGGGTCTGACCGCCCAGTTCAACTGCTGTTAACTCCATTCAGGCTTTAAGTGGCCTGTTAAAGGAGCTGACGATGGTTTATTTTAAAACGCTAAAACCACAGGATCTGGGCCCAAGATGATGGCGCCTATGTTTGGCAGACTGGCTGAAAGGGTAGCAGGTATCAGAACTAAGATGCGAGAGGGTGCCAGGGGCGATGAACATTTCCTGATCATGTCAGAGGTTTGGATCTGGAGCTCAGTTTGGATCTGTTACCGTGCTGCATGTCTAAGTTTAAATTTAAATTTATTCCATTGAGGAAAAAAAATATATAAAAGGAGGATAAAATAAAACACTAAATATTTGCAGTTCGCAGGTATGGCAATAAAAAAAGTGTTCTGTCAGTGTACTTTGATGGCCCTGGAGTAGCATTATGGCCAAGGCAGTTCAGGGAGGCTCAGAGTTTGATATCTGTTGGGAAACTCAGACATCAAGCTCCTGTACAGTCTGCCTGAAACGGTACACTGCCACCGGCCTGTCTTTGGCCCATATCCTTCCAAACCCATCCACATATCTGTCCAATCTATCGTTAAACGTTGCAATAGGACCTGCCTCAACCTCCTCCCCTGGCAGGCCCGTTCCATACACCCACCACCCTATGTGTGAAGAACAAGTTGCCCATCAGATTCCTCTCCCTTCTCACCTCAAACCTGTGCTCCTCAGTTACTGATTTCCCCTATTCTTTGCGC
Source organism: Narcine bancroftii (assembly GCF_036971445.1). Taxonomy (NCBI): domain Eukaryota; kingdom Metazoa; phylum Chordata; class Chondrichthyes; order Torpediniformes; family Narcinidae; genus Narcine; species Narcine bancroftii. The sequence continues at coordinate 154,574,255 of NC_091469.1, forward strand.
TCGCCTGATCCGTTCCTCTCATGGTTTTTGTACACCTCTATGAGATCACCCCTCATCCTCCTGCGTGCCAAAGAATAAAGCCCTAGCCTGCTCCACCTCCCCCTCTAACTCAGGCCCCCAAGTCCTGGCAACACCCTTGCAAATATACTCTGCACTCTCTCCGGCTCGACGACATCTTTCCTGCAGGCACAGTGACTGAAACGGAACACAATACCCCAATGGGACCTCACCAACGTTTTATACAACTGCAGCATGACCTCCAAACTTCTATGCTCAATAGTCCGATTGGTGAAGGCTATTGTGATGGGGCAGAAGGCTGAGAAGGGTGGGCATCCACCTGTAACCTCTCCCATTCCTTAACCCCCACCCATCTTTTTATTCAGGCTGTTTTTTACAGCCCTTTACTAGCAGGTGGGGGGCAGTTCTTGGTGGTCAGGATGGCCATCTCCCAGGACGAGGTTATCCCATCACACTTCGGACATCCTGATGACCCCAAATGCCGGATACTCAACTGCAAACTTTGGGGGAGTGGGGGACTGCGTTCACACTCTTTCTTTTTAAAAATAAAATTTGGCTCAGCCCAGTGTAGAAGGGGCCTGTTTCTGAGCTGTATTTTCCTCTGGTTCTATGGACGCTCCATGACCTACAGACCCCAAAGACAGGATCGAACCTGGGTCCCTGGAGACGAGAGGCAGCTGTCCCTGAAGATACCCTCCCCTCAAATCTACTCAGTTCCCTGTTGAAAGCTCTCTTCAGCTCAACACTTTTCTTTCTAAGACTCTCTCTCTCTCTCTCTCTCTCTCTCTCTCTCTCACTCTCTCTACTTTATTCCTCACATGTTCCCTCCAGGTTTTGCTTCTATCTCTCCACAAATAAATGCCTGGATTATTCACCCTTCACTCTCAGTGTGATTGCATTAAAAAGAAACGTGGTTTTTTTCCAAAAATTTTATTTCTTCATTTGCATCAAATACTAATAATGAATCATTCATCTAAGAATACAAAACAATAAAGATTGGTACAAAATGAAACACAATTTTTTTTATTTTCTCCCCCCCTCCCTCCATCAACCCCCCCCCCCCAACATAGAAAGAAAACACCTGGATATATATATTGATCACTATTCCATATTAATCTAATATAATTATTTTATCTTCAGTTGGGAGGAGCGGGAAATGTGGACGACATAGATGGACTTTTACCGATGAAATCCATATACAGTTGCCAAATCATATAAAAATTCCCAACGATTCCTTAAACTATAAGTAATCTTTTCCAAAGGTACAATTTTGTATTTCAGTCTGCCAACTGTCCAATCTTAGAAAATTATCCAATTTCCATGTCATTGCCGTACATTTCCTTGCTACCGCTATTGCTACACCCAAGAACTTCTTTTGATATTCATTCAACTTCGATTCAATATCTGTGTGACAGATTATGTTATATTTTATATTTTATGTTTTAAACGAGATAAATTGTGGCAGGTTTTTTACTGTAGGTGATGAACAAACACTTCAAAGCAGATCTCATTTAAAATGCCAGAGCTCTGCTCAAGCCAGACAGTCCAGGCTCCAAGTGCCTTTGCACAAACTTTGAAGAATGACTATAAGGACTTCACGAGTAGGTGTTAATTGGACCTGCTGTGGAGTAATGGATTATTGTTTTGGAAAGCAACAGATGAACACTTCAGAAGATTGAGTCCGGTGCTGTAGTCTGCCTGAGTGCACTTTGCTATTCTAAGAGAGTCATGTGGTTTTTACTGAGTGAGAGAGAGAATACAGTTCTACAGTTCAGTAGCAGCAGCTGGGACTGGAACATGACAAGCTTGTGGAAAAACCCCATTTTGAAGACGGTTTGTGAGTTCTTAGTTCAGCCTGGTCAAAGCCCTTGTAGTTCATACAAGAGGAGAGGACTGGCTGTATAATATTTCACTTGAAATAAGGGAAACAAAAAGGAACTCTGTGGTGACCTGAAAGAATGAGGTTATCATCTGGAAAACCCTGATGGGGCAAGTTTCTTCCGCAAGACACTGAAGTGGCTGGTCGAAAGGGATCAGTTGTGGGTGTCCAACGAGCAACAAATCTCTCTCTAAAAACTGACAAGAACTTTCATTCCTGACCAGTAACCATTTACCTTTCAATCACCAAAGTCTGGTGAAGATTCATAAATGTTAAATCCTGTGCACAATATAAGAGTTATCTGATACTGGTGAACTTGGGGGAATGAGAAGTGAGATTGGACTGTCAATTAAAGAACTTTTCTGAACTTACACACGTGCGCTTAGAATTAGAAGGGGGTAAGTTAATAGTAATAAGTTAAGTTTGATTCTGTTTTCATGTTTGAAGATAATTAAAAGCAACTTTTGTTGAAGTAACCATTTGACTTGGTGAATTTCTATTGATGCTGGGTTTGGGGTCCTCGGGGCCCGTAATACCTGTTTCATATATATTGCCAAGTGAAAATATTCTCTGGTCGTTTGGCTATTTGTATCTTCATAATTCGTCCTAATAATATCTTCAAATCTTTCCAAAATTTTTCCACTTTCATACAAGACCAAACTGAATGTACCAAAGTCCCTATTCCTTTATTTCATCTAAAATTTATTTGGAGTGTAGTATAATTGGTGCAAGAAATTGTATTGAACCATTTGGTATCTAACATTAATTGTATTTGTGACATTCTCTTGGCACAGTCTTAACCAAACTTCTTGAATTTGTCTATTTAAATCTTTCTTCTATCTTCGCTTTGATTTATATAATTCCTTTTTCTTCATAGTGTCTTGGAAAGTTATATACATATTTGTAATAAATTTCTCAATAAATGTATCCGTAATTAAATGTTCGATTGACTCTCTTCCGGAAGTCTCAAATCCGTGCCTATTTTCTTTTTAAAATATGATTTAAGCTAATAATATGAAAATATTGTATTATTTGGAATATTATATTTCTCTTTCATTTGTTCAAAAGTCAAAAAGAACCTAAAAACCAATCTTTTATCCTCATTATTACCTTTACTGTGCCAAATAACAAAAAAAGGGTTTTTTAAAGTAAAAAGGAATAAGTTGATTCTGCGTTAACAACATCTTAGGTATTAGATAATTCTTAATTCCTCTTTTCATATGAATTCCATTCCATACCTTAAAGCAGCCATAAACGTTGAAGCTCATCTCTGCGCTGTCAGCCCACCACGTGCTGTCATCAGTTCACTGCACTGGCTCCTACAGATCATTCCGCTGGCCTCATTGGAACCGAGCTTCCGAGACAAGAGTTCGGACACATTCCCTTGCGTACATTGCACGACTCAGATTTATGTATTCTTGCATTTCCCCACCATATAGGAGGCCATTTGGCCCACTGTACTTATGCTGGCATGCAGATGCCATCTTTTTCCCTCGAGTGAAAGGCAAAAGCCTGCAGACGCCGTGATTGAAGTGGAGAAACTCAGCTGTGCACTATCAGGTGAAGGTAACAATGATTTGGGCTTGAGAGCTCTTCACAAAGGTATGAGCAAAATGTCAGCAGGCACCCTAACAAAATGGTGGGGGAGGGGTGGGGGCAGAGCACAGTCCCACAGGCAGGAGGTAATAGGTGGATAAGGAAGGGAGGGCACAGCAGTGAACAGAGGGAGGAGGGGATGGTTCTGTGAATGGAGAGGGAAGGGGTGGAGAGCTGGAGGAAAGAAGACAGAAGGGATGGGGAAGAGAGGGAGAACGGGGAGTGGGCTAACAGAAACCAGAGAAATCGACGTTGATCCCATCCGGCTGGAGAGAGAATTAGGTGTGGCTCCTCCAATTTACAGGAGGGCTTGGTTAGACGGTACATGAAGCCATGGACAGACCTATCATTGCGGGAGTGGGGCGCAGAATTGAAGTGGTTGGCCACTGGGAGATCCCTGTCACTGATGTGGACGGAGCGAATGTACCATTTTCCCATGACCCATTTGCTTTTAAATGCCCTGATTCTCCAGCACTTCATTCTCCTTCATGGTAACACACGGTGCAGAAACAGGCCCATCAACCCAACTTGCCCACACCAATCAATAAATCCCACCCACACTAGCACCACCTGCCTGTGTTTAGCCCGTATCCCTCCAAACCCATCCCATCCTTGTATCCGTCCAATTATTTTTTAATAAACATTGCAATAGTACTTGCACCAACCACCTCCTCCGGCAGCCCGCCCCATTTACCCCACTACCCTCTGTGTAAAATTGTGGGTGTACGGAGGAGTGGCTGGAGGAAGTGGCAGAGGCGAGTGTAATTCTGGCATTTAGAAGACACTTGGACAAGTACATGGGCAGGAATGAAGTAATTAGCATATGAGGAACGCTTGACGTTTGGGGTTCAGAAGAATGAAGGGGGAACATTCTAGAAGCATTTCAAATGCTGAAAGGCCTGGACAGAGTAGACGCGGCAAAGTTGTTTCCCATGGTAGGGGAGTCAAGAGCAAGAGGGCACATCTTCAGGATTGATGGGTGCCCATTTAAAACAGAGATGTGGAGAAAATCTTTTAGCCAGAGTGAAGGGGAACAGTCGACGTTATATATTTGGATTTCCAGAAGGCGTTTGATAAGGTGCCACACAAGAGACATCAATAAGATACAGATGAATGGAGTCGGGGAGGTATATTGGGATAGATTGAGGATTGGTTAACTGACAGAAGGAAGAGAGTCGGGATAAATGGGAGTTTTTCTGATTGGCAGGACAGTGGCAAGTGGGTGCCACAGTGGTCAGTGCTGGGCCCACAGCTGTTCACCATTTATATCGGTGATTTGGAAGAGGAGACAGAGTGTAGCGAAGCCAAGTTTGTGGATGATACTAATTGAGTGGAAAAGCAAATTGTACAGAGGATGCAGAAGGATATAGTTAAGTTAGGTGAGTGGGCAAAGGTCTGGCAGATGAAGTACAACATTAGTAAATACAAGGTCATCCACTTTGGCAGGAAAAATAGAAGAGCAGATTATTATTTAAATGGTGAGAAACTGCAGCCTGCTGTGGTGCAAAAGGACTTGGGAGGGCTTGTGCATGAATCGCAAAACATTGGGTTGCAGGTGAAACAGGACATTATGAAGGCAAGTGGAATGTTGGCCTTCATCACTAGAGGAATTGGATTTAAGAGCAGGGAGGTCATGCTGCAACTGTACAAGGTACTGGTGAGGCTGCACCTGGAGAACTAGGTGCAGTTCTGGTCTCATGACTTGAGGAAAGATATGCTGGCCTTGGAGGCAGTCCAGAGGAGGTTCACCAGATCGATTCCAGAGATGAAGGCTTGACCTACAAGGAGAAACTAAATTGACTGGGATTATATTCACTTGAATTCAGAAGAATGAGAGGAGATCTTATAGAAACATAAAATTGTGAAAGGGATAGATAATCTTGAGGCAGGAAAATTGTTTTCACTGGTAGGTGAGACCAGAACTAGGGGAGACAGTCTCAAGATTCAGGCCGCCCAATTACACCCAATCATCCTACAACCCCCCCCCCCCTCCATATGTTTGGAAGGGTGGGAGGAAACTGGAGCCCCCGCGGAAAACCCACGCTGATACGGGGAGAACATACAGACTCCTCACAGGTAGAGCAGGATTCGAACCCTGGTCCTGATCCCTGGCGCTGTAATGGCGTGGCACTAACCGCTACACTGACCGTGCCGCCCAGGTCGGCACCATATCGAGAGTCAAAAGGCCTGCATTGCGCTGCAATATTCTATGTTTTGCCTCAGGCCGCATGGCAACTTGTATTATTGCGGCTGGTATGTTTCACATCGCTGACTGGCTGCAGCAGGTCAGAATGCTGGCACATCTGTACACAAAAATGACAATAAACTCTCGGGGAAAATGCTGGATTAGCTTGGCAAGTCAGGCAGTAACCTTGAAGAATGAAGAAAGCTAATATCTGAGATCACTGACCTTCTATTAGATTGGTCGCTTAACCTGACACAATCAACGGGAGGTCGCTTTGCTTCGCACCTTCGCTCTGTCCGCATCAGTGACAGGGATCTCCGAGTGGCCCAACACTTCAATTCTGCACCCCACTCCCACATTCACAGGAATGTCCATGGCCTCGTGAGCTATCCTACTGAGACCACCCGTAAATTGGAGGAACCACACGATTTTGGGGACTGTCCAGCCGGATGGCAATAACATCGACTTCTCTGGTTTCTGCTACTCTCCATTCCCATTCCCTTTATCTTCTCTCCTCCACCTCTCCACCCCCTTCCCTCTCTATTCACAGATACATCCCTCCTCCCCCTGCTCACTGCAGTGCCCTCCCCCCCTTCTCCACCTATTACCTCCTGCCTTCAGGCCTCTGTTCCTCCCCCTACCCCTACCCCCCTCCTCATTTTGTTTGGACACCTGCTGACATTTTTCTATACCTTGATGAAGGGCTTAAGCCTGAAACACCTGTTACCTTTGCTCTATAAAGGACACTGTTTGGCCTGCTGAGTTTCTCCGGTGTTGTGTTTTTACAGTCAATGGTTCTTTCTCCACAGTTGCAGCCAGATCTGCTGACACTATCCAGTATTTTCTGTTTTATTTCAGATTTGGAATTTTGTTTTAATAACATTCTGTAATGTTCTTTAGACCTAGACCCGATAAGTTCGTTCAGAGAACCGTAGTGATTCGGGTAACTTTACCATAGCTGCTTTAACAGCAGCACTGACCCTAGAGAGCAGAGACACAGTGCTGCTCCAAAGGGTTCAAGTGCCCAGTCCTAAAGCCGGGGCCTCTGTACAGGCTGGTGGAAAGAGCTGACGGAGTTTGTGAGTAAAATCCTGCAACTGCAGAGGTCCGAGCCCCAGGTGGCAGTGACTGTGCTCGAGGGGGGAGCGCAGGGCACCAGAAACGGGAAGAACATCCCCCCCCACAACCCCACCCCCCATCTTTGAAGGAGACAACCCTAAAGGCTGGTGACCATGGCGGAAGGGACCAGCGAGGGGTTCAGCGGCTGAGGGACCTACGCAGGCTGTGGGTGACGAGGTCGGGAGACCTGTGCGGGCTGCTGGAGACTGGCTCATGGAGGCTAGGTATCAGAACCGGGATACGAGAGGACGCTGGGGGCAAGAAGGGCTCCTGATGGGTCTCGGGCCCCGAAGGTGTCTCTGATCGTGCCGGGGGTTTGGATCTGGAGACTGGGTGGCCGATGGATCGAACAGGTGTCTGTGCAGGAGGACTGGAGGCGAATCCTCGGACAGACAATGTCTCTGAGGGTCTCTCTTTCACTTCTCTTTCTCTCATACTCTAAGGGCACCAGGTGACACTAATGGTGATTCTTTGTCTTCCTTACAGCAGTCAGAGGGCAATGCCATGTAATACTACATGTTCTCTATCATTACATGACAATAAAGGAATTTTGAATCTTTACTGCAATACAAATCACAAAATCATTTGTAGAACCTTTCATTTGCTTTTATTGATACAATATTTACACAGCATTGCTTTCATATTACAAGTAATCAACTTTATAACTTCCCCTATTAACAAGAAGAACCACATGTCATGGCACATAAGTCAGGAGTCATCCTACACACACAGTGGCAACCTACCACTCAGATAAAGTGACGTAAAGCCATCAGTCTCAGAGATCAATGTAATCTTCACACAGATTAAACTTCATACGATAGAATAGAAATTACCGATGGAACAAACAGAGGAATTCTACAGAGCAAGTGCTACATGCAGCCAACTTGACATTCTGAGCTCTTTTATATTTGCGGCAAAAAAATGAGACTTGAAAGGTTTTTGCTGTGAATTCCCCACATCCCCATCAAGAAAATATATTGAGTCCTGCTCAATCAATCAAGCAGCAGTCACGCGGGTGAGAACTGAACCAGGGGAGCAGCAGGTTGAATTTTACTTTTGGCATCAGACGTCCTCGAGACAGATCTGGGGCCCAATGTCAGAATTTGTCCCCAGTCATTATTAGTTTGAGATTCCCCCCCCCCACCCCCCAACTCACTCACTCACTCTCTCCACATCCTGGTCTGGCAGAGAGCAAATTCCAGTCACTGACAACCACCAGTTTGGAACTAATGGATTCAATGAAGTCAAACACATTCCATCGAGGATCAACCTGTTACCACCGGCACTGCATCCAGGATCAACTAGTTACCACTGGCACTGCATCCAGGATCAACCGTTACCACTGGCACTGTATCCAGGATCGACATGTTACCACTGGTCTGCATCCAAGCTCGACAGGTTACCACTGGCACTGCATCCAGGATCAAACTGTTACCACCGGCACTGCATCCAGGATCAAACCGTTACCACTGGTCTGCATCTAGGATCAACAAGTTACCACTGGTCTGCATCCAAGCTCAACAGGTTACTACTGGCCCTGCATCCAGGATCAACCTGTCACCAATGGCACCGCATCAATTAACAAACCATGACCACTAGCTCTGCATGCAGGAACAAACTGTTACCACTGGCACTGCATCCAGGATCAACCGTTACCACTGGCACTGTATCCAGGATCAACATGTTACCACTGGTCTGCATCCAAGCTCGACAGGTTACCACTGGCACTGCATCCAGGATCAAACCGTTACCATTGGCACTGCATCCAGGATCAACATGTTTTACCACTGGCACTGCATCCAAGCTCAACAGGTTACCACTGGCACTGCATCCAGGATCAAACTGTTACCACCGGCACTGCATCCAGGGTCAAACCGTTACCACTGGTCTGCATCTAGGATCAACAAGTTACCACTGGTCTGCATCCAAGCTCAACAGGTTACTACTGGCCCTGCATCCAGGATCAACCTGTCACCAATGGCACCGCATCAATTAACAAACCATGACCACTAGCTCTGCATGCAGGAACAAACTGTTACCACTGGCACTGCATCCAGGATCAACCGTTACCACTGGCACTGTATCCAGGATCAACATGTTACCACTGGTCTGCATCCAAGCTCGACAGGTTACCACTGGCACTGCATCCAGGATCAAACCGTTACCACTGGTCTGCATCTAGGATCAACAAGTTACCACTGGTCTGCATCCAAGCTCAACAGGTTACTACTGGCCCTGCATCCAGGATCAACCTGTCACCAATGGCACCGCATCAATTAACAAACCATGACCACTAGCTCTGCATGCAGGAACAAACTGTTACCACTGGCAATGCATCCAGGAACAACCCTTTACCACTGGAACTGCATATAAGAACAACCTGTTACCACTGACACTGCATCCAGGATTAACCCGTTACTATTGACACTGCATCTAGGAACTAACCGGTTACCACTGGGACTTCACCCACGATCAACCTATTACCACTGGGACTTCATCCAGCAACAACCCATTACCACTTCAGTTACCAAAACAGCTTCTTTTTAACCTGACTGCCCTTCTGAGACCCTGGATGGAGACTCAATCATGGTTTGGACCATATGAACATTAATTATGCTAAACATCTCACATTCCTGAGTCAGCTCAGGGTCTCCACTTTCATTGCTGCATGAATACTCAATATTTATGTAATTCTTGGGACTTTGAGCTGACCAGCAGTGTGGAAGAGGTTTGAAATGGACCGACTCAGTCCTTCCATTTCGGAACTCACCCCAGACGGTTACAATTCATACAATTGTGCATTTTCACTGCAAAGTTACAGTATATTCATCAAAAAGACAAATAAGATGTTGGGATTGTGCCATGATGCAGAGATCGACAACTGAATGTTTGGATTCAATGTTCAAACAATTGTATTTTATATTTATGCTCTGTCCTCACGTCACTCCCAGTGGCCTGCATCTGTTTGAGAGCAGTGGACTGCAGCCATGGTCCCAGCTCAGAGCAGCACACTTCTATCCTGAACCCAGCTCAGTGCAACATGCTGCGGTCCTGGTCCCAGTTCAGAGCACAGCACTCCAACCCTGTTCCCAGCTCAGAGCAATGCCCTGCAGTCCCTGTCCCAGCTCAGAGCAGTGCTCTAGAGTCCTGGTCCCAGCTCAGAGCAGAACCCTGCAGCTGGGGTCCTAGCTCAGAGCAGTACCCTGCAACTCTGATCTCAGCTCAGAGCACCACATTGCATCTCTGTTCTCAACTCAGAGCAGCTCACTGCACTCCTGGCCTCAGCTCAGAGCAGAACACTGCAGCCCTGATCACAGCAGCAGATGCAGAGATACCCACCATCGGGTCTCCGGGGGGATAGAAGTCAGGAGGAGGGTCAGACAGTTGGAACTTGCCCAATAAGACCAGCAAAGTTAAAAGCTAGCATTGCACTGCCCATCAGTGAGCTGGCTGGTAGTTAATACATGAGCTAATATATATATATATATATATATATAAAAAGGAACACCATTTAGTCCAATCAACTTTGTTTCTCTATGCTGGTGGACGTTGAAGGGCTAAAGGGCACCCAGCTTCTAACACGAATGAAACTCCTGCAGGTGTCCTCCAGATGCCAGCCTTAGGATGGAGGTTTCCCTCCACACCTGCCTCTAATTGCAGCAGGCGTAAGGTGTGTGAAGCATAGTTTGGAGGAAACTACAGGAGGAAGGTTCCCACCAGCAGCAGTGGGGCAGTGCAAGACCGTCGAGACATTGATATCCGCTCATTAAATGCTCACAACAATGTTATGTTGACCACACTCTGTTGTACATTCCAAATTTTCTCCAGTGAGAGCAAAGTAAACTATTTAATTTTATTCCCCACCCTCCCCTTCAAATTGATCTATTTCTTCCACCCACCACGACTGAGTAATTTGTAAAAATAAATGGTGCAAATTCAATAATTGCTTTCTCCCAAAGTTTACAAAGGTTTTCTGAATGTCTCTCTCACCTCTGCCATGGCTGAGGATTGTTAGCTCTCAAAGTTTCCTAATAAAATCGAAGGTCCAATTAAAAGCCCTTGTCTTGAATGGAGGGATTCATCTCAGCTGAGGCAGGGCAAACAGGGCTGGGACCTTTCTCTTTGGAGCATAGGAGGATGAGAGAGAGAGCTAATAGAGGGCTACAAGATTCTCAGAGATAGGGAGAATCAGCCCCTGTTCCCCAGGGCAGGAAGAGCAAAGACCAGAGGGCATCTATACAGAGCAAAGGAAAGGAAGTTTAGGGGAGAGGTAGAGAGTTCTGGCTGCTTGGGACGCCTTTCTGGGAATGGTGGTGGAGTCTGAAGCATTAGGGGCATTTAAGAGACTCTTAGACAGGCACGTGGATGGAAGAAAAATAGAGGGTTTCGGGGTAGGAATATCCAGTACAGATGGCACAACATTGAGGGTCGAAAGGCCTGTACTGTGCTGAAGTGTTCTATGATGATGACTCTATCCATAAAGTAGGTGAAAGAGAAAGAAAAGATACTGGGACGAACTCCAACTGCATGAAATTCCACGGGTCTGCTCCCATTTGGCAGAAAGGTGAAAGCTCACGGGAACCTGCGGGGAGGGACAAATCCAAAACAAGACTGGCTCGGCAGTGGAAAGCAAAAGGGCGATTGTTGACGGATGTTCCTGGGACGGGTAGATTGTGACATGGGGCTCCACAGGGCTGGGTAACGGTCATTTTTCAGGATCTGGGTAGCACTGCCAGATCGCTCATCCCTTATAGTGTTTGAGGAGCTGATGGTGTTTTCAGCCCACAAGCCCATGCTGCCCAATTACACCCAATTGACCGACATCCCCGTTCATTTTTGAAGGGTGGGAGGAAACCGGACCATCCCCCCCGCCCCAGGGAAAGCCCACACAGAAATAGGGAGAACGTGTCAACTCCTTGCAGACAGCCCAGTCTCCATCGCTGATGCTGTTAAGGCATGACGCTAACTGCTATGCCAACCGGTCCTTCTGATGGTGAAAGAGGCCCCAGTGTTGGTGTCAGGAAGGGATCACCAGGGCTGCCACGCTCATGCAGCCCAATGAGAGAACCTCCATCATACCCAGTGTTATCCTGTGCAGTGCGAATTTTAACCAAACTGGTTATGGGGGAAGATCTTCAGGATTGAGCTGGACGCCCATTCTTTGCAAAATAAAACCCAGCGGCCAACTTTGGTAGAATTATCCCCATTGGAACCACAGGTTTTGAACCACTTTAACCCGTGAGAGGGTAAATCCAAGATCAAAACCCCCCCACTGTCTCAAAATAAGGGGGTCAACTATAAGAACACAGTATATTCCTGCACAGTACGGGCCCTTCTGCCCATGATATTGTGCTGACCTATGGAAACCTACTCCACAACAATCTCCCTACCTCTCACCCATAGCCCTCTATTTTTTGTACATCCTGTCTCGGAGCCTTTTGGTTGTCTCTGTGGTACCAGCCTCCTCTACCACACCTGGCAATGCATTCCAGGCACGCAATACTCTGTGTAAAAAACCTTCCTCTGAGGTCTCCCCTAAACCTTCCTCCACTTACCTTAAACAAATGCCCTCTGGCATTTGCTATTGTCTCCCCCCCAGGAAAAAGGTAATGGATGCCGACCTTATCTATGCCCCTCATAATCTTATATACCACTATTGAGTCACCTCTCATCCTTCGTCAATCTAAAGACAAAAGCCAACCTTGACAACTTTGCTTCATATGTTCTCCAATCCAGGCAACATCCTGGTAAATCTCCTCTGCACCCTTTCTAAAGGATGTACATTCTTCCTGTAATGAGGTGACCAGAACTGAACACAATACTCCAGTGGTCTAACCGTAGTTTTATAGAGCTATAATGACCTCACAGCTCTTGAATGCTTTTACTAAATGCCACACACCTTCTTAACCACCCTGTCAACTTGAACAGCAAACCTTTGAGGTTTATGGACCTGAACCTCCGAGATACCTCTGTTCCTGCCCACTGTCAAGAATCCTACCATTAACCATGTATGTTAGGTTCGACCTTCCAAAGTGCATAATTTCACTCTTATTAAACTCCATTTTGCTCAACTTTGCATCCTGTCTATATCCTGCCATAACTGACAATGACTTTCTACACTTATCCACATCTCCAACTTTTGCATCATCTGCAAACTTATGGACCCATCCCCTCCAATTGAGGCAGTGATAGGAAGACGTGAATTTTTTAAAGATTTTTTTTTAAATTTAGACATACAGCGCAGTTACAGGCCATTTCGGTCCACAAGTCTGTGCCACCCAATTAACCTACAGTTTGGAGGGTGGGAGGAAACCAGAGCCCCCCGGAGAAAACCCACACAGACACAAGGAGAACGTACAAACACCTTACAGACAGCGCGGGATTCGAACTCGAGTCCTGGTTGCTGGCGCTGTAAAGGCGTTGCTGTGGAGGCTTGATTATTGAGTTTATTCAAGGAGATTGGCAGGGTTTTTAGATCTTGAAGGAGTTGAGTGTTCTGATTTGTATGGGAAAGGACACGGAGGCCGAGGATGGATTCTATTGAATGGGAGAACTGGCTGGATGGCCTACTCTGATCATTTGGTTCCGTGTAATCGAGGGGGTTCTGGGAGGTCAGCGCTTCTCTCTGACAGTAACGGGTACTCGACAAGTCGTGGCAGGTTTGGGAGATGGCGCTGCTGCACTTATCTGACATGTCACATTTCGATTGAACTACAAACTGTTCTCTAGGATGGACATTAGATCTCATGCCATGATTTCAAACAGAAGGGAATGGTTGCCCATTTTCTGGTCAAAATGTATTCTTCAACCATCCCAGAATGCCCACACAGATAGTTTGGGCTGAAGGGCCTGTTCCATTCTGTTTGACTCCGTCACAATCCTTATAAAGACTTTCCATTCAGTGGGAACCAAGTATCGGGACACGGGTGGCGGAAAGGGCTCCTGAGGGACCTTGGGCGCTGAAAGCCTTCTGTTGGAATTGGGGGTTCGGATCTGAGAGCTGGGTGGGATGGGTGGCTGCGGTGGTGGGAGGGGGGGTTGCGGTGCTGCTGCGGGGCCACAGAAGGTGAGTCCGTGGGCACTCGATGTCTCTGTGGGGACTTTCTCTTGTGTCTCTCTGATTGGTGGGGGCACCGGGTTAGTGACCCACCCCCCCACCTCCACGGGGCTTTACGACAAGCAAAGGTTGACAGATTTAGTGTATTAATATACCTGACAATAAAGGGATCTTGAATCTCATTAAACAAGCAGATACTGGGGTCGATTCCAATACACCAATGTGCTGGAGACCCTCCATTCACCATCCATAGGAAGTAAAAGGGCAACCAGCATTTTGGGCCTGAACCCTTCTTCAGGACATATGTGCATTGAAAGTTAATTGTTCTAACTTCCAGGGCAGGCTGGGAAGGGGGTGCTGATTGGATCTACCTTGACAAACAGCTCAAGCCCGAAATGTTGGTTATATATCTATACCTTTGCTCTATGAAGCACACCGTTTCACCTGCTGAGTTCATCCCGCATTGTGTTTTTACTGCAGACATTCGTGTTTGACTCCTTGGATCTACTGGACTTCAAACAGACGAGGAGCCTGCCCAAAGAAACACCTGAAACCCCTGAATTGGGGAGTACAATGTGAAGATGCCAGTCCAAATTGCAAGGTGAACCAGTTCCATTGGAAACACACAGGAGACTGCAAATGCTGGACTCTGGAGCACAAACAAGAAGCTGGAGGAAGCCAGCAGGTTCAGCAGCATCGGGGGAAAGAAGGGGAATGGTCAATGGTTTGGGGCGGAACCCTTCAAGAAGACCCACCACAAAGTTATACCCCCTTGAAGTCAGAATATGGAGAATACTTGCATGTACACTGTTCAAGGCAAGATATGATTGTCAATACTCAACACATTGCAGATTTACTCGAAGGCTGTTGAGGTTTTTGTCACTGAATTGCAATCAGCTGCTGGCAGACTCTTAAAATCAATTACCAAGATGCTTATTACTGAATTAAAAAAATGTTTGCCACTGGCTGTAGTTCGATTTCTTGCACCTCCCAACATCAGTTATTGCTGAACAGGGTGGTTAAGGCTAAAAGGGCCAACGCAGCATAAGTCAAACAAGGAAAATAAGAATTATATTGTGAGAAGATGACATTTTGGAATGTGCCATTTGAACATATAAACACACAACACACCTGTATAAAATCCCCTCGTCTGCTAATTCACTCACTGATGTGAGTTTAAAATTTCTTCTTTACAAATTGAAACAATCAGTATTTAACAATAGAAGCTGGAGATATGCAACAGGTTTCCATTTCACTTGCAAAATATCAACCTGCCTTCACTGACCTGCTGGGTATTTACAGCCGCGTTATTTTCCAATGGGTTCATGTCTTGACAACAGCTCAGGGTAGGGTGGCATTCAGGTGTTCTGCCTTTTCACACTCCTGTACAATTATTTTTGCCGTGAAGGTTCTTCACTTGTCTTTGTAGTCACGGTAATGCATTTAGTGCTCTCTTAAGAAGGATTTTAATCGTAATTTTTCTCAATTTTAATTTAGAGGTACAGCACGGTAGCAGGCCCACTGGGCCTGAACCGCCCGAATACACCGATGCCACCAATTTATCCCACTAACCCCGTGCATCTTTGGAATGTGGGAGGGAACCGGAGCACCAGGAGGAAACTCACGCAGCCACGGGGAGAACATACAAACTCCTTAAAGACAGTGGTGGATTTGAACCTACAGTGTTGTGTTAATGCTACATTTTTAAAAATAATACCCACCCTGCTTCTTTCGTTAAGAATGAGTAGTCTGATTTTGATGGAATTTCTATGAGGAACAAGTCTAAAGTTCCTGGCATCAACTCAGCAGAATGGGGACCAGTCTGAGTTGAGAATGATCCCGACCATTACCTGGCCTCTGGTAGGGGTAGAGGGAGGGTTTCTGCATAGCCGAGCAGGCTAGACAAGAGGTGGTTCACTGATTAATAATGTTGATAACATTTGTACCTGTCTAACCAAAAGTGATGGCTCAGAACGCAATACAATGAACACCCAATTATGGTGAGGTCTATCCCTCCACCCATTCTGGGTGGTGTACCCCTCCCCCGCAAAATACAGGTGAGGACTACTCACCCCCCACCCAACACAGGGGTCTACCCATCCCCTGCCCAATATAGGTAGGGTCTTCTAATGCCCTACTCATACAGGTGAGTCTACTCCTCCCCAGTCCCATACAAGTAAGGTCCACTCACCCCCCTCCCCCCCACCCAATGCAGGGGAATACACATCCCCTGCCCAATACAGGTCTACCTATCCCCTGCCCAACTGAGGTGAGATCTTCCCCTCCAATATAGGTGAGGTCGAGCCCTCCCTGCCTCATGTCCACCCAATAAGGGAGATGGCTTCCCCAAGCCACTTCTTCCCAACACCAGTCTACCATTCCCACCACTTCCCATTCCCCTCTCTCTGCCTAATATGTGCAATTCCTACCATCTCCCACTCCCCACCATCTCAACTCAGCCTAATATGTGGAGATGATCTCCTCCACCCCTCCACTTTTCCCCCAAAGCACTCTTCCTCTCTCCCTGCCCCCCTTCCACTACCCCCTGCCCCCCCCCCACCTCAGCCACACAATCCTGGCTCCACTCCTCTCCCCACCATCCACGACCTCATCCAGGTCCATCTCATATTGCTCAATTCTAGTCATTGCTACCCTCTCCCATCCCACCCGCCCCAGTCCAAGACCAGTTGACTACTCTCGCTTGCCCACCCTTCCTCCCCTAACAATCCCACCTGCCCACACCAAAGGTCCATGAGTCGTGAGTCTCTTCAATGAAATAAACCTGCTGCCTCCACACTCCTCGCACTTCAGCACCAGACCAGCGGGGACCCAGTAATCGTGACAGTGAACATGTAAAGTGGACCATCGAAAGGCTCTTGTCAATGTTGGTCTCATTAAACTTTCAGAAAGGAAGTTATTATTATGAAGGCATTGAGATGGGGATGGGGCATCAAGCCTATTTGTGAAACCATCTACAATGTCCACTGTAATTTATTCATGGACACCTTGCAATAAATGCATTACAATCCTTCAAAGCATTAGTTAATGCCAATTAATAACCAGCATTTCCACACAAACGCACACGTGCGCACACTATGCGTGCGTGTCTTTTTACGTAGAGCAGAAATCGACCAAGAAATGCCTTGTACTTTCATGGCTGGTTAACGCCACGTTATTCTGTTTCTCTCAGCCCTTCGGCTTCACGCACCTTGGGGACCGATTAAACCAGAGGCCCAGGAGTTTTCCTCCTAACTCCCACGGGCAAGGCCAGTTGCTCTCAGAAGAGGGTGCAAGTGAGGATAGAAGGCACCAGCCTTCACTCCATCGAGCACATCTACATGTGGCGGTGTCTTAATAAAGCAGCTTCTCTCCTCAAGGACCCCCACCACCCAGGCCACGCCCTCTTCACTCTGCAACCATCAGGGAAAAAGGTACGGGAAGCACTCAGCGGCGCAAGGACAGTTTCTTCCCTTACACCATCAGATTCCTGAATGATCAGTGAACCAAAGACACGGCCTTACTTTTCGTGAACCATTTTGGTTTTTTTTAAATTTAAAAGTGGTGATATGAATGTTTGCCCTGTGACGCTGCCCCAAGACACGGAATTTCCTGACTTGTTCATGACATTAAATTCTGATTCTGATGAAGAATCATTCTTTCACAAAATAAAAGCCCAATTTGGAGAGCTGTGGAGAGGTACCAGTCCCAACTGACCGGAGTGCAGCCACAAATAATTTTCAAGCCTTTAATCTGATTTTTTCTAGCTATTTAGGCTGCAGCCCACTAGAACTCAAACCAATCCCACTCGAGTCGGAGGTTTGCCTTGGTTAGTCAAGGCAGAATGTTCGAAAACTCTCAATTAAGTGCCCCCTTGGAGGTGAGCCATTTGGGTACAAATATACTGCCAATCCCACACATGGCGGAAGAGATTTTTATTCCCTAAATTCCTGTCTTTATTCCAGATCTAATTCTTTTATGTTCCCCAGCTGCTGTGCTGGGATTCGAACTTAAGTCTTTGGATCATTGGTCGCTAACCCAGTCACTAAACCACTGCGCCACCGCGACTACTGGCCACTTACTCCGAAAGGCTTGGCAGAGAAACAGAATACTCGGTGGTTGCAACTGTGAACTCAAAAGATAAAACTAGCCAAGGTACCTCCCGACCGCCACTCGGAGCCATCGCCCGCGACTGGGTGTGAGACTCCAGAGATCAAGCGTGAGCTGGATTAGAGCGATGCCAAGAATTTGCCAGTGAGATGAAATCCGTCCACAGTTGGGGGGGGGAAAGAACGTGCAATTTTGAACGATGTGAGAGGTCAGGAACACTTCTAATCTTCCACAGCTTAACTGTACATTAAAAGCTAAGAAATATTCATTTGCTGATAAGATCTGAATCTTTTAAAAAAAACCCAAATTGACTTGCGGCAACTGCGTTTTTTTTTTATATTTCCCTGCACACACCAATGTAACAAAAATAAACGAAGCAATCCAATCTTTGTCCTTCAAACAGGAATGACTTTGTGAAAAAGTATCTTATTTTACACACCTCACACTTTAGTTCTCTTACAAAATACAGAAACAAACATCTTCCTTTACAAATCAGCGAGGGGCTGTGTCTCTTGGGAAGCCTTGAAGTGCATTTCCAGAAAGTTTTTCTTTAAATATATAATATATACAGTAAATATATATTTACACATTTTCATTGTTAAAACTAAAATTCAGCTACCCTTTTTGTTTCCTGTTGATTTTTCTGAATCCAAGACGGACGTTCGGCATGCAAAAGGGAAAGGATTTGTTAAAATATACACATCTTTATTTCAGGAATAAGGAGTTCTCTCCTTTGTCTTGTTATTCAGGCAGGCACTGTACACATCCACTAGGTACAGACACATGCCAATTGCATTGCTTCTGCATTCTACTAAATCACAAGTTTGATGTCAAAGCAGCTACCATAGCAACACTAAGCAAGGCTGTAGAGACCAATCACGACCATTATTAGTTAATTAATAAGATTTTTTTTTTGCTTATGTTGCGTCGTAATAGCATGTAATTTTTTTTCTTTTTATTTGCAAGAGCCATTCCGCTCTCCCCTACTTGCTAGTTTTGGAGTCTGCCTTTCTTATTGACGGTGGTGGTAGTAGTGTCGGAAGGGGTGCGGGTGTTGGTGCAGGGGAGATCGGTTTCCATGGAAACCACAGCCTCCGTCTGCTCAAATGACATCATTCAGCGCAAGCAGGGACAGAGCGGTTCGAAGAGAGACTGAAAAATAAATCCTCAAAGCAGCCTCTATATTCCAGAGCACATGCAAAGGTGGTGGGGGTGGGGGGGGGGGGAATCCTGTGTGGTGTGGAGGAGGAGAGGGGGGGGGGGATGTCGAGGTGGGGGAGAAGGCAAATTAAACGTTTATTTTACAACATGGAACATAGGTCAGCAATTGACCGAATCTTGCTGGCTTGTGAAGATACTGGAAAATAATTCAATGGTGTTGGATGCACCCTGTATTCTCATTCTCTCTCACTCTCTCTCTCTCTCTCTCTCGCTCTTTCTATCTGGCTGTCTTGTATCTCTCTCTCTCTCTCTCTCTCTCTCTTTCCCTTTCTTTCTTTCTGTCTGTCTGCCTCTCTCTCTCCCTCTCTCTCTCTCTCTCTCTCTCTCTATTTGTCTGTCTCTGTCTTTCTCACCCTTTCTCCCTCACTTTCTGTGTCCATCTCTCTATCTCTTTCTTTCTCTCTCTCTCTCTCTCTCTCTCTCACTCTCTCTCTCGGCACCAGGTTTTGGTACATCTGAATTATTTATTTTCCTTTTGAAACTTTGCCTGCTCAGAGGTTATGGGCAGGTTCTGATGGCTGGGTTCTCACACTCGAGAATTGACCAAACAATAAACGTCACGTGCTGGCATTGTGAAAGGAGCTAAGGGAACCAGGGTGTGAGATTCAATGCACAAAAGTGGTGGAGAAACTCAGCAGGTTACGCAGTTTCTCCAGAACTGCTGCGAATTGCACACGACCCCAACATCTGCATACTTTCATGTTTCACCCCAGGGCATGGGGTTGGCTTGTTGAGGGGGCAGGGGGGGTTGTGGTGACATTAAATACATGTGCAAGGGTCTCTCCCCCGTTGGGTTTCTCCTTGCCCCTCCCACACATGCACAGAAGACACCCCTGTGGCATTTGTTACCGTATCCACACCAGTTGGCCAGGCCCCATCCGTGGAGAGATGGTCAGATGACAGATCAAGGGCCTTTGCCGAGACAAGGTGACCACCACCCTTCCTTCCTGGCAGATACATCCAGAAGGAGGAGGAGGGTGGGTTTCAAACCATTACCCTGGGTTAGGGTCGCCCAGATTGATCACCATCTCAGCAAAGGGTTCTCGAATTCCAGCTGTCCGCTAGCGCCAGTGGTTTGGTGGGGAAGTAGGGATGTGGTTCTCCCTTGCCGTGGATACCGTGATTCCGCCTAGACTCTCCAATGGCATTGGTGGGTAAGGGGATTTGTTCAAGATGGCATCATCAGGGCAGAGGGGTCACCACACATAGGACCCTCCGACCAACTGAGAGTCGGTGGGGGAGATCATGAACCCCCGCCCCAGAGAGGATGGTTAAGGGTGTGGTGGGAGACTATGGGGGGGTGGTGGTAGGAGACTGGGAGGAGGGTTGAAAGATACTGTCGAGGGCATGGTACACTGGCAGATGAGGAAAGATGGGGAAGGAAGGAGAGAGACGAGCGTTCTTCACTCCTCACGCAAGTGCAGCCGGTAGCGATGGTACCGCACTTGGAAGAAGACCTTCTCCAGCACCGAGTGTGTCATCCCTGGCAGCACGTAGTGGTCAGTGGCGCCCACGTGTCTGAAGCCCAGGGATTCATAGAGCTTGTGGGCGGCCATCTTGATGGCCGTGGTGCCCAGCACCACCGCCGAATAGTTGTTGAGGACAGCGAACTCCAGCACCTTGCGGCCCAGGGCCTTGGCGATGCCTTTACCCCGCTGGTCAAAGTCCACCGACATGCGGCACAGTTCCACCGTGTTGTCATCTTCGTTGCCCCGGGCAGCCACGATGCCCACCACATTCCCATCCAGGACCGCAACCCAGAAGCAGGAGCCTGCAATGAGAAGAAGGGACAGCACCTCAATCTTCCATCCCTTGATTTGGCATCTTTTATATTTTGGTCAGAGGAATGATGTTTTATGAAACAAGGTTAACATGCTAGGGCTTTTCTCTTTGTAGTGGCAAAAGATAAGAGATGACTTTATATAATCATGTAATCGTCAAATCTTTTGGACCAATTTTTCGGGTCAAATTTGTGTGGGGGGGGGTCGACTTTTACATGGGTCATACTTTTACTGCCGATAAGTACCTGTGTCATTCCAAGGCATCAGGACCGGGTGGTGAGTCCGCAGAAGGGGCGTCGGGAGCTGGGATGGGTGGGTGGCCGGGGCCTAGGAGAGAGTGTGTAGCTAGGGTGGCTGGAATTTGGATGGGTGGGTAGCCAGGGAGTAGGGAGCTTGGGGGGGGTGTGCGGCCGGGGCAAGGGTTCACGGTTGATGTGTCAGGAGCTCAGATGGGTGGGCGGTCGGGTAGTAGGGAGCTCAAATGGGTGGAGGGTCGGAGTGTCAGGAGCTCGAATGGGCAGACGGTCAAGGAGTAGGGAGCTCAGATGGGTGGCAGTTAGGGTGTCAGGAGCTTGGATGGGTGGAGGGTTTGGGTGTCAGGAACTTGGATGGGTGGAAGGTAGGGGTGTCAGGAGCTTGGATGGGTGGAGGGTTGGGGTGTCAGGAGCTTGAATGGGTGGAGGGTTGGGGTGTCAGGAACACAGATGGGCAAGTGGTCAGGGCCAAAAAAGTGGGGAGGTCGACTATTACACAAGATTGACTATTACACGAGTATATTCAGTATATAAGGGCCCAATAGGGTGGTCAATAGCAAATACCAGAGGTCATCTATTTAAGAGTGGTAAATTTTGGGAGATAATAGAGATTGTTTTTTTTTAAAAAGAGATTAGTGGCTGTCTGGAATGAATTACCAGAGAGTGGAGTCTGGAACAATAGAGACATTCAAAAGACTCTTAGACACATGGATGTAAGAAATATAGAGGGGTATTTATATGAAGTAGGGGTTAGAATTGCTGTGGAGAAGGTTTACATACTTGAACAACATCATGGGCTGAAGGATCTCTACTGTGCTGTAATGTTTAATGTTCCCTCCTGATATAAATCTGGAAAATTTATTAAACGCAATTTCCTTTCAACAAAACTGTGCTGGATTGTGTGATGATTATAAAATGCCGACGACTGATGTGAGCTTAATTGGCCTATGGTTTCCTGCTTGCTGTCTCCCTGCTTTCTGGAACAATGGTGTTCGATTTGTAATTTTCTCAATCCACTGGGACCTTTCCACCAACCAGGGTCTGTTAAGAGGCAGTCACATTTCTGTGGGTCTGGATTCACATATCCGCGGAAGTGGATGAGGGTGGCAAATTTGTTTTTCTAAAGGTATCAGGGATCAGACCTTTTTTTTTTAAAAGTCCATGATCAACACCGGGTTTTTACTTCACAAGTAACGTAACCAAATCTAAATTCCTCGTATTTCCTGCTGGCTGTGGAATTTGTTGCCATGGGCGGTTTGTGGAGGCCAGGTCATTGGCTGTATCTAAGGCAGAGATTGACAGGTCGGGGCAGAAGGCCAGGCAGTGGGGCTGAGTGGAAAATGGATCAGCTCACGATTGAATGGTGGGGCAGACACGATGGGCTGAATGGCTTTAACGGGTCTTAATGCCCTATCCTTAATAATCCTGAATGGAATTGATTGTTTGGTCACTTCACAGGGGTCTTTTCTTGTTGGTGGGCTTACAGCCCCCTGGTGCCAGCCAAGGCAAGGACAGCAGATTTCCAGCTCCGATGTTGATGGGAGTTTATTGTCATGTACATAGGTACATGACACCCAAATTTTTACTTGCTTCAGGAAAGCAACATACCCCAACCACAATAGTGTAAATTAAATTACAATATACTAAGGCAGGAAAAGAGATAATGAAATATAAAAAGATACTGAGATAAATATTCACAGTTAGAGCAAAAAAACAACAAAAATTTGATCTTTCAAATAATGCAGGCCTTCTGGTGGTTCGGAGTAATTTATGGCCAGGATTACAGTAACACAGGGAGGTTCAAGAGCCTGATCGGGGTTCAAAAGAAACTGGCCTTGGACCTAGAAGGGCTGGACTTCTGGTTTCTGCACCTTCTGCTCCAAGGCAGCAATGGGAAGAGGCTGTGACCAGGGTGATGGGAGTCCTGCTGCCCTTGTGTAGATGCCTTCAAGGCTTCTTCGGTGAACTGGACAAGTTTCTTATTTGTTGGTGATGGAGTGTTTTTTTTAAAAATGCCACTTTATGAACAGCTGCACATTTACTGTGGTGCGATTTGAACTCGTGTCATTGCTAGTCTAGAATTGATCCTCAGTGACCTGGGAGAGTGTGTACGCTCTCCCTGTGAACTGCATGGGTTTTCCCCCAGTGCTCTGGTTTCCTCCCACCCTCCAAAATGTATGGGATCAGTCGGTTAATTGGGTGCAATTGGGAGGCATGGATTTCAGTGACTGGAATCAGATCCTACTGTGTTGTAAATAAGAAAGATGAATGAAAGCTCACTGACTTTAGAAGGAACAGATATCAGGAGGAACAGAAGTGAAGGGGAGAAATTTCTTCAGCCAGAGGGAGGTGAATCTGTGGAATTTGCTGCCACGGGCGGTTGTGGAGACCAGGTCATTGGGTGTATTTAAGGCAGAGATTAACAGGTTTCTTGATTAGCCGGGGCGTCAAAGCTGAGCAGTGGGGCTGAGTGGGGAAACAGATCAGCTCATTATTTAATGAATGGACTGCAGATCCTGTTTGGGTTCTCACACAACATCAAACTTGGCAATATTTTAATAAACATCAATAACAGTTTGTAAATGTCTTCACATAACAGTTTCAAACAAAACGGACTCATGGACACACAACCCCATGAGTGAGGTAGGACACAGAAATCGTTCTGAACACTTGTAAAACTGGGTAGAATGTTTCACACACATGATTAGTTGAGCAAATGTCCTCATGCAGAATTACACCCCACACAAGTCCCTTCAGTTCTGATGGAGTCCCAGACCTGACAAGATTACATCTACAAATGCTGCCTGACTTGCGGAGTGCGTCCAGTGTTTCCAGGTGTGGACAGAGTAGATGCAGAAGGGTTGCTTCCCGTGGTGGGAGAGTCAAGGACAAGAGGGCATAACTTCAGGATTGAAGGGGGTCAGCTCAGAACTGAGATGGGGAGGAATTTCTTCAGCCAGAGGGTGGCAAATCTGAGGAATTTATTGCCACAGGCAGTTGTGGAGGCCAGGTCACCATTGGGTATATTCAAGGCAGAGATGGATAGGTTCTTGATTATCCAGGGCATCAAAGGGCTGAGTGGGGAAAATGGATCAGTTCATGAATGACATGGCAGACTCGATGGGCTGAATGGCCAATTTCTGTTTTAAGAAGCTCTCTCCACCACTATTTTCCAGATTATGCAAAAGGACATCCACCAAGTCTGGAAAGTTTTGCAATACGCATTTCTAACTTTGAAGAGGTATTCATTTTGTTTGATCTGGTGACCCCCCACTGCCCACCCCCCCACATCCCCAGTGAATTTTCTGTTGGTGATGACTGATCTAGCTCATTGAGAATCCTCATACACTTCAGCTCTCTCCCATACTGACACTTCCTTGGATTTAAGTCATTATGTTCATTATATTTTACTCAGCATGTTCTGTGGATTCTCTTACACACCATTGAAACTGACGATTAGGCTACAACAGGTGAGAAGTCTTTCAACAGATTCAAATTTCATTCTATTAAGCAGAAGGCAAAAAAAGGTTGACAATAATGTCTCATCTTACTGACAGTTTTCAACCCAGACAATGGGATTCTGACCTTCTCCCCAAACTGAGAGCGTTCTGACTTGCACAGGCAGAGAAGGATCTGCTCTTCTCCCCAAATTGGGGAGGTTCCGACCTTCCGCCTAATCTTGGGAAGTTCACATTTCAATTTCTGAACTCCAGTGGATACAAGCTTAGCCTGCCAATCTGTGGAGAGCATTCTGACTGGTCGCATCACTTGTCTGGTGTGGAGGTGCCAGAGCACAGGACAGGGAAACAAAAACTCCAGAGAGGTGAGAACTCGGCCAGCGCCATCAGTCTTCGGTCCATCGAGGACACCTGCAAGAGGCAGTGCCTCGGGAAAGCAGCCTCTAAGGACCCTCACCACCCAAGCCGTGCCCTCTTCTCACCATTACCATCAGGATGGAAGTACAGGAGCCTGAAGATGAAGACCCAATGGTACAGAAGCGACTTCTTCCCCTCTACCACCAGGTTTCTAAACGGGCAATGAACCCCAGACATGACCTCACTTTCTCTTCTTTTGAACTAATTTATTTATTTTCCTTAAAATGTCTGTGACGCTGCCGCAAAACAATGGATTTTGCAGAACATTCTTGGCCAATTAATTCTAATTCTGATTCACAGACCACAGCAAATGCACAGAAATGCTGGAGGAACCCAGCAGGTCTCGCAGCGTCCAAAAGAGGTAAAGATGGCTTTATATCTCTACCTCCCTTGGACGCTGAGAGACCTGCTGAGTTCCTCCAGCATTTCTGTGCTTTTACTACAATCAGCGTCTTCCTTGGTTCACATCTAAGGCCACTTCCCGACGCTAGTGCAGTCGAGCGCCTCTGAATTGCTTCCAACACGTGAAGTCAGCGCATGATTATTCTGCACAGCTCTCCTCCAGATGTGGCCCCATTAATGCTCCACGTTTCTGCAGATCGCCTCCCTTTTAGATGAATCAGTTCTCCCACCCACAATCTCTTTAGAGATTAGGTTAAGGGCTTGTAGAGTCAACTCCTGATTTCACTTCAATCCACTTTAAGCTGGTTAACACCTGTCTGCATTTTAATGTCAGTCTTCACGCTGAGTAGCAGTCCAGGGTTAAATCGAAGTTAAGGAGCACAGGGATTTTAAGGTGCATTTAACAGATTCTTCAGTTCAACTGAGCTGTAAAGGTGCAAGTTTCAATAAAACTGAACAAGTTACAGACTTTCATTGCATCAAAGGTTCAGATCTCTAGTCTCAATGGATCTAATAGATAATAGAGCACCATCCTGCTAAACTTCAGCGTTGTGCCATTAAATACAAGCCCTTTATCCAGAACAACAAAATATTCAGTTCAAGTGGCATCTACACTTGTTCTCAGGTGGGCTGCCAAGGGCAGTGGTGGAAGCAAAGGGAATAGCAGCATTTAATGGGCTTCTAGATAGAACCATTGAACACTACAGCACAGAAACAGACCCTTTGGCCCATCTAGTCTGTGCCAAACTAATATTTTGCTTAGTCCCACTGACCTGTGTCCTCCATACCCCTCCCATCCAAGCCCCAGTCCAATTTTTTTCTTAAATGGGTGGCAAAGTTGGTGAGGCTGTCAGCGCAATGCTGTTACGGCACCAAGATCGGGACCAGGGTTTGAATCTTGCGCAGTCTATAAGGAGTTTACATGTTTTCCCTGTGCCTGCCTGCATTTCCACCAGGTGCTCCGGATTCCCCCCCCCCCCACTGTTCAAAACGTACTGGGGGTTGTAGGTTAATTGGATGTAATTGGGCGGAAAGGGCCTGTTACCGTGCCACATGTCTAAATTAAAATGAAATGTAAATTAAGCGTTGAAATCGAGCCTGCATTCACCACTTTCACAATCTCTGTGTGAAGGGTCATTTTAAACATTTCACTTTCACCCTTAACCCAGGTCTTTTCGTTCTTGTCTCACCCATCCTCAAGTGGAAGGGGTTAAACTCCATCGTCAGTTCCCACGCCAACCTCAGCCTTTGCAAGGCTGACACCTTGGATTTCTCCACTGCCTCACCCCCACCACTCCCTGCTCACACCCCCATCCCCTCCTTTTGAGCTCACCCTTCCCACCGACTAGTCCTCACACTCCCTCATCTCTCCCCCACCAACTCCTCTCTGACATCTCCCCCTCACACCTGCCATCTCCCCAACTCTCCACCTCCCTAACCTTCCATCACCCCCTCCCAACCACTGGGACCCAACTGAGGGATCTGGGTAGGTCATAAGATATAGGAGCAGAAGCAGGCCATTCAGCCCATCTGCTGCACTATTCCATCATCCATTCTCCCACTCCCCTGGCTTTTCCTCCTTTGAAGCCCTGACTATACTGATATCTATCAATCTCTGCCTTAAGTACACAAAATGATTTGGTAGTAAATTCCAGAGATTCACCACTCTCTTGCTAAAGAATTTCCTCCTCATCTCTTTTTTAAATGGCCACCCTTCAATCCTGAAGTTGTGCCTTCTTGTCCTTAACTTCTCTACCATGAGAAACAACTTTACCACATCTACTCTGTCCAGTCCGTTCAACATCCAAAATGCTTCTATGAGGTCCCCCCTCATTCTCTGAACTCCGTGGAGCACAGTCCAAGAGCCGGTCAGGTTTGAAGCTTGTGATATTGTCAGATTAGGGTTCAGGCATAGGCTTGGTGGTGGTTAGATTGGATTTTAACTCTGCACCTCAGTGAGCCTCTGTGTCAGACACACCAGCCGCGGCGGGCACCATCCACAATGCACTCCACCAGCACGCGCCAAATCCATGATTCCTACCACCAGGGACCCCGAAGCCTGCAAGCTCCCCACCAATTCGTAGAGGTTCCCGGTTTGGAAAAACATCACCAGTCCACCACTGCTGTCTTTAAATTCTGGAAGTCTCTCCCCTGGGAGAGCAGCTTCACCAGAAGGATTGGGTAGATGCAGAAAGGTTGTTTTCCACGGTTGGGGGTGGGGGTGGGAGGTGGGTGGGTAGAAGACAAGAGAGCACAACTTCAGGATTGAAGGGCATCTGCTTAGAACAGAGATGCAGAGGAATGTGTTTTGCCAGAGGGATGTGAATCCATGGAATTTGTTGCCACAGGATGTTGGGGAGCTAAGTCATTGGATGTACTTAAGGCAGAGATTGATAGATTCTTGATTAGCCAAAGGTTAAGGTTATGGGGAAAAGGCAGTGGGGCTGAGGGGGGAAATGATCAGCTCATGATAAAATGGTGGGACAGATTCGATGAGCTGAATAGCCTATTTCTTCTGGTCTTATGGACTGCAAGATTCATGAACTTAAGAACAAGTTGAGTTGGCCACTCAGCCCCTCAGGTTTGTCCCACCATTCAAAAAGACAGTGGCTGACCTGATGGTGCTTTCTTGCTTGGTGTTCATTTATCTGCTCAGTAGTGTCCTCTGCAAAAGTGAAGCACCGAATGCTTTCAGGTCGAAAGGAACCTGAATTACAGTAAAACCCCTGTTATCCGGAATTCAAGCAACCAGCAGCCTCAAGCAACAGGAAAAAAATTAGCAGAAAATAAAAAGGTAAAAAATACTGTCTAAAATTGGTGCATTTTGCCATTAGTTCGCTAATCACGCAACACACAATCTCAAGCAACCGGAAAATTCACTTATCCGGCATCTGCTGGATACCAGGGTTCTACTGCAATCCAAAAACCACATACCATGACTCCTGGAATCATTTTGCTCTGTCCTAGCTGATTGCTCTCTGTAACTCTACTGAGATGCACTATGTATAGGTTGACTAGCTGGATTGGTCACAAAACAACCTTTCTCACTGCATCTCGGCACTCGAGACAATAAACTTAAGCTTGAAGCTGGCTGACTGGAAAGTGGAGCAACAGTCGCATGGGCTCGTGGAACCGAGCTGCATGTCTAAATTTTTTAAAAATTAAATTTAAAAATATGTACCAGGTGTTCCCCTACTTACAATGGCCCGACTTTTCAAAGTTACGACGGTTCAAATCCTTACTTTCAATTTCAAATTCCGATCTGTTCCCCCGCTTGCGATATGCGGCACGCTACTCTCTCGCGATGCTGGGCGATGGCAGCGTCGCACGAGAGTATCTCTTACCAATCAGGCATACGAGTGCACTGTAAACAACCCATCAAAAGTGGTGGGTGAAGTATTGTTTTTCGACTTACAAGTGATCACCACGTGGCTGCTGTCTGGCTTTCCAGGCAGGAGGTCACTGCAAATGGCCCCTCCTACGTTACTGCATCCTTAGCAACATCTTCTCGTTGTTGTCCTCCGTTTTCACTGAGTTTGCTACATTACAGCGTGACTGAGTGCCCGGCGGTATAACTAGACGGTTGGGCTGGGTTCATTAGCCTTGGTTGGCAGCCAGCCTAAGGGAAGGAAAACTCTGATTTCAAACCTGGGCAGACGGGGCTCGTTAATCTCATCAAGTCATCCTTGCAAGACAAGGACACTCCAATGTAACATCTACTGGGCTGGGGCCCATAACCCCGGGTTTAAAGGGTGTGGCCAGTACTGCGCACACTGCATTCCACGCTAAAAATTAATTGTGCAGACTCAAAGGATATGGCCACATTTTTGATGGTTTCTAAATCTTCCTATGTGAAGCCAAACCATGAGTGATTGTACCAGCCTCCACCAACACCGCTGGCAATGTAAAACACCCACCTCTAGCATCTATTCTAAACCTTTCTCCACTCACCTAAAACCAATGTCCTCTGGTATTTGCTATTGTCGCCCCGTTCAAAATGTGTTGGTTGTCCACCCTGTCTCTTCCCCTCATAATCTTAGATGCCTCTATTAAGTCACCTCTCATCCTTCGTTGCTCCAAAGAGAAAAGTCTTAGCTTTGTCAAGCTTGTGTCATATGACATATTATCCAGCCTAGGCTGGTAAATCTCCTCTGCACCCTCTCTGAAGTTTCCACATCCTTCTTTTAATGAGGCGACCGGAACTGAGCGCAATACTGAAGGGACAGTGGAAGAAATGCAACATCCCCTTCATCTCTCAGGAACCTCTAGCCCACAAGCACATACACTGGAGAAGGAACATATTTGTTGGTGTTGGGAAATCCAAGGTCATGATCATCATGGGGCCACACAAAAATCCTTGTGGATGGAGTGCACCACATTACAACCTACCCACTCATCCATCAGGCACTTTACATCCCCAACAGTGGAGCCCCATCTCCACACCTTCCCCTCCCCTCAACAGTTTCTACATCAGCCTCGTCAGAACCAAGAAAACTGCTGTGGAAGCAAATCATCTTGGTTCCTGAGAGGCCACCTTACAGAAGGCCAGGTCTTCATGTCGAAGACATTTAGTGAAGTACAGGAAAACCCCCGTTATCCGGAATTCAAGCAACCGGCAGCCTCAGGTCACCAGCAAAATAATTGTGGAAAATAAATAGGTAAAAAATATGTAAGTTTAAAATTGGCACGCCCTGTCATTAATTTGCAATCATGCAATACATTATCTCAAGCAACTGGAAAATTCACTTCTCCGGCATCCCGATAGATGCTGGATACCAGTTTTGCCAACTGGCCTGTGCTCCCAGTCCACACTGACCAACTCCTCCCTCATCCTGTTGTAGTCTCCCCTGTTTAACCATCTTGTTTTAGATCCAACTATTGCACCCTCCATCTGTGTGAGAAATTCAGTCATATTATGATCACTTTTCCAAGAGGGTCCCTAACTACTAGATCATTAACTTTAGCTATCTCATTGCACAATACTAGATCTAAAATTCTCCCTAAACTTTCCTCCACACTCCTTCAACACATGTCCTCTCATATTTGCTCTTGTCACCCCGGGAACAAGGTACTGGCTGCCCACCCAATTGGTCCCAATCTTGAAAATATTTTACAGGAGGAGAATTGAGAGTGTCCTGTCTGGCTGCATCGTTGTGTGGGACGGTAGCTGCAAAGTGTCGGACCGGAAGTCAATACAGAGGATCATCAAAACGGCCGAGAAGATGACTGGGGTCTCCCTTTCCTCTCTTGATGACATTTACCATGAATGTTGCTTAAATAGGGCTCAAAGAATTATTGAGGACCTTGCCATCCAGCACACAGTGCTGTACCATCTGGAAGGAGGTACAGGTGCATCAAAATCAGGACTACCAGGCTGGTAAATAGCTGTGAGAATGATGAACTGTACCCTGTAACCGAGTAAACCATCCCAAAGAAATGTATTTATTTTAAATTATATTTAATATATATGTGTGATAATTTTGTGCTATGTATTGTGTGTGTATGTCTGAGAAACGTTGTTTCGTCTGGTCGTATATGTAGAGTCAGATGATAATAAACTATGCCTGTAAATAATCTTATAAGCCTCGGTTAACCTGCCTCTCATCCTTTGTTACTCCAAAGTGAAAAGTCCTAGACTGGTCAACCTTGCAAAAGACCTCATGGAAGGCAGAACAGCTTCTATCTGGTGCCATCATTGCTAAAAAAGCCTCCTGCACCATTTTTTCTGCTCCCCCTCCCAGTACGCCTCTCTCCAACCAATAAAGCAAAGGTCAGAGAGCTGCAAATAGCCAATGTTCGGCTGACAGCGTTCAATGAAAAGAAAATAGCCACACAAAGTACCTGTCACCGATGGAAAAGAGCAGGAATCAGGCAGCAGAACCTGTTCCACTGCAGGTGGGAGTTCTCCCAGGAAGAATCCTTAAAGGTGGGGAGAGGTGCACGAGGTTTTCCTGTCCTGTGCTCACCAACCTCTTATTTTCCACCCATCAGTTTTTAAAGGACAGAGTTTAGTTCTGCAAGCACAGAATCAGAAAACCTTTGTCAGATGGTCCCTGTTAGACATGGAGTTGGCTCAATTTTCACCAACTTCACTTTGAAGCCTCCCTTCTCCCACATCCCCTCAACCCCCCCCCCCCACCCGCCAAAATCCATAGATCATCGGTTCATTGGGTTCACTGCAGCAGCGAACTGTGCTCGGATTGGCAGCTGGGTCTCCCTGTGTTATATCAGCCATAACGCTTCACCATGGACCCGGGGATGAAACACAAAAGTCTGTAGGCGCTGTGATTGTAATAAAAACACAGAAATGCTGGTGCAACTCAGCCGGTCGTCTTTCCCCCAGCTCTCTATCTCTCTCTTTCCTTTTTTTTCTCTCTCTCTCTCCCTTTTTCCCACTCTCTCTCTCCCCCCCATTTTTTCTCTCTCTCTCCCCTTTTTCCTTTGACTCCTTTCACGGAGCCAAAATTAATTTACCCCTCTTCATTGGTCTCGACTCATTCCCTGGCCAGTCTTCAGTCTTTAGTCTTTATTCTGATGCTTTCCTGTTCTTTGCTTGTTCCTTGAAGAAGGGCTCAGGCCCAAAACATCAGGAATATATCTTTTCCTCCTATGGACGCTGCGAGACCGGCTGAGTTCCTCCAGTATTTCTGCTGGCCTGGTTTTCCACAACAGTGACTGTCCCATTACTCAGCATAATCAAGGCTCCCAGGCGCCAACTTCTCTTCTCCGTCAATTGCCCATCATCCCCCCAGTTCCCCAATCTTCCAAAAATCTATCTCCCTCCTCTTTACTAGCGCCCCAAGATCCAACTTTCCACAACCCTCCCTGCCGGAGAGGTTTGTATCTTAGAACACACAGCAGTACGTCGATGTGGCCAGGACTTGAGGAGTTGAATTATGGGGAGAGATTGAATGGCTCAGGACTTAATTCCCTGGTGCGTCAGAGAAGGAGGGAGATTTGATAGAGGCCCACACAATGACGAGGGCTATAAATGAGAAAGTCTGCAGGTGCTGGAGTCGAGTGCAGCAGGTCACGCAGCATCCGTATAGGAAGTAAAGGGGAACCAACATTTCGGGCTTGAGCCCTTCGTCAGGAACCAGAAAAGTTAAAGGAAGACTGGGAAAAAAAAAACTGAGGGAAGGAGGAGAGGAGAGGAGGGGGGAAGGGGAAGGAGGAGGAGTGCAGGCTTACAGCTAAGAGGTGGATTCAGGTGGTAGATTAGAAGATAACGAAGAGGACTGAGGGCTATTTGGAGTGAAGAAGGGTGAGAGGAGACATAATAGAGGTCAACAAGATTATGTGAGGCGTAGATAAGGTGGACAGCCGGTGCCTTTTTCACAGAGCGGGAATAGCAAACACCAGAGGACATGTGTACAAAGTGAAAGGAGGGAAGTTTAGGGAAGTAGTCAGGGGTAAGTTTTTTTATACAGTGAGTTGTGGGTGGCTGGAAGGCCTTGCCAAGGGTGTTGATCAAGGCTGAAACATTAGGGTCATTTAAGACACTCCTTGGCACATGGATGAAAAATAGAGGATTACAAGGTAGGAGGGGTTTTGAGACCACCGGAATCACAGTGGACACGATGAAATAACCACTCAAGGCATTTCTAGAGTGAATCAAATGGATTTACCCTTCATCACCCACGCAACCTTTTAAACGCCAGAATCACACACTCGTCACGCGCTGACGTCACATGGCCGGTTCGATACCTCCTGGGAGTTGCAGTGCTGCCACAGGCACCCGCTACAGTTTAGTACATTTTTAAAAATCAGTGGTTCTCAACCTTTTTTTTCCACTCACATCCCACTTTAAGTCATCCCTCTGCCATTGATGCTCTGTGATTAGTAAGGTGGGATGTGAGTGGGAAGGGAAGGTTGACAACCACTGCTCTAGACCCAATTGTTACTGAAATATTTTGCTTGAGAAAAATTGTCATTGGTCCATTTCCTTTGGAGTTATGAAACCGTGCACATGACGAGTCAATGAGGGACGATTAAAACAGTGGTTTTCAAACTTTTTTGTTCCACTCACACAATAAGCAATCCCTTACTAATCACAGAGCACCAATGGCAATAGGGATTACTTGAAGTGGTATGTGAGTGGAAAGAAATGGTTTGAAAATCACTGCTCTAAGTTAAGAAGGATAGCTCTGGTAGGAGAAGGAAGGGAATGCAGTAATTAGGTGGCAGAAAGGAGGAAGAGGGTCAGGGAAAGAGAAACATGGGGAGGGAGTTAATGGGAATTGGAGGTCGAAGTTATTGCCATCTGGGTATAGTTAGGATTAATGCAAATAGGTTTTTTCCACTGAGGTTGGGTGAGACAAGAACTAGAGGATAGGGGTTAAGGGTGAATGGAGAAATGTTTAAAGGGAAGGGTGGGGGGGGGGGTTGGGAGTGTGGAATGAGTTGCCAGGGGAGGTGGTGGATGCAGGTTCAATTTCATAATTTAAGAGAAATTTAGACAGGTACATGGATGGGACTGGGTGGAGGTCATTGGGGCTGGGCAGAATAATAGTCGGCACAGACTAAATGGCTGAAGACCCTGTTTCTGAGCTGTGGTTCCTTAGGACAGTGCAGGACCTTCAGCCCATCCTGACCATGACGCCAGTCTAATCCCTTCCATATCCCTCTCTACCCCGTCAATTCATGTGTCTCTCTCTAAATGCTCCTTAACCTTTGCCAAGTATCTGCTTCCAGCACCTCTCCTGTCAATGTTGCAGGCACCAACCACTCTCTGTTAAAGTTTCCCTCATAAATCTCCTTTAAATTTTCTCATATTCGCCTTACAATCTATCCCCTCCCTGATACGACATTTCTCCCCTGGGAGCAAATCTTGGACTCTCGACCCTATCAATATTTCTCATGATTTTATTAACTTCTGTGAGGACTCCCCTCAGTATCTGTCGCTCAACCCAAGATGTCCAACCTCTCATGCACCAGTCGAGACAATAACCTCGTCTGCATCCTTCACAAGGCATAGGGGGAAACTGCCTCCATTGAACATAGTACATAACAGCTCAGTAAGGGCTTTTCAGAACAGGATATTGTTAACCTACTCCACAAGAATCAAATGTTCCCTACCTCACATATATGACCCAAAAAGGTGTCTATTGGAGAGTCATTTAAATATCCCCATGTACCAGCCTCCACTACCACCCCTGGCAACTCATTCCAAGCACCCACCACTCTGTGTATAAAACTTGCCTCCGACATCTCCCCTTGTTTAATTGGGAAAAGGGCTAATTACAAAGGGATTATGCAGGAACTGGGGAGAATAAATTGGGTACAGATGTTTTCAGAGAAAAGCACAGAAGGAACATGGAAGATGCTTAGCGATCGCTTGAGTGGGGTCCTGCATAGGTTTCTCCCACAGAGACAGGGTAGGATAAAGGAATCATGGTTGACGGAAGAGGTGAGACAGCAAGTGAAGAGGAATAAGGAAGCATACATAAGGTTTAGGAAGCAAATGTCAGGAAGGGCTCAGGAAAATTATATGGTCACCGGAAAGAATTTAAGAAAGAATTTTGGGGGAACTAGAAAGGGGCAGGTGAAGGCCTTGTTAAGTAGAAATAAGGAAAATGCTAAGGTGTTTTGTACATGCATGAAGAGCAGAGGGATAGAGTGAAGGTCAGGTCCTTAAGGATACAGGAGGCAGCGGAGGTAAGGGAGGTCCTAAATGAATATTTGCTTCAGTGTGGACCAGAGAGAGGGTTTATGAGAGGCAGACCTTATGTGCCTAACTTAGGTTTTTCAGGAAATTACAAAAGAAATTGATGAATGTAGGGCAGTAGATGTGGTGGATATGGAATTTGGTAAGGGAATTCAGAATTGGCTTGCCTGTAGCAACAGATGGAACGTATTCTGCCTGGACATCAGTGGAGTTCCGCAGGGATCTGTTACGGGAACCCCGCTCTTTGTGTTATTTATAAACAACCTGGATGAAAAGGCGGAAGGGTGGGTCAGTAAGTTTACCAATGACACGAAGGTTAGAGGAGTTCTGAATAGTGTAGAAGGTTGTCGTAAGATACAGCAGGATATAGACAGGATGCAGAGTTAGGTGGAGAAGTGGCAGATGGGGTTCAATCCGGGTAAGTGAAAAGTGATGCACTTTGGAAGGTCAAACTTGTAGGTGGAGTACATGGTTGACGGCAAGGATTCTTAACCGTGAGAGAACTTGGCATCAAAATCCATAGATCTCTCAATGTTTCTGCCCAGGTTGGTGGGGTAGTTAAGAAAGGCCTTATGATATGCCTTTATTTGTCAGGCGGATTGAGTTTGAGAGCTGTGATGACTACTGTATTGTAGTTCTATAAAACTCTTGTTGGATCATATTTGGAATATTGTGTTCAGTTCTGATCATTTCAGTAATGACGTTCAAGCTGTAGAGAGTGTCGAGGAGATGCTGGGAACGGAGAGTGACTTTTGGTGTGAAGAACGATGAAAGGAGACTTAAAAGAAGTCTACAAAATTGTGGGAGGCATAGATAGGGTGGACATCCAGCATCTTTTTCCCAGGAGCTCGGTAAGGTGAGGGGAGGAGAGTTTTTTTTACAGAGAGAGCAGTGGGTGCGAGGAGTCCATTGCCAGAGGTGGTGTGGAGGCGAGTAAAGTAGGGACATTTAAAATATTCTTAGACAAGAAAAATAGAGGGTATGGTTGTTGAATAGGCTTACACTGGTCAGCACAAAATAGAGGGTATGGTTGTTGAATAGGCTTACACTGGTCCATTGCCAGAGGTGGTGTGGAGGCGAGTAAAGTAGGGACATTTAAAATATTCTTAGACAAGAAAAATAGAGGGTATGGTTGTTGAATAGGCTTACACTGGTCAGCACAACACCATGGGCCAAAGGGCCTGTACTTTTCTCTATTGTTCTATATTCTCACCTTAAACAGATATCCTCTGCTATTTGCTGTTGTTACCTCAGGAAACAGGTACAGACTGTCCACCCTATCACAGCCTCTCATTGGTCGGGGCATTGAATACAGAAACAGGGAGGCTGATCTCCAACCTGAGTTCAAGTCACTCAGGCTGTCACTCAGTCTTAGCATTTGCCTCTACCTCATCCTACCTTCACCTCCCCAGGTTAATCCGCTCACAAATTCCCCTCACCTCTCACTCAGGAGTGAGTATAAGCTGTAGAGAAGGGGGAGATTGACCCAGTCTGGTGATATGTTTCCTCCATTGTATATAGTTATCATTGCCTGTTGTATATGTGGAGCTGGCCTGCCCACGGACGACTCCTCCCCCGTGGTCTTGGGCCATAAAGGTTGAGCCACCTCTCCCTTGCTGCCATTCCTATCCTGGGATCTGGGCCAGCAAGGTTCTTCTGTGTATTAAAGCCTATCGCTTCCTCAGCTTGTCTCTGTGGTTACTGGTAGTGCCTTACACTCAGCCACCTGCAAAGCCTTTTGGGAATCCAGCACACTTGGACACTTTTGAAGACTCATGCTCAGTTTTGGACACCATGCTGTATTTTTGAGGATGTTGCCAGGACTCGGGGGCCTGAGCTAAAGGGAGAGGTGGAGCAAGGTGGGGCTTTATTCCTTGGGGTGCAGGAGGATGAGAGGTGATCTCCTAGAGGTGTACAAAATCACGAGAGGAACG
This sequence comes from Narcine bancroftii, assembly GCF_036971445.1. Classification (NCBI taxonomy): domain Eukaryota; kingdom Metazoa; phylum Chordata; class Chondrichthyes; order Torpediniformes; family Narcinidae; genus Narcine; species Narcine bancroftii. The sequence goes on from NC_091469.1 coordinate 154,611,350, forward strand.
GATCAGGTGAGCAGGGGAATCTCGAGTCAGAGAATTGGTAACCAGAGGACACAGGTTTAAGGGGGTTAGAAATTTAACAGGAACCCGAAGGGTAACTATTTTACACAGACTTGGGTGAATGGGACAAGCTGCTGGAGGAGGGAGTTGGAGGGAGGAACTATTGCCATGTTTATGAAATAAATGGATAGACTCATGGATGGAAAGGGTTTAGACGGACATGGGCCAAATGCAGGCAGGTTGGAAGAGTGAGGGCAGGGCATTTTGATCGAAGGGCATAGGTTGGGCTGAATTGCCTGTTTCCAGAGTATCTGGTAGTTTGAATCTTGATCTTCCTCAACTGAAAAATATTCATGATTTAATATTTTCATTAGATATCAAACAGTTTACCTCCCAGTCCTGTTACTTGAGGAATCTCCTACTGACCCATCTTTGATAGGAATCATTTATTTTTCTCTCATTCTCCATTCCATAGGATCATAGAACATTACAATGCAGAAAAATAGGCCCGTCAGCCCTTCTAGTCTGTGCCAAACTGTTATTCTGCTTAGTCCCATTGACCTGCTTCCTTGACTCCCATCCATGGACCTGTCCAAATTTTTCTTAAATGTTAAAATTGTTAAAATTGAGCCTGCATTCACCACCTCAGCCGGCAGCTCGTTCCACACTCCCACCACTCTCTGTGTGAAGAAGTTCCCCCCCAATGTTCCCCCTAGACTTCTCCCCTTTCTCCCTTAACCCATGTCCTCTGGTTTGTATTTCATCTACCCTTAGTGGAAAAAGCCTATCTATATTTAATCTATCTATCCCCCTCATAATTTTAAATACATCTATCCCCTCATTCTTCTACAATCCGGAGAATAAAGTCCGAACCTGTTTAACCCTGTAACTCAGATCCTCAAATCCTGGCAACATTTTAGTAAATCTACTCTGCACTCTTTCTTACTTGTTGATCTTTACTGAAGTTAGGTGACCAAATCTGCACAGAATTCTCCAAATGTGGTCTCACCTATGCCTTGTACAACTTCACCATAGCATCCCAACTCCTCTACTCAATATTTTTTGGATTATGAAGGCCAATATGCCAAAAGCTCTCTATCTACCTGCGATACCACTTTCAGGAAATGAAGTATCCACATTCCCAGATCTCACTGTTCTATCACAGTCCTCATTTACCGTGTATGTCCTACCAAAATTCAACATCTCACACTTGCCCGCATTAAATTCCATCTGCCATTTTTCAGCCCATTTTTCCAGCTGGTCCAGATCCCCTCTGCAAGCTTTGAAAACCTTCCTCACTGTCCACAATGCCTCCAATCTTTGTGTCATCTCCACTTGGAGACCTGGATTAACTTGAGATTGATACTATGGGCACTGCCTGAATAATCCAGTTGCTTACCTGAATACAAATGATTGGATTAGCTGCGAGAGCTGCAGATATTGAGGAAGCAGCTCGCAAACAAAGCCACAGAACATGTACATTGCTTAACATTGGCAGGTCACCAGGGAGCTATTAGCCAGGTCTAATAGGAATCAGAAGCTGTTTGAATACAATGTCAGGGAGAACATAGTTAGGAGTGGATCCCTCAGCTCCTCGAGAAAAGCTCTGCCATTCAATTGAATCTCAGCTAATCTGTGTAACAATTCCATTTGGAGAATGTAAATGTTGGAATCTGGAGCAAAACATTAAATTGCTGAAGGAATTGATTGAACCACTGAGCTCCTCCATCCGTTTTCTTTTTTTAAAACAACTCAATATATCCGCCCCACGATGGACATGCTGATATTGAAAGGACTGCCTATTTAACCATATCTGAAGCTCTGTTCAATGCAAGTTTAGATCATAGGACAGTGATTTTTAAACTGCCCCCCCTAAACTCACATTCCACCTTAAGTATTCCCTATGCCATAAATGCTCTGTGATTAGTGAGGCATTGCTTAAGGTGGTCTGTGAGTGGGAAGCAAGGGAAGTTTGAGAATCACTGCACTAGACCCAATGGTTACTGAAGTATTTTGCTTGAGAAACATTCTCATTGGCCCATTTTCTTTGGAGTTCTGAAACTGTGCACATAACGAGTCAATGAGGGACGATTAAAACAGTGGTTTTCAAGCCTTTTCCTTTTCATTCATTTGCCACCTTAAATAAACCCTGACTAAACACAAAGCACTTATGGCATAGTGTGACAGATTATGTTATGTTTTATATTGTATATAGATATCTTTTAAAGGAGATAAATTGTGGGGTTTTTAGTGTAGGTCACACACAGATACAAACACATCAAAACAGATCTCATTTAAAAAGCCAGAGCTCTGCTCAAGCCAGACAGTCCAGGCTCCAAGTGCCTTTGCAAATTCTTTGAAGAATGTCTATAGAGACTTCACAAGTAGGTGTTAATTGGACCTGCTGTGGAGTAACGGATTATTGTTTTGGAAACCAACAGATGAATGAACTCAGAAGATTGGGTCGGGTGCCACAGTCTGAGTGCAGTTTGCTGTTCTAGGAGGGTCTTGAGGTTTTCTCTGAGAGAGAGGGAGAGAGAGAGAGAGAGAGAGAGAGAGAGAGAGAGAGAGAGAGAGAGAGAATGAGAGAGAGAGAGAGAGAGAGAAGAGAGAGAGAGAGAGAGATAGAGAGAGAATGAGAGAGAGAGAGAGAGAGAGAGAGAGGGAGAGGGAGAGAGAGAGAGAGAGAGAGAGAGAGAGAGAGAGAGAGAGAGAGAGAATGAGAGAGAGAGAGAGAGAATGAGAGAGAGAGAGAGAGAGAGAGAGGGAGAGAGAGAGAGAGAGAGAGAGAGAGAAGTCAGTTCTAAGGTGCAGCATCATCAGCTGGGACTGCAACATGACAAGCTGGCAAGCTTGTGGAAAAAACCCCATTTTGAAGATGGGTTGTGACTGCTAAGTTGAGCCTGGTCAATGCCCTTGTGGTCCATGCAAGAGGAGAGGACTGGCTGCATAATGTTTCACTTGAAACAAGGGAATCATAAAGGAACTCTGTGATGACCTGAAAGAAAGAGGCTATCATGTGGAAAACCTTGATGGGGCAGGTTTCTTCAGCAAGACACTGATGTGGCTGATCAGAAGGAATCAGTTGTGGATGTCCAATGAGCAACAAATCTCTCTCTGAAAACTAACAAGAACCTTCCTGTGTGCTAACCTTTCAAGCACCAAAGCCTGGTGAAATTCATAAATGTTAAATTCTGTGCACTGTATAAGAATTGCCTGATACCAGTGAACTTTGAGGAGTGAGAAGTGAGATTGGACTGTGAATCAAATAACTTTTCTGAACTTACACACACATTATATACACGTGCGCTTAGAATTAGAAGGGGGTTAAGTTAGGTTAGGTTAAGTTCATAGTAATAAGTTAAGTTTGATCCTGTTTTCATGTTTAAAGATAATTAAAAGCAACTTTTGTTTAAGTAACCATTTGTCTTGGTGAATATCTATTGCTGCTGGGTTTTGGGGTCCTCTGGGCCCATAACATTAGGGATTGCTTAAGGTGGAATGAGAGTTTAAGGGGGTAGTTTGAAAACAAATGCCATAGAACATTACAGCACAGTACAGGCCCTTCAGCCCTCGATGTTGAGATGATGAATATATTCCAACAACTAAACCCTTCACTCCTCGTAACCCTCTATTTTGTTTTCCATCCATGTGCCTGTCCAAGAGTCTCTTAAGTGCCCCTTTGTTTCAGCCTCTACCACAATCCCTGACAACACATTCCAGGCACCCACAACTCTCTGTGTAAAAAAGAACTTACCCCCGATGTCTCACCTAAATCCAACTCCTTTCACTTTGTACATATGCCCTTTGGTGTTTGCTATTCCTGCCCTGGAAAGCAGGTGCTGGCTGTCCACCATATAGATGATTCTAAGATCTTGTAGACCTCTATTACGTCTCCACTCATCCTCTTGCTCCAAAGAGAAATGTCCTAGCTCTGATAATCTTGCTCATAAGACATATTTTCCAATCCAGGCAACATCCTGGTAAATCTCCTCTGCATCCTCTCCATAACTTCCACATCCTTTCTGTAATGAACACAATGAAACAAAGAGTGGTCTAACCAAAGATTTGTAGAGACAACAGGACCTCTCGACCCTTGAACTCAATCCCCTGACAAATGAGACCCAACATCCCATAGGCCTTCTTAACTATCCTATCAACCTGTGTGACAATCTTGAGAGATGTATAGATTTGGACCCCAAGGTTCCTCCACAGAAGTATTTGACCATTAACCCTTCTGGTTTGACCTTCCAAAGTGCATCACCTCACACATATCCGGATTGAACTCCATCTGCTACTTTCCACCCAACTCTGCCTTCTGTCTATATCCTGATGTAATCAACGACAACCTTCAGCTCCATCCACAACTCCTTTAGCCTTCATATCATCCACAAACTTACTGACTCCTCCTTCTGCTTCATCATCTAAGTCATTTATAAAAATCTCAAGGAGCAGGGGGTCTCAGAACAGATCTGTGCAGAACTCCATTGTTCCTGGCCTCCAGGTGGAACACTTTCAGTCCACTATGATTCTCTACTTTCTACATACAAGCCAATTTTTTTATCAATGCAGCCAAAGTTCAGTGGATCTCGTGTCTCATGATTTTCTGGAGGAGTCTCTCATGGGGGACCTTGTCAATGCCATGTAGACCACATGCACTGCCCTACCCTCATCAATTTATTTTGTTACATCCTCAAAAAGCTCATTTGGGCTTGTAAGGCACGATCTTCCCCTCACAAAGCCAGGCGGACTATCTTAGAGTAGAGTGGATTTCTCCAAATGCTTATAAACCCTATACTTAAAAATCCTCTCCAATAGCTCACCACTGATGCAGGATTCACCGGTCTACAATTCCCAGGATTCTCCCTATTCCCTTTTTTAAACATATTTGCCAATCTCTGATCATCCAGCACCAAGGAAGACTCATATATCCATGGCCAATGCCCAGCTATCTCTTCCCACCGGTCCCACAGCAATCTGGGCTTCAATGACTAGTACTAAGAATAATCTCTCAGTTTTTCAAAAGAAAATGTGTAAATAGAGACTAAAATGAGGTGGGGGCACATGATAATGTTTCCTAACATTAAAAAGAGTAAATGCACCATTTTGCATCAGATGTTCATTCCAAAATCGTGCATTGCTGCTTGGTCCAACAGTGGCCATTCCAGCCTGGCAATGGTGAATGAAGGAATGCAAAAAGCTGCAGCATCACAGCTAATGTAGCGCTTAGCGCAATGCTGCTAGTTTCGAATCCCGCGGTGTTAATGAGGATTCTGTCTGTTCTCCCCATGTCTGCGTGGATTTTCTGCAGGGGCTCTGGCTTCCTCCCATCCCCAAAACAAAAGGAGGTTTTAGGTTAATTGGGTGTGATTGGACAACACAGACTCGTGGAATGGAAGGGCCTATTAATTGTGGGTGAATGGGTGTGATAGGGCAGCACAGACTCGTGGAAAGAAAGGGCCTATTAATTGTGGGTGAATGGGTGTGACAGAGCAACACAGATTCGTGGAAAGGAAGGGCCTATTAATTGTGGGTTAATGGGTGGGATTGGGCAACACAGACTCGTGGAAAGGAGGGGCCTATTAATTATGGGTTAATGGGTGTGATTGGGCAACACAGGCTCGTGAAAAGGAAGGGCCTATAAATTGTGGGTGAATGGGTGTGATTGGGCAACACAGACTCGTGGAAAGGAAGGGCCCATTAATTGTGGGTGAATGGGTGTGATTGGCCAGCACAGATTCGTGGAAAGGAAGGGCCTATTAATTGTGGGTGAATGGGTGTGATTGGGCAGCACAGGCTCGTGGAAAGGAAGGGCCCATTAATTGTGGGCGAAAGCGTGTGATTGGGCAACACAGACTCGTGGAAAGGAAGGGCATATTAATGGTGGGTGAATAAGTATATTTGGGCAGCACAGAGTCGTGGAATGGAAGGGCCTATTAATAGTGGGTGAATGGGTGTTATTGGGCAACACAGACTCGTGGAAAGGAAGGGCCCATTAATTGTGGGTGAATGGGTGTGATTGGGCAGCACAGACTCGTGGAAAGGAAGGGCCTATTAATTGTGGGTGAATGGGTGTGATTGGGCAGCACATGCTCGTGGAAAGGAAGGGCCAATTAATTGTGGGTGAAAGGGTGTGATTTGGCAGCACAGGCTCGTGGAATGGAAGAGCCTATTAATTGTGGGTGAATGGGTGTGATTGGGCAGTACAGGCTCGTGGAATGGAAGGGCCTATTAATTGTGGGTGAATGGGTGTGAGTGGGAAACACAGACTCGTGGAAAGGAAGGGCCTATTAATTGTGGGTGAATGGGTGTGATTAGGCAACACAGGCTCATGGAAAGGAAGGGCGTATTAATTGTGGGTGAATAGGTGTGATTGGGCAGCACAGATTCATGGAATGGAAGGACCTATTAATTGTGGGTGAATAGGTGTGAAAGGGCAACACAGGTCATGGAAATGAAGGGCCTATTAATTGTGGGTGATTGTGTGTGACTGGGCAGCACAGACACGTGGAATAAACGGGCCTATTAATTGTGGGTGAATGGGTGTGAATGGGCAGCACAGACTCGTGGAAAGGAAGTACCTATTAATTGTGGGTGAATGGGTGTGATTTGGCAGCACAGACTCGTGGAAAGGAAGGGCCTATTAATTGTGGGTGAATGGGTGTGATTGGGCAACACAGACTCGTGCAATGGAAGGGCCTATTAATTGTGGGTAAATGTGTGTGACAGGGCAGCACAGATTTGTGGAAAGGAAGGGCCTATTAATTGTGGGTGAATGTGTGTGATGGGGCAGCACAGACTCGTGGAAAGGAAGAGCCTATTAATTGTGGGCGAATGGCTGTGATTGGGCAGCACAGACTCGTGGAATGGAAGGGCCTATTAATTGTGCGTGAATGGGTGTGACCGGAGAACACAGGCTCGTGGAAAGGAAGGGCCTATTAATTGTGGGAGAATGTGTGTGACTGGGCAGCACAGATTCGTGGAAAGGAAGGGCATATTAATTGTGGGTGAATGGTTGTGATTGGGCAGCACAGATTCGTGGAAAGGAAGGGCCTATTAATTGTGCGTGAATGGGTGTGACTGGGCAACAAAGGCTCGTGGAAAGGAATGGTCTATTAATTGTTGGGGATTTTGTGTGACTGCGCAGCACAGACTCGTGGAAAGGACGGGCCTATTAATTGTGGGTGAATGGGTAGAACTGGGCTGCACAGGCTCATGGAATGGAAGGGCCTATTAATTGTGGGGTAATGGGTGTGACTGGACAGCACAGGCTCGTGGAATGCAAGGGCCTATTGATTGTGGGTGAATGGGTGTGATTTGGCCGCACAGACTCGTGGAAAGGAAGGGCCTATTAATTGTGGGTGAATGGGTGTGATTGGGCAACACACACTCGTGGAATGGAAGGGCCTATTAATTGTGGGTGAATGTGTGTTACTGGGCAGCACAGACTCGTGGAAATGAAGGGACTATTAATTCTGCGTGAATGGGTGTGACTGGGCAACACAGGCTCGTGGAAAGGAAGGGCCTATTAATTGTGGGTGAATGGGTGTGATTGGGCACCAAAGACTCGTGGAAAGGAAGGGCCTATTAATTGTGGGTGAATGGGTGTGATTGGGCAACACAGGCTCGTGGAAAGGAAGGGCCTATTAATTGTGGGTGAATGGGTGTGATTGGGCAGCACAGATTCGTGGAAAGGAAGCACCTATTAATTGTGGGTGAATGCGTGTGATTGGGAAGCACAGGCTCATGGAAAGGAAGGGCCCATTAATTGTGGGAGAATGGGTATGATTGGGCAGCACAGACCCGTGGAAAGGAAGGACCTATTAATTGTGGGTGAATGGGTGTGATTGGGCAGCACACACTCGTGGAAAGGAAGGGCCTATTAATTATGGGTGAATGGGTGTCATAGGGCTGCACAGGCTCGTGGAAAGGTAGGTCCTATGGATTCTGGGGGAATGGATGTGATTGGGCAGCACAGACTCGTGGAAAGGAAGGGCCTATTAATTGTGGGTGAATGGTTGTGCTGGGCAGCACAGGATCGTGGAATGGAAGGTCCTATTACTTGTGGGTGAATCGGTGTGATTTGGAAGCACAGACTCGAGGAAAGGAAGGGCCTATTAATTGTGGGTGAATAGGTGTGATTGCGCAGCACAGACTCGTGGAATGGAAGGGCCTATTAATTGTGGGTGAATGGGTTTGATTGGTCAACACAGGCTCGTCGAATTCAAGCGCCTATTAATTGTGGGTGAATGGGTGTGATTGGGCAGCACAGGCTCGTGGAATGGAAGGGCCTATTAATTGTGGGTGAAAGGTGTGACCTGGCAACACAGACTCGTGGAAAGGAAGGGCCTATTGTGGGTGAATGGCTGTGATTGGGCAACACAGACTCATGGAAAAGAAGGGCCCATTAATTGTGGGGTAATGGGTGTGATTGGGCAACAAAGGCTTGGGGAACAGAAGGACCTATTAATTGTGGGTGAATGGGTGTGACTGGGCAACACAGGCTAGTGGAAAGGAAGGACTTATTAATTGTGGGTGAATGGGTGTGATTGTGCAGCACAGACTCATGGAAAGGAAGGGCCTATTAATTGTGGGTCAATGGGTGTGATTGGGCAAGAGCGGCTCGTGGAAATGAAGGGCCTATTAATTGTGGGTGAATGGGTGTGATTGGGGAACACCGGCTCGTGGAAAGGAAGGGCCTATTAAATGTGGGTGAATGGGTGTGATTGGGCAACAGGCTCGTGGAAAGGAAGGGCCTATTAATTGTGGATGAAAGCGTGTGATTGGTCAACACAGACTCGTGGAAAGGAAGGGCCTATTAATGTTGGGTGAATAAGTATATTTGGGCAGCACAGTGTCGTGGAATGGAAGGGCCTATTAATTGCGGGTGAATGGGTGTGATTGGACAACACAGGCTCGTGGAAAGGAAAGGCCTATTAATTGTGGGTCAATGGATGTGATTGGGCAACAGGCTCGTGGAAAGGAAGTGCCTATTAATTGTGGGCGAAAGCGTGTGATTGGGCAACACAGACTCGTGGAAAGGAAGGGCATATTAATGGTGGGTGAATAAGTATATTTGGGCAGCACAGAGTCGTGGAATGGAAGGGCCTATTAATAGTGGGTGAATGGGTGTTATTGGGCAACACAGACTCGTGGAAAGGAAGGGACTATTAATTGTGGGTGAAGGAGTGTGATTGGGCGACACAGGTTCGTGGAAAGGAACTGCCTATTAATTGGGGGTGAATGGGTGTGATTGGGCAATGGGCTCGTGGAAAGGAAGGGCCTATAAATTGTGGGTGAATAGGTGTGATTGCGCAGCACAGACTCGTGGAATGGAAGGGCCTATTAATTATGGGTGAATGGGTTTGATTGGTCGACACAGGCTCGTCGAATGCAAGCGCCTATTAATTGTGGGTGAATGGGTGTGATTGGTCAGCACAGGCTCGTGGAATGGAAGAGCCTATTAATTGTGGGTGAAAGGTGTGACTGGGCAACACAGACTCGTTGAAAGCAAGGGCCTATTAATTGTGGGTGAATGGCTGTGATTGGGCAACACAGACTCATGGAAAGGAAGGGCCCATTAATGGTGGGGTAATGGGTGTGATTGGGCAACACAGGCTAATGGAAAGGAAGGGTCAATTAATTGTGGGTGAATGTTTGTGACTGGGCATCACAGACTCGTGGAAAGGAAGGACTTATTAATTGTGGGTGAATGGGTGTGATTGCGAAGCACAGACTCGTGGAAAGGGAGGGCCTAATAATAGTGGGTGAATGGGTGTGATTGGGCATCACCGGCTCGTGGATAGGAAGGGCCTAATAATAGTGGGTGAATGGGTGTGATTGGGGAACACAGGCTCGTGGAAAGGAAGGGCCTGTTAATTGTGGGTGAATGGATGTGATTGGGGAACAGGCTCGTGGAAAGGACGTGCCTATTAATTGTGGGCGAAAGCGTGTGATTGGGCAACACAGAATCGTGGAAAGAAAGGGCCTATTAATGGTGGGTGAATAAGTATATTTGGTCAGCACAGAGTCGTGGAATGGAAGGGCCTATTAATTGTGGGTGAATGGGTGTGATTGGGCAACACAGGCGCGCGGAATGGACGGGCCTATTAATTGTAGGTTAATGGGTGTAACCGGGCAGTACAGACTCGTGGAAAGGAAGGGCCTATTAATTGTAGGTGAATGAGTGTGCTTGGGAGACACAGGTTCGTGGAAAGGAACTGCCTATTAATTATAGCTGAATGATTGTGATTGGGCAGCATAGACTCGTGGAAAGGAAGGGCCTATTAATTGTGTGTGAATGGGTGTGATTGGGCAATGGGCTCGTGGAAAGGAAGGGCCTATATATTGTGGGTGAATAGGTGTGATTGCGCAGCACAGACTCGTGGAATGGAAGAGCCCATTAATTGTGGGTGAATGGGTTTGATTGGTCGACACAGGCTAGTCGAATGCAAGCGCCTATTAATTGTGGGTGAATGGTTGTGATTGGGCAGCACAGGCTCGTGGAATGGAAGGTCCTATTAATTGTGGGTGAAAGGTGTAACTGGACAACACAGACTCGTGGAAAGGAAGGGCCTATTAATTGTGGGTGAATGGCTGTGATTGGGCAACACAGACTCATGGAAAGGAAGGGCCCATTAATTGTGGGGTAATGGGTATGATTGGGCAACAAAGGCTCGGCGAACAGAAGGACCTATTAATTTTGGGTGAATGGGTGTGACTGGGCAACACAGGCTAGTGGAAAGGAAGGGTCAATTAATTGTGGGTGAATGTTTGTGACTGGACATCACAGACATGGATGAGAGGTGGGGGGGTGGGGGGGTGGCTTGGGAGGAGGGAGGGGGGAGGGAGAAAAAGTCACTGTAAATGTGTGGAAAAGAAAAAGTGTATATCATTGCTATTGTGATTTATGGTGTGAAAAATAAAAAAATTATTAAAAAAAAAGAAAGGAAGGACTTATTAATTATGGGTGAATGGGTGTCATTGCGCAGCACAGACTCGTGGAAAGGAAGGGCCTATTAATTTTCGGTGCATGGGTGTGATTGGGCAACACCGGTTCGTGGAAATGAAGGGCCTATTAGTAGTGCATGAATGGGTGTGATTGGGGAACACAGGCTCGTGTAAAGGAAGGGCCTATTAATTCTGGGTGAATGGGTGTGATTGGGCAACAGGCTCGTGGAAAGGAAGGGCCTATTAATTCTGGGTGAAAGCGTGTGATTGGTCAACACAGACTAGTGGAAAGGAAGCACCTATTAATGGTGGGTAAATAAGTATATTTGGGCAGCACAGAGTCGTGGAATGGAACGGCCTATTAATTGTGGGTGAATGGGCGTGATTGGGTAACACAGGCTCGCGGAATGGACGGGCCTATTAATTGTGGGTAATGGGTGTGACTGGGCAGAACAGACTCGTGGAAAGGAAGGTCCTATTAATTGTGGGTAAATGAGTGTGATTGGGCTACACAGGTTCGTGGAAAGGAACTGCCTATTAATTATAGCTGAATGAGTGTGATTGGGCAGCATAGATTCGTGGAAAGGAAGGGCCTATTAATTTTGGGTGAATGGGTAGATTGGGCAATGGGCTCGTGGAAAGGAAGGGCCTATAAATGGTGGGTGAATAGTTGTGATTGCGCAGCACAGAATCGTGGAATGGAAGGGCCTATTAATAGTGGGTGAATGGGTGTGATTGGGGAACACAGGCTCGTGGAAAGGAAGGGCCTATTAATTGTGTATGAATGGATGTGATTGGGCAACAGGCTCGTGGAAAGGAAGTGCCTATTAATTGTGGGCGAAAGCGTGTGATTGGGCAACACAGACCGTGGAAAGGAAGGGCATATTAATGGTGGGTGAAAAAGTATATTTGGGCAGTACAGAGTTGTGGAATGGAAGGGCCTATTAATTGTGGGTGAATGGGTGTGATTGGGCAACACAGTCTCGCGGAATGGACGGGCCTATTAATTGTGGTTTAATGGGTGTGACTGTGCAGTAAAAACTCGTGGAAAGGAAAGGCCTATTAATTGTGGGTGAATGAGTGTGATTGGGCGACACAGGTTCGTGGAAAGGAACTGCCTATTAATTATAGCTGAATGAGTGTGATTGGGCAGCATAGACTCGTGGAAAGGAAGGGCCTATTAATTGTGGGTGAATGGGTGTGATTGGGCATTGGGCTCGTGTAAAGGAAGGGCCTATAAATTGTGGGTGAATATGTATGATTTCGCAGCACAGACTTGTGGAATGGAAGGGCCTATTATTTGTGGGTGAATGTGTGTGACTGGGCAGCACAGACTCGTGGAAAGGAAGTGCCTATTAATAGTGGGTGAATGGGTGTGATTGGGGAACACAGGCTCGTGGAAAGGAAGTACCTATTAATTGTGGGCGAAAGCGTGTGATTGGGCAACACAGACTAGTGGAAAGGAAGGGCCTATTAATGGTGGGTGAATAAGTATATTTGGGCAGCACAGAGTCATGAAATGGAAAGGGCTAAAAATTGTGGGTGAATAGGTGTGATTGGGCAGCAGAGACTCGTGGAAAGGAAAGGCCTAAAAATTGTGGGTGAATAGGTGTGATTGGGCAGCACAGACTCGTGGAATAGAAAGGCCTATTAATTGTGGGTGAATGGGTTTGATTGGTCGACACAGGCTCGTCGAATGGAAGCGCCTATTAATTGTGGGTGAATGGGTGTGATTGGGCAGCACAGGCCCGTGGAATGGAAGGGCCTATTAATTGTGGGTGAAAGGTGTGTCTGGGCAACACAGACTCGTGGAAAGGAAGGGCCTATTAATTGTGGGTGAATGGCTTTGATTGGGCAACACAGACTCATGGAAAGGAAGGGCCCATTAATTGTGGGGTAATGGGTGTGATTGGGCAACAAAGGCTCGGGGAACAGAAGGACCTATTAATTGTGGGTGAATATGTATGATTTCGCAGCACAGACTCGTGGAATGGAAGGGCCTTTTATTTTTGGGTGAATGTGTGTGACTTGGCAGCACAGACTCGTGGAAAGGAAGTGCCTATTAATAGTGGGTGAATGGGTGTGATTGGGGAACACAGGCTCGTGGAAAGGAAGTACCTATTAATTGTGGGCGAAAGCGTGTCATTGGGCAACACAGACTAGTGGAAAGGAAGGGCCTATTAATGGTGGGTGAATAAGTATATTTGGGCAGCACAGAGTCGTGAAATGGAAAGGCCTAAAAATTGTGGGTGAATAGGTGTGATTGGGCAGCAGTGACTCGTGGAAAGGAAAGGCCTAAAAATTGTGGGTGAATAGGTGTGATTGGGCAGCACAGACTCGTGGAATGGAAAGGCCTATTAATTGTGGGTGAATGGGTTTGATTGGTCGACACAGGCTCGTCGAATGGAAGCGCCTATTAATTGTGGGTGAATGGGTGTGATTGGGCAGCACAGGCCCGTGGAATGGAAGGGCCTATTAATTGTGGGTGAAAGGTGTCTGGGCAACACAGACTCGTGGAAAGGAAGGGCCTATTAATTGTGGGTGAATGGCTGTGATTGGGCAACACAGACTCATGGAAAGGAAGGGCCCATTTATTGTGGGGTAATGGGTGTGATTGGGCAACAAAGGCTCGGGGAACAGAAGGACCTATTAATTGTGGGTGAATAGGTGTGACTGGGAAACACAGACTCGTGGAAAGGAAGGGCCTATAAATGGTGGGTGAATAAGTATATTTGGGCAGCACAGAGTCGTGGAATGGAAGGGCCTATTAACCGTGGGTGAATGGGTGTGATTGGGCAACACCGGCTCGTGGATAGGAAGGGCCTATTAATTGTGGGTGAATGGGTGTGATTGGGGAACACCGGCTCGTGGAAAGGAAGGGCCTATTAAATGTGGGTGAATGGGTGTGATTGGGCAACAGGCTCGTGGAAAGGAAGGGCCTATTAATTGTGGATGAAAGCGTGTGATTGGTCAACACAGACTCGTGGAAAGGAAGGGCCTATTAATGTTGGGTGAATAAGTATATTTGGGCAGCACAGTGTCGTGGAATGGAAGGGCCTATTAATTGCGGGTGAATGGGTGTGATTGGACAACACAGGCTCGTGGAAAGGAAAGGCCTATTAATTGTGGGTCAATGGATGTGATTGGGCAACAGGCTCGTGGAAAGGAAGTGCCTATTAATTGTGGGCGAAAGCGTGTGATTGGGCAACACAGACTCGTGGAAAGGAAGGGCATATTAATGGTGGGTGAATAAGTATATTTGGGCAGCACAGAGTCGTGGAATGGAAGGGCCTATTAATAGTGGGTGAATGGGTGTTATTGGGCAACACAGACTCGTGGAAAGGAAGGGACTATTAATTGTGGGTGAAGGAGTGTGATTGGGCGACACAGGTTCGTGGAAAGGAACTGCCTATTAATTGGGGGTGAATGGGTGTGATTGGGCAATGGGCTCGTGGAAAGGAAGGGCCTATAAATTGTGGGTGAATAGGTGTGATTGCGCAGCACAGACTCGTGGAATGGAAGGGCCTATTAATTATGGGTGAATGGGTTTGATTGGTCGACACAGGCTCGTCGAATGCAAGCGCCTATTAATTGTGGGTGAATGGGTGTGATTGGTCAGCACAGGCTCGTGGAATGGAAGAGCCTATTAATTGTGGGTGAAAGGTGTGACTGGGCAACACAGACTCGTTGAAAGCAAGGGCCTATTAATTGTGGGTGAATGGCTGTGATTGGGCAACACAGACTCATGGAAAGGAAGGGCCCATTAATGGTGGGGTAATGGGTGTGATTGGGCAACACAGGCTAATGGAAAGGAAGGGTCAATTAATTGTGGGTGAATGTTTGTGACTGGGCATCACAGACTCGTGGAAAGGAAGGACTTATTAATTGTGGGTGAATGGGTGTGATTGCGAAGCACAGACTCGTGGAAAGGGAGGGCCTAATAATAGTGGGTGAATGGGTGTGATTGGGCATCACCGGCTCGTGGATAGGAAGGGCCTAATAATAGTGGGTGAATGGGTGTGATTGGGGAACACAGGCTCGTGGAAAGGAAGGGCCTGTTAATTGTGGGTGAATGGATGTGATTGGGGAACAGGCTCGTGGAAAGGACGTGCCTATTAATTGTGGGCGAAAGCGTGTGATTGGGCAACACAGAATCGTGGAAAGAAAGGGCCTATTAATGGTGGGTGAATAAGTATATTTGGTCAGCACAGAGTCGTGGAATGGAAGGGCCTATTAATTGTGGGTGAATGGGTGTGATTGGGCAACACAGGCGCGCGGAATGGACGGGCCTATTAATTGTAGGTTAATGGGTGTAACCGGGCAGTACAGACTCGTGGAAAGGAAGGGCCTATTAATTGTAGGTGAATGAGTGTGCTTGGGAGACACAGGTTCGTGGAAAGGAACTGCCTATTAATTATAGCTGAATGATTGTGATTGGGCAGCATAGACTCGTGGAAAGGAAGGGCCTATTAATTGTGTGTGAATGGGTGTGATTGGGCAATGGGCTCGTGGAAAGGAAGGGCCTATATATTGTGGGTGAATAGGTGTGATTGCGCAGCACAGACTCGTGGAATGGAAGAGCCCATTAATTGTGGGTGAATGGGTTTGATTGGTCGACACAGGCTAGTCGAATGCAAGCGCCTATTAATTGTGGGTGAATGGTTGTGATTGGGCAGCACAGGCTCGTGGAATGGAAGGTCCTATTAATTGTGGGTGAAAGGTGTAACTGGACAACACAGACTCGTGGAAAGGAAGGGCCTATTAATTGTGGGTGAATGGCTGTGATTGGGCAACACAGACTCATGGAAAGGAAGGGCCCATTAATTGTGGGGTAATGGGTATGATTGGGCAACAAAGGCTCGGCGAACAGAAGGACCTATTAATTTTGGGTGAATGGGTGTGACTGGGCAACACAGGCTAGTGGAAAGGAAGGGTCAATTAATTGTGGGTGAATGTTTGTGACTGGACATCACAGACATGGATGAGAGGTGGGGGGGTGGGGGGGTGGCTTGGGAGGAGGGAGGGGGGAGGGAGAAAAAGTCACTGTAAATGTGTGGAAAAGAAAAAGTGTATATCATTGCTATTGTGATTTATGGTGTGAAAAATAAAAAAATTATTAAAAAAAAAGAAAGGAAGGACTTATTAATTATGGGTGAATGGGTGTCATTGCGCAGCACAGACTCGTGGAAAGGAAGGGCCTATTAATTTTCGGTGCATGGGTGTGATTGGGCAACACCGGTTCGTGGAAATGAAGGGCCTATTAGTAGTGCATGAATGGGTGTGATTGGGGAACACAGGCTCGTGTAAAGGAAGGGCCTATTAATTCTGGGTGAATGGGTGTGATTGGGCAACAGGCTCGTGGAAAGGAAGGGCCTATTAATTCTGGGTGAAAGCGTGTGATTGGTCAACACAGACTAGTGGAAAGGAAGCACCTATTAATGGTGGGTAAATAAGTATATTTGGGCAGCACAGAGTCGTGGAATGGAACGGCCTATTAATTGTGGGTGAATGGGCGTGATTGGGTAACACAGGCTCGCGGAATGGACGGGCCTATTAATTGTGGGTAATGGGTGTGACTGGGCAGAACAGACTCGTGGAAAGGAAGGTCCTATTAATTGTGGGTAAATGAGTGTGATTGGGCTACACAGGTTCGTGGAAAGGAACTGCCTATTAATTATAGCTGAATGAGTGTGATTGGGCAGCATAGATTCGTGGAAAGGAAGGGCCTATTAATTTTGGGTGAATGGGTAGATTGGGCAATGGGCTCGTGGAAAGGAAGGGCCTATAAATGGTGGGTGAATAGTTGTGATTGCGCAGCACAGAATCGTGGAATGGAAGGGCCTATTAATAGTGGGTGAATGGGTGTGATTGGGGAACACAGGCTCGTGGAAAGGAAGGGCCTATTAATTGTGTATGAATGGATGTGATTGGGCAACAGGCTCGTGGAAAGGAAGTGCCTATTAATTGTGGGCGAAAGCGTGTGATTGGGCAACACAGACCGTGGAAAGGAAGGGCATATTAATGGTGGGTGAAAAAGTATATTTGGGCAGTACAGAGTTGTGGAATGGAAGGGCCTATTAATTGTGGGTGAATGGGTGTGATTGGGCAACACAGGCTCGCGGAATGGACGGGCCTATTAATTGTGGTTTAATGGGTGTGACTGTGCAGTAAAAACTCGTGGAAAGGAAAGGCCTATTAATTGTGGGTGAATGAGTGTGATTGGGCGACACAGGTTCGTGGAAAGGAACTGCCTATTAATTATAGCTGAATGAGTGTGATTGGGCAGCATAGACTCGTGGAAAGGAAGGGCCTATTAATTGTGGGTGAATGGGTGTGATTGGGCATTGGGCTCGTGGAAAGGAAGGGCCTATAAATTGTGGGTGAATATGTATGATTTCGCAGCACAGACTTGTGGAATGGAAGGGCCTATTATTTGTGGGTGAATGTGTGTGACTGGGCAGCACAGACTCGTGGAAAGGAAGTGCCTATTAATAGTGGGTGAATGGGTGTGATTGGGGAACACAGGCTCGTGGAAAGGAAGTACCTATTAATTGTGGGCGAAAGCGTGTGATTGGGCAACACAGACTAGTGGAAAGGAAGGGCCTATTAATGGTGGGTGAATAAGTATATTTGGGCAGCACAGAGTCATGAAATGGAAAGGGCTAAAAATTGTGGGTGAATAGGTGTGATTGGGCAGCAGAGACTCGTGGAAAGGAAAGGCCTAAAAATTGTGGGTGAATAGGTGTGATTGGGCAGCACAGACTCGTGGAATAGAAAGGCCTATTAATTGTGGGTGAATGGGTTTGATTGGTCGACACAGGCTCGTCGAATGGAAGCGCCTATTAATTGTGGGTGAATGGGTGTGATTGGGCAGCACAGGCCCGTGGAATGGAAGGGCCTATTAATTGTGGGTGAAAGGTGTGTCTGGGCAACACAGACTCGTGGAAAGGAAGGGCCTATTAATTGTGGGTGAATGGCTTTGATTGGGCAACACAGACTCATGGAAAGGAAGGGCCCATTAATTGTGGGGTAATGGGTGTGATTGGGCAACAAAGGCTCGGGGAACAGAAGGACCTATTAATTGTGGGTGAATATGTATGATTTCGCAGCACAGACTCGTGGAATGGAAGGGCCTTTTATTTTTGGGTGAATGTGTGTGACTTGGCAGCACAGACTCGTGGAAAGGAAGTGCCTATTAATAGTGGGTGAATGGGTGTGATTGGGGAACACAGGCTCGTGGAAAGGAAGTACCTATTAATTGTGGGCGAAAGCGTGTCATTGGGCAACACAGACTAGTGGAAAGGAAGGGCCTATTAATGGTGGGTGAATAAGTATATTTGGGCAGCACAGAGTCGTGAAATGGAAAGGCCTAAAAATTGTGGGTGAATAGGTGTGATTGGGCAGCAGTGACTCGTGGAAAGGAAAGGCCTAAAAATTGTGGGTGAATAGGTGTGATTGGGCAGCACAGACTCGTGGAATGGAAAGGCCTATTAATTGTGGGTGAATGGGTTTGATTGGTCGACACAGGCTCGTCGAATGGAAGCGCCTATTAATTGTGGGTGAATGGGTGTGATTGGGCAGCACAGGCCCGTGGAATGGAAGGGCCTATTAATTGTGGGTGAAAGGTGTCTGGGCAACACAGACTCGTGGAAAGGAAGGGCCTATTAATTGTGGGTGAATGGCTGTGATTGGGCAACACAGACTCATGGAAAGGAAGGGCCCATTTATTGTGGGGTAATGGGTGTGATTGGGCAACAAAGGCTCGGGGAACAGAAGGACCTATTAATTGTGGGTGAATAGGTGTGACTGGGAAACACAGACTCGTGGAAAGGAAGGGCCTATAAATGGTGGGTGAATAAGTATATTTGGGCAGCACAGAGTCGTGGAATGGAAGGGCCTATTAACCGTGGGTGAATGGGTGTGATTGGGCAACACCGGCTCGTGGATAGGAAGGGCCTAATAATAGTGGGTGAATGGGTGTGATTGGGGAACACAGGCTCGTGGAAAGGAAGGGCCTGTTAATTGTGGGTGAATGGATGTGATTGGGGAACAGGCTCGTGGAAAGGACGTGCCTATTAATTGAGGGCGAAAGCGTGTGATTGGGCAACACAGAATCGTGGAAAGAAAGGGCCTATTAATGGTGGGTGAATAAGTATATTTGGGCAGCACAGAGTCGTGGAATGGAAGGGCCTATTAATTGTGGGTGAATGGGTGTGATTGGGCAACACAGGCGCGCGGAATGGACGGGCCTATTAATTGTGGGTTAATGGGTGTAACCGGGCAGTACAGACTCGTGGAAAGGAAGGGCCTATTAATTGTAGGTGAATGAGTGTGCTTGGGAGACACAGGTTCGTGGAAAGGAACTGCCTATTAATTATAGCTGAATGATTGTGATTGGGCAGCATAGACTCGTGGAAAGGAAGGGCCTATTAATTGTGTGTGAATGGGTGTGATTGGGCAATGGGCTCGTGGAAAGGAAGGGCCTATATATTGTGGGTGAATAGGTGTGATTGGGCAGCACAGACTCGTGGAATGGAAGAGCCCATTAATTGTGGGTGAATGGGTTTGATTGGTCGACACAGGCTAGTCGAATGCAAGCGCCTATTAATTGTGGGTGAATGGTTGTGATTGGGCAGCACAGGCTCGTGGAATGGAAGGGCCTATTAATTGTGGGTGAAAGGTGTGACTGGGCAACACAGACTCGTGGAAAGGAAGGGCCTATTAATTGTGGGTGAATGGCTGTGATTGGGCAACACAGACTCATGGAAAGGAAGGGCCCATTAATTGTGGGGTAATGGGTATGATTGGGCAACAAAGGCTCGGCGAACAGAAGGACCTATTAATTTTGGGTGAATGGGTGTGAATGGGCAACACAGGCTAGTGGAAAGGAAGGGTCAATTAATTGTGGGTGAATGTTTGTGACTGGACATCACAGACATGGATGAGAGGTGGGGGGGTGGCTTGGGAGGAGGGAGGGGGGAGGTAGAAAAAGTCACTGTAAATGTGTGGAAAAGAAAAAGTGTATATCATGGCTATTGTGATTTATGGTGTGAAAAATAAAAAATTTATTAAAAAAAAAGAAAGGAAGGACTTATTAATTGTGGGTGAATGGGTGTCATTGCGCAGCACAGACTCGTGGAAAGGAAGGGCCTATTAATTTTCGGTGAATGGGTGTGATTGGGCAACACCGGTTCGTGGAAATGAAGGGCCTATTAGTAGTGCATGAATGGGTGTGATTGGGGAACACAGGCTCGTGTAAAGGAAGGGCCTATTAATTCTGGGTGAATGGGTGTGATTGGGTAACAGGCTCGTGGAAAGGAAGGGCCTATTAATTCTGGGTGAAAGCGTGTGATTGGTCAACACTGACTCGTGGAAAGAAAGGGCCTATTAATGGTGGGTGAATAAGTATATTTGGGCAGCACAGAGTCGTGGAATGGAACGGCCTATTAATTGTGGGTGAATGGGCGTGATTGGGTAACACAGGCTCGCGGAATGGACGGGCCTATTAATTGTGGGTAATGGGTGTGACTGGGCAGAACAGACTCGTGGAAAGGAAGGTCCTATTAATTGTGGGTAAATGAGTGTGATTGGGCGACACAGGTTCGTGGAAAGGAACTGCCAATTAATTATAGCTGAATGAGTGTGATTGGGCAGCATAGACTCGTGGAAAGGAAGGGCCTATTAATTTTGGGTGAATGAGTGTGATTGGGCAATGGGCTCGTGGAAAGGAAGGGCCTATAAATTGTGGGTGAATAGTTGTGATTGCGCAGCACAGAATCGTGGAATGGAAGGGCCTATTAATTGTTGGTGAATGGGTGTGAATGGGCAACACTGGCTCGTGGAAAGGAAGGGCCTAGTAATTGTGGGTGAATGGCTGTGATTGGGCAACACAGACTCATGGAAAGCAAGGGCCCATTAATTGTGGGGTAATGGGTGTGATTGGGCAACAAAGGCTCGGGCAACAGAAGGACCTATTAATTGTGGGTGAATGGGTGTGACTGGGCATCACAGACTCGTGGAAAGGAAGGACATTAATTGTGGGTGAATGGGTGTGATTGCGCAGCACAGACTCGTGGAAAGGAAGGGCCTAATAATAGTGGGTGAATGGGTGTGATTGGGCAACACCGGCTCGTGGAAAGGAAGGGCCTAATAATAGTGGGTAAATGGGTGTGATTGGGGAACACAGGCTCGTGGAAAGGAAGGGCCTGTTAATTGTGGGTGAATGGATGTGATTGGGGAACAGGCTCGTGGAAAGGACGTGCTTATTAATTGTGGGCGAAAGCGTATGATTGGGCAACACAGAATCGTGGAAAGAAAGGGCCTATTAATGGTGGGTGAATAAGTATATTTGGGCAGCACAGAGTCGTGGAATGGAAGGGCCTATTAATTGTGGGTGAATGGGTGTGATTGGGCAACACAGGCGCGCGGAATGGACGGGCCTATTAATTGTGGGTTAATGGGTGTAACCGGGCAGTACAGACTCGTGGAAAGGAAGGGCCTATTAATTGTAGGTGAATGAGTGTGTTTGGGAGACACAGGTTCGTGGAAAGGAACTGCCTATTAATTATAGCTGAATGATTGTGATTGGGCAGCATAGACTCGTGGAAAGGAAGGGCCTATTAATTGTGTGTGAATGGGTGTGATTGGGCAATGGGCTCGTGGAAAGGAAGGGCCTATAAATTGTGGGTGAATAGGTGTGATTGCGCAGCACAGACTCGTGGATTGGAAGAGCCTATTAATTGTGTGTGAATGAGTGCGATTGGGCAGCACAGACTCGTGGAAAGGAAGGGCCTGTAAATTATGGGTGAATGGGTGTGATTGGGCAGCACAGACACGTGGAAAGGCAGGGCCTATTAATTGTTGGTGATGGGTGTGATTGGGCAACACAGACTCGTGGAAAGGAAGGGCCTATTAATTGTGGGTGAATGGCTGTGATTGGGCAACACAGACTCATGGAAAGGAAGGGCCCATTAATTGTGGGGTAATGGGTATGATTGGGCAACAAAGGCTCGGCGAACAGAAGGACATATTAATTTTGGGTGAATGGGTGTGACTGGGCAACACAGGCTAGTGGAAAGGAAGGGTCAATTAATTGTGGGTGAATGTTTGTGACTGGGCATCACAGACTCGTGGAAAGGAAGGACTTATTAATTGTGGGTGAATGGGTGTCATTGAGCAGCACAGACTCGTGGAAAGGAAGGGCCTATTAATTTTGGGTGAATGGGTGTGATTGGGCAACACCGGCTCGTGGAAATGAAGGGCCTATTAATAGTGCGTGAATGGGTGTGATTGGGGAACACAGGCTCGTGTAAAGGAAGGGCCTATTAATTGTGGGTGAATGGGTGTGATTGGGCAACAGGCTCGTGGAAAGGAAGGGCCTATTAATTCTGGGTGAAAGCGTGTGATTGGTCAACACAGACTCGTGGAAAGGAAGGGCCTATTAATGGTGGGTGAATACGTATATTTGGGCAGCACAGAGTCGTGGAATGGAAGGGCCTATTAATTGTGGGTGAATGGGTGTGATTGGGTAACACAGGCTCGCGGAATGGACGGGCCTTTTAATTGTGCGTAATGGGTGTGACTGGGCAGAACAGACTCGTGGAAAGGAAGGTCCTATTAATTGTGGGTCAATGAGTGTGATTGGGCGACACAGGTTCGTGGAAAGGAACTGCCTATTAATTATAGCTGAATGAGTGTGATTGGGCAGCATAGACTCGTGGAAAGGAAGGGCCTATTAATTTTGGGTGAATGGGTGTGATTGGGCAATGGGCTCGTGGAAAGGAAGGGCCTATAAATTGTGGGTGAATAGGTGTGATTGCGCAGCACAGACTCGTGAAATGGAAGGGCCTATTAATTGTGGGTGAATGGGTTAGATTGGTCGACACAGGCTCGTCGAATGCAAGCGCCTATTAATTGTGGGTGAATGTGTGTGACTGGGCAACACAGGCTCGTTGAAAGGAAGCGCCTATTAATTGTGTGTGAATGAGTGCGATTGGGCAGCACAGACTCGTGGAAAGGAAGGGCCTGTAAATTATGGGTGAATGGGTGTGATTGGGCAGCACAGACACGTGGAAAGGCAGGGCCTATTAATTGTTGGTGATGGGTGTGATTGGGCAACACAGACTCGTGGAAAGGAAGGGCCTATTAATTGTGGGTGAATGTGTGTGACTGCGAGGCACAGACTCATGGAAAGGAAGGGCCTATTAATTGTTGGTGAATGGGTGTTACTCGGCAACACAGCCTCGTGGAAACGAAGGGCCTATTAATTGTTGGTGAATGGGTGTGACTGGGCAACACAGGCTCGTGGAATGGAATGGCCCTATTAATTGTGGGTGAATGAGTGTGATTGGGCAGCACAGACTCGTGGAATGGAAGGGCCGATTAATTGTGGGTGAATGGGTGTGATTGGGCAAATGGCTCGTGGAAAGGAAGGGCCTATTAATTGTGTGTGAATGAGTGCGATTGGGCAGCACAGACTCGTGGAAAGGAAGGGCCTGTAAATTATGGGTGAATGGGTGTGATTGGGCAGCACAGACTCGAGGAAAAGCAGGGCCTATTAATTGTGGGTGAATGGGTGTGATTGGGGAACACAGGCTCGTGGAAAGGAAAGGCCTATTAATTGTGGGTGAATGGATGTGATTGGGCAACAGGCTCGTGGAAAGGAAGTGCCTATTAATTGTGGGCGAAAGCGTGTGATTGGGCAACACAGACTCGTGGAAAGGAAGTGCATATTAATGGTGGGTGAATAAGTATATTTGGGGAGCACAGTGTCGTGGAATGGAAGGGCCTATTAATTGTGGGTGAATGGGTGTGTTTGGGCAACACAGACTCGTGGAAAGGAAGGGACTATTAATTGTGGGTGAATGAGTGTGATTGGGCGACACAGGTTCGTGGAAAGGAACTGCCTATTAATTGGTGTTGAATGGGTGTGATTGGGCAATGGGCTCGTGGAAAGGAAGGGCCTATAAATTGTGGGTGAATAGGTGTGATTGCGCAGCACAGACTCGTGGAATGGAAGGGCCTATTAATTGTGCGTGAATGGGTTTGATTGGTCGACACAGGCTCGTCGAATGCAAGCGCCTATTAATTGTGGGTGTATGGGTGTGATTGGTCAGCACAGGCTCGTGGAATGGAAGGGCCTATTAATTGTGGGTGAAAGGTGTGACTGGGCAACACAGACTCGTTGAAAGCAAGGGCCTATTAATTGTGGGTGAATGGCTGTGATTGGGCAACACAGACTCATGGAAAGGAAGGGCCCATTAATTGTGGGGTAATGGGTGTGATTGGGCAACAAAGGCTCGGGGAACAGAAGGACCTATTAATTGTGGGTGAATGGGTGTGACTGGGCATCACAGACTCGTGGAAAGGAAGGACTTATTAATTGTGGGTGAATGGGTGTGATTGCGCAGCTCAGACTCGTGGAAAGGAAGGGCCTAATAATAGTGGGTGAATGGGTGTGATTGGGCAACACCGGCTCGTGGAAAGGAAGGGCCTAATAATAGTGGGTGAATGGGTGTGATTGGGGAACACAGGCTCGTGGAAAGGAAGGGCCTGTTAATTGTGGGTGAATGGATGTGATTGGGGAACAGGCTCGTGGAAAGGACGTGCTTATTAATTGTGGGCGAAAGCGTGTGATTGGGCAACACAGAATCGTGGAAAGAAAGGGCCTATTAATGGTGGGTGAATAAGTATATTTAAGCAGCACAGAGTCGTGGAATGGAAGGGCCTATTAATTGTGGGTGAATGGGTCTGATTGGGCAACACAGGTGCGCGGAATGGACGGGCCTATTAATTGTGGGTTAATGGGTGTAACCGGGCAGTACAGACTCGTGGAAAGGAAGGGCCTATTAATAGTAGGTGAATGAGTGTGTTTGGGAGACACAGGTTCGTGGAAAGGAACTGCCTATTAATTATAGCTGAATGATTGTGATTGGGCAGCATTGACTCGTGGAAAGGAAAGGCCTATTAATTGTGTGTGAATGGGTGTGATTGGGCAATGGGCTCGTGGAAAGGAAGGGCCTATAAATTGTGGTTGAATAGGTGTGATTGCGCAGCACAGACTCGTGGAATGGAAGAGCCTATTAATTGTGGGTGAATGGGTTTGATTGGTCGACACAGGCTCGTCGAATGCAAGCGCCTATTAATTGTGGGTGAATGGGTGTGATTGGGCAGCACAGGCTCGTGGAATGGAAGGGCCTATTAATTGTGGGTGAAAGGTGTGACTGGGCAACACAGACTCGTGGAAAGGAAGGGCCTATTAATTGTGGGTGAATGGCTGTGATTGGGCAACACAGACTCATGGAAAGGAAGGGCCCATTAATTGTGGGGTAATGGGTATGATTGGGCAACAAAGGCTCGGCGAACAGAAGGACATATTAATTTTGGGTGAATGGGTGTGACTGGGCAACAAAGGCTAGTGGAAAGGAAGGGTCAATTAATTGTGGGTGAATGTTTGTGACTGGGCATCACAGACTCGTGGAAAGGAAGGACTTATTAATTGTGGGTGAATGGGTGTCATTGAGCAGCACAGACTCGTGGAAAGGAAGGGCCTATTAATTTTGGGTGAATGGGTGTGATTGGGCAACACCGGCTCGTGGAAATGAAGGGCCTATTAATAGTGCGTGAATGGGTGTGATTGGGGAACACAGGCTCGTGTAAAGGAAGGGCCTATTAATTGTGGGTGAATGGGTGTGATTGGGCAACAGGCTCGTGGAAAGGAAGGGCCTATTAATTCAGGGTGAAAGCGTGTGATTGGTCAACACAGACTCGTGGAAAGGAAGGGCCTATTAATGGTGGGTGAATACGTATATTTGGGCAGCACAGAGTCGTGGAATGGAAGGGCCTATTAATTGTGGGTGAATGGGTGTGATTGGGTAACACAGGCTCGCGGAATGGACGGGCTTATTAATTGTGGGTAATGGGTGTGACTGGGCAGAACAGACTCGTGGAAAGGAAGGTCCTATTAATTGTGGGTAAATGAGTGTGATTGGGCGACACAGGTTCGTGCAAAGGAACTGCCTATTAATTATAGCTGAATGAGTGTGATTGGGCAGCATAGACTCGTGGAAATGAAGGGCCTATTAATTTTGGGTGAATGGGTGTGATTGGGCAATGGGCTCGTGGAAAGGAAGGGCCTATAAATTGTGGGTGAATAATTGTGATTGCGCAGCACAGAATCGTGGAATGGAAGGGCCTATTAATTGTTGGTGAATGGGTGTGAATGGGCAACACTGGCTCGTGGAAAGGAAGGGCCTATTAATAGTGGGTGAATGGGTTTGATTGGGGAACACAGGCTCGTGGAAAGGAAGGGCCTATTAATTGTGGATGAATGGATGTGATTGGGCAACAGGCTCGTGGAAAGGACGTGCCTATTAATTGTGGGCGAAAGCGTGTGATTGGGCAACACAGACCGTGGAAAGGAAGGGCCTATTAATTGTGGGTGAATGGCTGTGATTGGGCAACACAGATTCATGGAAAGGAAGGGCCCATTAATTGTGGGTGAATGGGTGTGACTGGGAAACACAGACTCGTGGAAAGGAAGGGCCTATTAATGGTGGGTGAATGAGGGTGATTGGGCAGCATAGACTCGTGGAAAGGAAGGGCCTATTAATTGTGGGTGAATGGGTGTGATTGGGCAATGGGCTCATGGAAAGGAAGGGCCTATAAATTGTGGGTGAATAGGTGTGATTGCGCAGCACAGACACGTGGAATGGAAGGGCCTATTAATTGTGGGTGAATGGGTTTGATTGGTCGACACAGGCTCGTCGAATTCAAGCGCCTATTAATTGTGGGTGAATGGGTGTGATTGGGCAGCACAGTCTCGTGGAATGGAAGGGCCTATTAATTGTGGGTGAAAGGTGTGACCTGGCAACACAGACTCGTGGAAAGGAAGGGCCTATTGTGGGTGAATGGCTGTGATTGGGCAACACAGACTCATGGAAAGGAAGGGCCCATTAATTGTGGGGTAATGGGTGTGATTGGGCAACAAAGGCTAGGGGAACAGAAGGACCTATTAATTGTGGGTGAATGGGTGTGACTGGGCAACACAGGCTAGTGGAAAGGAAGAACTTATTAATTGTGGGTGAATGGGTGTGATTGCGCAGCACAGACTCGTGGAAAGGAAGGGCCTATTAATTGTGGGTGAATGGGTGTGATTGGGCAAGAGCGGCTCGTGGAAATGAAGGGCCAATTAATTGTGGGTGAATGGGTGTGATTGGGGAACACAGGCTCGTGGAAAGGAAGGGCCTATTAAATGTGGGTGAATGGGTGTGATTGGGCAACAGGCTCGTGGAAAGGAAGGTCCTATTAATTGTGGATGAAAGCGTGTGATTGGTCAACACAGACTCGTGGAAAGCAAGGGCCTATTAATGGTGGGTGAATAAGTATATTTGGGCAGCACAGTGTCGTGGAATGGAAGGGCCTATTAATTGCGGGTGAATGGGTGTGATTGGGCAACACAGGCTCGTGGAAAGGAAAGGCCTATTAATTGTGGGTGAATGCATGTGATTGGGCAACAGGCTCGTGGAAAGGAAGTGCCTATTAATTGTGGGCGAAAGCGTGTGATTGGGCAACACAGACTCGTGGAAAGGAAGGGCATATTAATGGTGGGTGAATAAGTATATTTGGGGAGCACAGAGTCGTGGAATGGAAGGGCCTATTAATTGTGGGTGAATGGGTGTGATTGGGCAACACAGACTCGTGGAAAGGAAGGGACTATTAATTGTGGGTGAATGAGTGTGATTGGGCGACACAGGTGCGTGGAAAGGAACTGCCTATTAATTGGGGTTGAATGGGTGTGATTGGGCAATGGGCTCGTGGAAAGGAAGGGCCTATAAATTGTGGGTGAATAGGTGTGATTGCACAGCACAGACTCGTGGATTGGAAGAGCCTATTAATTGTGTGTGAATGAGTGCGATTGGGCAGCACAGACTCGTGGAAAGGAAGGGCCTGTAAATTATGGGTGAATGGGTGTGATTGGGCAGCACAGACACGTGGAAAGGCAGGGCCTATTAATTGTTGGTGATGGGTGTGATTGGGCAACACAGACTTTTGGAAAGGAAGGGCCTATTAATTGTGGGTGAATGGCTGTGATTGGGCAACACAGACTCATGGAAAGGAAGGGCCCATTAATTGTGGGGTAATGGGTATGATTGGGCAACAAAGGCTCGGCGAACAGAAGGACATATTAATTTTGGGTGAATGGGTGTGACTGGGCAACACAGGCTAGTGGAAAGGAAGGGTCAATTAATTGTGGGTGAATGTTTGTGACTGGGCATCACAGACTCGTGGAAAGGAAGGACTTATTAATTGTGGGTGAATGGGTGTCATTGAGCAGCACAGACTCGTGGAAAGGAAGGGCCTATTAATTTTGGGTGAATGGGTGTGATTGGGCAACACCGGCTCGTGGAAATGAAGGGCCTATTAATAGTGCGTGAATGGGTGTGATTGGGGAACACAGGCTCGTGTAAAGGAAGGGCCTATTAATTGTGGGTGAATGGGTGTGATTGGGCAACAGGCTCGTGGAAAGGAAGGGCCTATTAATTCTGGGTGAAAGCGTGTGATTGGTCAACACAGACTCGTGGAAAGGAAGGGCCTATTAATGGTGGGTGAATACGTATATTTGGGCAGCACAGAGTCGTGGAATGGAAGGGCCTATTAATTGTGGGTGAATGGGTGTGATTGGGTAACACAGGCTCGCGGAATGGACGGGCCTTTTAATTGTGGGTAATGGGTGTGACTGGGCAGAACAGACTCGTGGAAAGGAAGGTCCTATTAATTGTGGGTCAATGAGTGTGATTGGGCGACACAGGTTCGTGGAAAGGAACTGCCTATTAATTATAGCTGAATGAGTGTGATTGGGCAGCATAGACTCGTGGAAAGGAAGGGCCTATTAATTTTGGGTGAATGGGTGTGATTGGGCAATGGGCTCGTGGAAAGGAAGGGCCTATAAATTGTGGGTGAATAGGTGTGATTGCGCAGCACAGACTCGTGAAATGGAAGGGCCTATTAATTGTGGGTGAATGGGTTAGATTGGTCGACACAGGCTCGTCGAATGCAAGCGCCTATTAATTGTGGGTGAATGTGTGTGACTGGGCAACACAGGCTCGTTGAAAGGAAGCGCCTATTAATTGTGTGTGAATGAGTGCGATTGGGCAGCACAGACTCGTGGAAAGGAAGGGCCTGTAAATTATGGGTGAATGGGTGTGATTGGGCAGCACAGACACGTGGAAAGGCAGGGCCTATTAATTGTTGGTGATGGGTGTGATTGGGCAACACAGACTCGTGGAAAGGAAGGGCCTATTAATTGTGGGTGAATGTGTGTGACTGCGAGGCACAGACTCATGGAAAGGAAGGGCCTATTAATTGTTGGTGAATGGGTGTTACTCGGCAACACAGCCTCGTGGAAACGAAGGGCCTATTAATTGTTGGTGAATGGGTGTGACTGGGCAACACAGGCTCGTGGAATGGAATGGCCCTATTAATTGTGGGTGAATGAGTGTGATTGGGCAGCACAGACTCGTGGAATGGAAGGGCCGATTAATTGTGGGTGAATGGGTGTGATTGGGCAAATGACTCGTGGAAAGGAAGGGCCTATTAATTGTGTGTGAATGAGTGCGATTGGGCAGCACAGACTCGTGGAAAGGAAGGGCCTGTAAATTATGGGTGAATGGGTGTGATTGGGCAGCACAGACTCGAGGAAAAGCAGGGCCTATTAATTGTGGGTGAATGGGTGTGATTGGGGAACACAGGCTCGTGGAAAGGAAAGGCCTATTAATTGTGGGTGAATGGATGTGATTGGGCAACAGGCTCGTGGAAAGGAAGTGCCTATTAATTGTGGGCGAAAGCGTGTGATTGGGCAACACAGACTCGTGGAAAGGAAGTGCATATTAATGGTGGGTGAATAAGTATATTTGGGGAGCACAGTGTCGTGGAATGGAAGGGCCTATTAATTGTGGGTGAATGGGTGTGTTTGGGCAACACAGACTCGTGGAAAGGAAGGGACTATTAATTGTGGGTGAATGAGTGTGATTGGGCGACACAGGTTCGTGGAAAGGAACTGCCTATTAATTGGTGTTGAATGGGTGTGATTGGGCAATGGGCTCGTGGAAAGGAAGGGCCTATAAATTGTGGGTGAATAGGTGTGATTGCGCAGCACAGACTCGTGGAATGGAAGGGCCTATTAATTGTGCGTGAATGGGTTTGATTGGTCGACACAGGCTCGTCGAATGCAAGCGCCTATTAATTGTGGGTGTATGGGTGTGATTGGTCAGCACAGGCTCGTGGAATGGAAGGGCCTATTAATTGTGGGTGAAAGGTGTGACTGGGCAACACAGACTCGTTGAAAGCAAGGGCCTATTAATTGTGGGTGAATGGCTGTGATTGGGCAACACAGACTCATGGAAAGGAAGGGCCCATTAATTGTGGGGTAATGGGTGTGATTGGGCAACAAAGGCTCGGGGAACAGAAGGACCTATTAATTGTGGGTGAATGGGTGTGACTGGGCATCACAGACTCGTGGAAAGGAAGGACTTATTAATTGTGGGTGAATGGGTGTGATTGCGCAGCTCAGACTCGTGGAAAGGAAGGGCCTAATAATAGTGGGTGAATGGGTGTGATTGGGCAACACCGGCTCGTGGAAAGGAAGGGCCTAATAATAGTGGGTGAATGGGTGTGATTGGGGAACACAGGCTCGTGGAAAGGAAGGGCCTGTTAATTGTGGGTGAATGGATGTGATTGGGGAACAGGCTCGTGGAAAGGACGTGCTTATTAATTGTGGGCGAAAGCGTGTGATTGGGCAACACAGAATCGTGGAAAGAAAGGGCCTATTAATGGTGGGTGAATAAGTATATTTAAGCAGCACAGAGTCGTGGAATGGAAGGGCCTATTAATTGTGGGTGAATGGGTGTGATTGGGCAACACAGGTGCGCGGAATGGACGGGCCTATTAATTGTGGGTTAATGGGTGTAACCGGGCAGTACAGACTCGTGGAAAGGAAGGGCCTATTAATAGTAGGTGAATGAGTGTGTTTGGGAGACACAGGTTCGTGGAAAGGAACTGCCTATTAATTATAGCTGAATGATTGTGATTGGGCAGCATTGACTCGTGGAAAGGAAAGGCCTATTAATTGTGTGTGAATGGGTGTGATTGGGCAATGGGCTCGTGGAAAGGAAGGGCCTATAAATTGTGGGTGAATAGGTGTGATTGCGCAGCACAGACTCGTGGAATGGAAGAGCCTATTAATTGTGGGTGAATGGGTTTGATTGGTCGACACAGGCTCGTCGAATGCAAGCGCCTATTAATTGTGGGTGAATGGGTGTGATTGGGCAGCACAGGCTCGTGGAATGGAAGGGCCTATTAATTGTGGGTGAAAGGTGTGACTGGGCAACACAGACTCGTGGAAAGGAAGGGCCTATTAATTGTGGGTGAATGGCTGTGATTGGGCAACACAGACTCATGGAAAGGAAGGGCCCATTAATTGTGGGGTAATGGGTATGATTGGGCAACAAAGGCTCGGCGAACAGAAGGACATATTAATTTTGGGTGAATGGGTGTGACTGGGCAACAAAGGCTAGTGGAAAGGAAGGGTCAATTAATTGTGGGTGAATGTTTGTGACTGGGCATCACAGACTCGTGGAAAGGAAGGACTTATTAATTGTGGGTGAATGGGTGTCATTGAGCAGCACAGACTCGTGGAAAGGAAGGGCCTATTAATTTTGGGTGAATGGGTGTGATTGGGCAACACCGGCTCGTGGAAATGAAGGGCCTATTAATAGTGCGTGAATGGGTGTGATTGGGGAACACAGGCTCGTGTAAAGGAAGGGCCTATTAATTGTGGGTGAATGGGTGTGATTGGGCAACAGGCTCGTGGAAAGGAAGGGCCTATTAATTCAGGGTGAAAGCGTGTGATTGGTCAACACAGACTCGTGGAAAGGAAGGGCCTATTAATGGTGGGTGAATACGTATATTTGGGCAGCACAGAGTCGTGGAATGGAAGGGCCTATTAATTGTGGGTGAATGGGTGTGATTGGGTAACACAGGCTCGCGGAATGGACGGGCTTATTAATTGTGGGTAATGGGTGTGACTGGGCAGAACAGACTCGTGGAAAGGAAGGTCCTATTAATTGTGGGTAAATGAGTGTGATTGGGCGACACAGGTTCGTGCAAAGGAACTGCCTATTAATTATAGCTGAATGAGTGTGATTGGGCAGCATAGACTCGTGGAAATGAAGGGCCTATTAATTTTGGGTGAATGGGTGTGATTGGGCAATGGGCTCGTGGAAAGGAAGGGCCTATAAATTGTGGGTGAATAGGTGTGATTGCGCAGCACAGACTCGTGAAATGGAAGGGCCTATTAATTGTGGGTGAATGGGTTAGATTGGTCGACACAGGCTCGTCGAATGCAAGCGCCTATTAATTGTGGGTGAATGTGTGTGACTGGGCAACACAGGCTCGTTGAAAGGAAGCGCCTATTAATTGTGTGTGAATGAGTGCGATTGGGCAGCACAGACTCGTGGAAAGGAAGGGCCTGTAAATTATGGGTGAATGGGTGTGATTGGGCAGCACAGACACGTGGAAAGGCAGGGCCTATTAATTGTTGGTGATGGGTGTGATTGGGCAACACAGACTCGTGGAAAGGAAGGGCCTATTAATTGTGGGTGAATGTGTGTGACTGGGAGGCACAGACTCATGGAAAGGAAGGGCCTATTAATTGTTGGTGAATGGGTGTTACTCGGCAACACAGCCTCGTGGAAACGAAGGGCCTATTAATTGTTGGTGAATGGGTGTGACTGGGCAACACAGGCTCGTGGAATGGAATGGCCCTATTAATTGTGGGTGAATGAGTGTGATTGGGCAGCACAGACTCGTGGAATGGAAGGGCCGATTAATTGTGGGTGAATGGGTGTGATTGGGCAAATGGCTCGTGGAAAGGAAGGGCCTATTAATTGTGTGTGAATGAGTGCGATTGGGCAGCACAGACTCGTGGAAAGGAAGGGCCTGTAAATTATGGGTGAATGGGTGTGATTGGGCAGCACAGACTCGAGGAAAAGCAGGGCCTATTAATTGTGGGTGAATGGGTGTGATTGGGGAACACAGGCTCGTGGAAAGGAAAGGCCTATTAATTGTGGGTGAATGGATGTGATTGGGCAACAGGCTCGTGGAAAGGAAGTGCCTATTAATTGTGGGCGAAAGCGTGTGATTGGGCAACACAGACTCGTGGAAAGGAAGTGCATATTAATGGTGGGTGAATAAGTATATTTGGGGAGCACAGTGTCGTGGAATGGAAGGGCCTATTAATTGTGGGTGAATGGGTGTGTTTGGGCAACACAGACTCGTGGAAAGGAAGGGACTATTAATTGTGGGTGAATGAGTGTGATTGGGCGACACAGGTTCGTGGAAAGGAACTGCCTATTAATTGGTGTTGAATGGGTGTGATTGGGCAATGGGCTCGTGGAAAGGAAGGGCCTATAAATTGTGGGTGAATAGGTGTGATTGCGCAGCACAGACTCGTGGAATGGAAGGGCCTATTAATTGTGCGTGAATGGGTTTGATTGGTCGACACAGGCTCGTCGAATGCAAGCGCCTATTAATTGTGGGTGTATGGGTGTGATTGGTCAGCACAGGCTCGTGGAATGGAAGGGCCTATTAATTGTGGGTGAAAGGTGTGACTGGGCAACACAGACTCGTTGAAAGCAAGGGCCTATTAATTGTGGGTGAATGGCTGTGATTGGGCAACACAGACTCATGGAAAGGAAGGGCCCATTAATTGTGGGGTAATGGGTGTGATTGGGCAACAAAGGCTCGGGGAACAGAAGGACCTATTAATTGTGGGTGAATGGGTGTGACTGGGCATCACAGACTCGTGGAAAGGAAGGACTTATTAATTGTGGGTGAATGGGTGTGATTGCGCAGCTCAGACTCGTGGAAAGGAAGGGCCTAATAATAGTGGGTGAATGGGTGTGATTGGGCAACACCGGCTCGTGGAAAGGAAGGGCCTAATAATAGTGGGTGAATGGGTGTGATTGGGGAACACAGGCTCGTGGAAAGGAAGGGCCTGTTAATTGTGGGTGAATGGATGTGATTGGGGAACAGGCTCGTGGAAAGGACGTGCTTATTAATTGTGGGCGAAAGCGTGTGATTGGGCAACACAGAATCGTGGAAAGAAAGGGCCTATTAATGGTGGGTGAATAAGTATATTTAAGCAGCACAGAGTCGTGGAATGGAAGGGCCTATTAATTGTGGGTGAATGGGTGTGATTGGGCAACACAGGTGCGCGGAATGGACGGGCCTATTAATTGTGGGTTAATGGGTGTAACCGGGCAGTACAGACTCGTGGAAAGGAAGGGCCTATTAATAGTAGGTGAATGAGTGTGTTTGGGAGACACAGGTTCGTGGAAAGGAACTGCCTATTAATTATAGCTGAATGATTGTGATTGGGCAGCATTGACTCGTGGAAAGGAAAGGCCTATTAATTGTGTGTGAATGGGTGTGATTGGGCAATGGGCTCGTGGAAAGGAAGGGCCTATAAATTGTGGGTGAATAGGTGTGATTGCGCAGCACAGACTCGTGGAATGGAAGAGCCTATTAATTGTGGGTGAATGGGTTTGATTGGTCGACACAGGCTCGTCGAATGCAAGCGCCTATTAATTGTGGGTGAATGGGTGTGATTGGGCAGCACAGGCTCGTGGAATGGAAGGGCCTATTAATTGTGGGTGAAAGGTGTGACTGGGCAACACAGACTCGTGGAAAGGAAGGGCCTATTAATTGTGGGTGAATGGCTGTGATTGGGCAACACAGACTCATGGAAAGGAAGGGCCCATTAATTGTGGGGTAATGGGTATGATTGGGCAACAAAGGCTCGGCGAACAGAAGGACATATTAATTTTGGGTGAATGGGTGTGACTGGGCAACAAAGGCTAGTGGAAAGGAAGGGTCAATTAATTGTGGGTGAATGTTTGTGACTGGGCATCACAGACTCGTGGAAAGGAAGGACTTATTAATTGTGGGTGAATGGGTGTCATTGAGCAGCACAGACTCGTGGAAAGGAAGGGCCTATTAATTTTGGGTGAATGGGTGTGATTGGGCAACACCGGCTCGTGGAAATGAAGGGCCTATTAATAGTGCGTGAATGGGTGTGATTGGGGAACACAGGCTCGTGTAAAGGAAGGGCCTATTAATTGTGGGTGAATGGGTGTGATTGGGCAACAGGCTCGTGGAAAGGAAGGGCCTATTAATTCAGGGTGAAAGCGTGTGATTGGTCAACACAGACTCGTGGAAAGGAAGGGCCTATTAATGGTGGGTGAATACGTATATTTGGGCAGCACAGAGTCGTGGAATGGAAGGGCCTATTA
This sequence comes from Narcine bancroftii, assembly GCF_036971445.1. Lineage (NCBI taxonomy): Eukaryota > Metazoa > Chordata > Chondrichthyes > Torpediniformes > Narcinidae > Narcine > Narcine bancroftii. Next base: position 154,646,647 of record NC_091469.1, read on the forward strand.
ATTGTGGGTGAATGGGTGTGATTGGGTAACACAGGCTCGCGGAATGGACGGGCTTATTAATTGTGGGTAATGGGTGTGACTGGGCAGAACAGACTCGTGGAAAGGAAGGTCCTATTAATTGTGGGTAAATGAGTGTGATTGGGCGACACAGGTTCGTGCAAAGGAACTGCCTATTAATTATAGCTGAATGAGTGTGATTGGGCAGCATAGACTCGTGGAAATGAAGGGCCTATTAATTTTGGGTGAATGGGTGTGATTGGGCAATGGGCTCGTGGAAAGGAAGGGCCTATAAATCGTGGGTGAATAATTGTGATTGCGCAGCACAGAATCGTGGAATGGAAGGGCCTATTAATTGTTGGTGAATGGGTGTGAATGGGCAACACTGGCTCGTGGAAAGGAAGGGCCTATTAATAGTGGGTGAATGGGTTTGATTGGGGAACACAGGCTCGTGGAAAGGAAGGGCCTATTAATTGTGGATGAATGGATGTGATTGGGCAACAGGCTCGTGGAAAGGACGTGCCTATTAATTGTGGGCGAAAGCGTGTGATTGGGCAACACAGACCGTGGAAAGGAAGGGCCTATTAATGGTGGGTCAATAAGTATATTTGGGCAGCACAGAGTCGTGGAATGGAAGGGCTTATTAAATGTGGGTGAATGGGTGTGATTGGCCAACACAGGCTCGCGGAATGGACGGGCCTATTTATTGTGGTTTAATGGGTGTGACTGGGCAGTACAGACTCGTGGAAAGGAAAGGCCTATTAATTGTGGTTGAATGAGTGTGATTGGACGACACAGGTTCGTGGTAAGGAACTGCTTATTAATTATAGCTGAATGAGTGTGATTGGGCAGCATAGACTCGTGGAAAGGAATGGCCTATTAATTGTGTGTGAATGGGTGTGATTGGGCAATGGGCTCGTGGAAAAGAAGGGCCTATAAATTGTTTGTGAATAGGTGTGATTGCGCAGCACAGACTCGTGGAATGGAAGAGCCTATTAATTGTGGGTGAATGGTGTGACTGGGCAACACAGGATCGTGGAAAGGAAGGGCCTATTAATTGTGGGTGAATGGCTGTGATTGGGCAACACAGATTCATGGAAAGGAAGGGCCCATTAATTGTGGGTGAATGGGTGTGACTGGGAAACACAGACTCGTGGAAAGGAAGGGCCTATTAATGGTGGGTGAATAAGTATATTTCGGCAGCACAGTATCGTGGAATGGAAGGGCCTATTAACTGTGGGTGAATGGGTGTGATTGGGCAACACAGGCTCGCGGAATGGACGGGCCTATTAATTGTCGGTTAATGGGTGTGACTGGGCAGTACAGACTCGTGGAAAGGAAGGACCTATTAATTGTGGGTGAATGAGGGTGATTGGGCAGCATAGACTCGTGGAAAGGAAGGGCCTATTAATTGTGGGTGAATGGGTGTGATTGGGCAATGGGCTCATGGAAAGGAAGGGCCTATAAATTGTGGGTGAATAGGTGTGATTGCGCAGCACAGACACGTGGAATGGAAGGGCCTATTAATTGTGGGTGAATGGGTTTGATTGGTCGACACAGGCTCGTCGAATTCAAGCGCCTATTAATTGTGGGTGAATGGGTGTGATTGGGCAGCACAGTCTCGTGGAATGGAAGGGCCTATTAATTGTGGGTGAAAGGTGTGACCTGGCAACACAGACTCGTGCAAAGGAAGGGCCTATTGTGGGTGAATGGCTGTGATTGGGCAACACAGACTCATGGAAAGGAAGGGCCCATTAATTGTGGGGTAATGGGTGTGATTGGGCAACAAAGGCTAGGGGAACAGAAGGACCTATTAATTGTGGGTGAATGGTTGTGACTGGGCAACACAGGCTAGTGGAAAGGAAGGACTTATTAATTGTGGGTGAATGGGTGTGATTGCGCAGCACAGACTCGTGGAAAGGAAGGGCCTATTAATTGTGGGTGAATGGGTGTGATTGGGCAAGAGCGGCTCGTGGAAATGAAGGGCCTATTAATTGTGGGTGAATGGGTGTGATTGGGGAACACAGGCTCGTGGAAAGGAAGGGCCTATTAAATGTGGGTGAATGGGTGTGATTGGGCAACAGGCTCGTGGAAAGGAAGGTCCTATTAATTGTGGATGAAAGCGTGTGATTGGTCAACACAGACTCGTGGAAAGCAAGGGCCTATTAATGGTGGGTGAATAAGTATATTTGGGCAGCACAGTGTCGTGGAATGGAAGGGCCTATTAATTGCGGGTGAATGGGTGTGATTGGGCAACACAGGCTCGTGGAAAGGAAAGGCCTATTAATTGTGGGTGAATGGATGTGATTGGGCAACAGGCTCGTGGAAAGGAAGTGCCTATTAATTGTGGGCGAAAGCGTGTGATTGGGCAACACAGACTCGTGGAAAGGAAGGGCATATTAATGGTGGGTGAATAAGTATATTTGGGCAGCACAGAGTCGTGGAATGGAAGGGCCGATTAATTGTGCGTGAATGGGTGTGATTGGGCAAATGGCTCGTGGAAAGGAAGGGCCTATTAATTGTGTGTGAATGAGTGCGATTGGGCAGCACAGACTCGTGGAAAGGAAGGGCCTGTAAATTATGGGTGAATGGGTGTGATTGGGCAGCACAGAGTCGTGGAAAAGCAGGGCCTATTAATAGTGGGTGAATGGGTGTGATTGGTGAACACAGGCTCGTGGAAAGGAAAGGCCTATTAATTGTGGGTGAATGGATGTGATTGGGCAACAGGCTCGTGGAAAGGAAGTGCCTATTAATTGTGGGCGAAAGCGTGTGATTGGGCAACACAGACTCGTGGAAAGGAAGGGCATATTAATGGTGGGTGAATAAGTATATTTGGGGAGCACAGAGTCGTGGAATGGAAGGGCCTATTAATTGTGGGTGAATGGGTGTGATTGGGCAACACAGACTCGTGGAAAGGAAGGGACTATTAATTGTGGGTGAATGAGTGTGATTGGGCGACACAGGTGCGTGGAAAGGAACTGCCTATTAATTGGGGTTGAATGGGTGTGATTGGGCAATTGGCTCGTGGAAAGGATGGGCCTATAAATTGTGGGTGAATAGGTGTGATTGCGCAGCACAGACTCGTGGATTGGAAGAGCCTATTAATTGTGTGTGAATGAGTGCGATTGGGCAGCACAGACTCGTGGAAAGGAAGGGCCTGTAAATTATGGGTGAATGGGTGTGATTGGGCACCACAGACACGTGGAAAGGCAGGGCCTATTAATTGTTGGTGATGGGTGTGATTGGGCAACACAGACTTTTGGAAAGGAAGGGCCTATTAATTGTGGGTGAATGGCTGTGATTGGGCAACACAGACTCATGGAAAGGAAGGGCCCATTAATTGTGGGGTAATGGGTATGATTGGGCAACAAAGGCTCGGCGAACAGAAGGACATATTAATTTTGGGTGAATGGGTGTGACTGGGCAACACAGGCTAGTGGAAAGGAAGGGTCAATTAATTGTGGGTGAATGTTTGTGACTGGGCATCACAGACTCGTGGAAAGGAAGGACTTATTAATTGTGGGTGAATGGGTGTCATTGAGCAGCACAGACTCGTGGAAAGGAAGGGCCTATTAATTTTGGGTGAATGGGTGTGATTGGGCAACACCGGCTCGTGGAAATGAAGGGCCTATTAATAGTGCGTGAATGGGTGTGATTGGGGAACACAGGTTCGTGTAAAGGAAGGGCCTATTAATTGTGGGTGAATGGGTGTGATTGGGCAACAGGCTCGTGGAAAGGAAGGGCCTATTAATTCTGGGTGAAAGCGTGTGATTGGTCAACACAGACTCGTGGAAAGGAAGGGCCTATTAATGGTGGGTGAATACGTATATTTGGGCAGCACAGAGTCGTGGAATGGAAGGGCCTATTAATTGTGGGTGAATGGGTGTGATTGGGTAACACAGGCTCGCGGAATGGACGGGCCTTTTAATTGTGGGTAATGGGTGTGACTGGGCAGAACAGACTCGTGGAAAGGAAGGTCCTATTAATTGTGGGTCAATGAGTGTGATTGGGCGACACAGGTTCGTGGAAAGGAACTGCCTATTAATTATAGCTGAATGAGTGTGATTGGGCAGCATAGACTCGTGGAAAGGAAGGGCCTATTAATTTTGGGTGAATGGGTGTGATTGGGCAATGGGCTCGTGGAAAGGAAGGGCCTATAAATTGTGGGTGAATAGGTGTGATTGCGCAGCACAGACTCGTGAAATGGAAGGGCCTATTAATTGTGGGTGAATGGGTTAGATTGGTCGACACAGGCTCGTCGAATGCAAGCGCCTATTAATTGTGGGTGAATGTGTGTGACTGGGCAACACAGGCTCGTTGAAAGGAAGCGCCTATTAATTGTGTGTGAATGAGTGTGATTGGGCAGCACAGACTCGTGGAAAGGAAGGGCCTGTAAATTATGGGTGAATGGGTGTGATTGGGCAGCACAGACACGTGGAAAGGCAGGGCCTATTAATTGTTGGTGATGGGTGTGATTGGGCAACACAGACTCGTGGAAAGGAAGGGCCTATTAATTGTGGGTGAATGTGTGTGACTGCGAGGCACAGACTCATGGAAAGGAAGGGCCTATTAATTGTTGGTGAATGGGTGTTACTCGGCAACACAGCCTCGTGGAAACGAAGGGCCTATTAATTGTTGGTGAATGGGTGTGACTGGGCAACACAGGCTCGTGGAATGGAATGGCCCTATTAATTGTGGGTGAATGAGTGTGATTGGGCAGCACAGACTCGTGGAATGGAAGGGCCGATTAATTGTGGGTGAATGGGTGTGATTGGGCAAATGGCTCGTGGAAAGGAAGGGCCTATTAATTGTGTGTGAATGAGTGCGATTGGGCAGCACAGACTCGTGGAAAGGAAGGGCCTGTAAATTATGGGTGAATGGGTGTGATTGGGCAGCACAGACTCGAGGAAAAGCAGGGCCTATTAATTGTGGGTGAATGGGTGTGATTGGGGAACACAGGCTCGTGGAAAGGAAAGGCCTATTAATTGTGGGTGAATGGATGTGATTGGGCAACAGGCTCGTGGAAAGGAAGTGCCTATTAATTGTGGGCGAAAGCGTGTGATTGGGCAACACAGACTCGTGGAAAGGAAGTGCATATTAATGGTGGGTGAATAAGTATATTTGGGGAGCACAGTGTCGTGGAATGGAAGGGCCTATTAATTGTGGGTGAATGGGTGTGTTTGGGCAACACAGACTCGTGGAAAGGAAGGGACTATTAATTGTGGGTGAATGAGTGTGATTGGGCGACACAGGTTCGTGGAAAGGAACTGCCTATTAATTGGTGTTGAATGGGTGTGATTGGGCAATGGGCTCGTGGAAAGGAAGGGCCTATAAATTGTGGGTGAATAGGTGTGATTGCGCAGCACAGACTCGTGGAATGGAAGGGCCTATTAATTGTGCGTGAATGGGTTTGATTGGTCGACACAGGCTCGTCGAATGCAAGCGCCTATTAATTGTGGGTGTATGGGTGTGATTGGTCAGCACAGGCTCGTGGAATGGAAGGGCCTATTAATTGTGGGTGAAAGGTGTGACTGGGCAACACAGACTCGTTGAAAGCAAGGGCCTATTAATTGTGGGTGAATGGCTGTGATTGGGCAACACAGACTCATGGAAAGGAAGGGCCCATTAATTGTGGGGTAATGGGTGTGATTGGGCAACAAAGGCTCGGGGAACAGAAGGACCTATTAATTGTGGGTGAATGGGTGTGACTGGGCATCACAGACTCGTGGAAAGGAAGGACTTATTAATTGTGGGTGAATGGGTGTGATTGCGCAGCTCAGACTCGTGGAAAGGAAGGGCCTAATAATAGTGGGTGAATGGGTGTGATTGGGCAACACCGGCTCGTGGAAAGGAAGGGCCTAATAATAGTGGGTGAATGGGTGTGATTGGGGAACACAGGCTCGTGGAAAGGAAGGGCCTGTTAATTGTGGGTGAATGGATGTGATTGGGGAACAGGCTCGTGGAAAGGACGTGCTTATTAATTGTGGGCGAAAGCGTGTGATTGGGCAACACAGAATCGTGGAAAGAAAGGGCCTATTAATGGTGGGTGAATAAGTATATTTAAGCAGCACAGAGTCGTGGAATGGAAGGGCCTATTAATTGTGGGTGAATGGGTGTGATTGGGCAACACAGGTGCGCGGAATGGACGGGCCTATTAATTGTGGGTTAATGGGTGTAACCGGGCAGTACAGACTCGTGGAAAGGAAGGGCCTATTAATAGTAGGTGAATGAGTGTGTTTGGGAGACACAGGTTCGTGGAAAGGAACTGCCTATTAATTATAGCTGAATGATTGTGATTGGGCAGCATTGACTCGTGGAAAGGAAAGGCCTATTAATTGTGTGTGAATGGGTGTGATTGGGCAATGGGCTCGTGGAAAGGAAGGGCCTATAAATTGTGGGTGAATAGGTGTGATTGCGCAGCACAGACTCGTGGAATGGAAGAGCCTATTAATTGTGGGTGAATGGGTTTGATTGGTCGACACAGGCTCGTCGAATGCAAGCGCCTATTAATTGTGGGTGAATGGGTGTGATTGGGCAGCACAGGCTCGTGGAATGGAAGGGCCTATTAATTGTGGGTGAAAGGTGTGACTGGGCAACACAGACTCGTGGAAAGGAAGGGCCTATTAATTGTGGGTGAATGGCTGTGATTGGGCAACACAGACTCATGGAAAGGAAGGGCCCATTAATTGTGGGGTAATGGGTATGATTGGGCAACAAAGGCTCGGCGAACAGAAGGACATATTAATTTTGGGTGAATGGGTGTGACTGGGCAACAAAGGCTAGTGGAAAGGAAGGGTCAATTAATTGTGGGTGAATGTTTGTGACTGGGCATCACAGACTCGTGGAAAGGAAGGACTTATTAATTGTGGGTGAATGGGTGTCATTGAGCAGCACAGACTCGTGGAAAGGAAGGGCCTATTAATTTTGGGTGAATGGGTGTGATTGGGCAACACCGGCTCGTGGAAATGAAGGGCCTATTAATAGTGCGTGAATGGGTGTGATTGGGGAACACAGGCTCGTGTAAAGGAAGGGCCTATTAATTGTGGGTGAATGGGTGTGATTGGGCAACAGGCTCGTGGAAAGGAAGGGCCTATTAATTCAGGGTGAAAGCGTGTGATTGGTCAACACAGACTCGTGGAAAGGAAGGGCCTATTAATGGTGGGTGAATACGTATATTTGGGCAGCACAGAGTCGTGGAATGGAAGGGCCTATTAATTGTGGGTGAATGGGTGTGATTGGGTAACACAGGCTCGCGGAATGGACGGGCTTATTAATTGTGGGTAATGGGTGTGACTGGGCAGAACAGACTCGTGGAAAGGAAGGTCCTATTAATTGTGGGTAAATGAGTGTGATTGGGCGACACAGGTTCGTGCAAAGGAACTGCCTATTAATTATAGCTGAATGAGTGTGATTGGGCAGCATAGACTCGTGGAAATGAAGGGCCTATTAATTTTGGGTGAATGGGTGTGATTGGGCAATGGGCTCGTGGAAAGGAAGGGCCTATAAATCGTGGGTGAATAATTGTGATTGCGCAGCACAGAATCGTGGAATGGAAGGGCCTATTAATTGTTGGTGAATGGGTGTGAATGGGCAACACTGGCTCGTGGAAAGGAAGGGCCTATTAATAGTGGGTGAATGGGTTTGATTGGGGAACACAGGCTCGTGGAAAGGAAGGGCCTATTAATTGTGGATGAATGGATGTGATTGGGCAACAGGCTCGTGGAAAGGACGTGCCTATTAATTGTGGGCGAAAACGTGTGATTGGGCAACACAGACCGTGGAAAGGAAGGGCCTATTAATGGTGGGTCAATAAGTATATTTGGGCAGCACAGAGTCGTGGAATGGAAGGGCTTATTAAATGTGGGTGAATGGGTGTGATTGGCCAACACAGGCTCGCGGAATGGACGGGCCTATTTATTGTGGTTTAATGGGTGTGACTGGGCAGTACAGACTCGTGGAAAGGAAAGGCCTATTAATTGTGGTTGAATGAGTGTGATTGGACGACACAGGTTCGTGGTAAGGAACTGCTTATTAATTATAGCTGAATGAGTGTGATTGGGCAGCATAGACTCGTGGAAAGGAAGGGCCTATTAATTGTGTGTGAATGGGTGTGATTGGGCAATGGGCTCGTGGAAAGGAAGGGCCTATAAATTGTTTGTGAATAGGTGTGATTGCGCAGCACAGACTCGTGGAATGGAAGAGCCTATTAATTGTGGGTGAATGGTGTGACTGGGCAACACAGGATCGTGGAAAGGAAGGGCCTATTAATTGTGGGTGAATGGCTGTGATTGGGCAACACAGATTCATGGAAAGGAAGGGCCCATTAATTGTGGGTGAATGGGTGTGACTGGGAAACACAGACTCGTGGAAAGGAAGGGCCTATTAATGGTGGGTGAATAAGTATATTTCGGCAGCACAGTATCGTGGAATGGAAGGGCCTATTAACTGTGGGTGAATGGGTGTGATTGGGCAACACAGGCTCGCGGAATGGACGGGCCTATTAATTGTCGGTTAATGGGTGTGACTGGGCAGTACAGACTCGTGGAAAGGAAGGACCTATTAATTGTGGGTGAATGAGGGTGATTGGGCAGCATAGACTCGTGGAAAGGAAGGGCCTATTAATTGTGGGTGAATGGGTGTGATTGGGCAATGGGCTCATGGAAAGGAAGGGCCTATAAATTGTGGGTGAATAGGTGTGATTGCGCAGCACAGACACGTGGAATGGAAGGGCCTATTAATTGTGGGTGAATGGGTTTGATTGGTCGACACAGGCTCGTCGAATTCAAGCGCCTATTAATTGTGGGTGAATGGGTGTGATTGGGCAGCACAGTCTCGTGGAATGGAAGGGCCTATTAATTGTGGGTGAAAGGTGTGACCTGGCAACACAGACTCGTGGAAAGGAAGGGCCTATTGTGGGTGAATGGCTGTGATTGGGCAACACAGACTCATGGAAAGGAAGGGCCCATTAATTGTGGGGTAATGGGTGTGATTGGGCAACAAAGGCTAGGGGAACAGAAGAACCTATTAATTGTGGGTGAATGGGTGTGACTGGGCAACACAGGCTAGTGGAAAGGAAGGACTTATTAATTGTGGGTGAATGGGTGTGATTGCGCAGCACAGACTCGTGGAAAGGAAGGGCCTATTAATTGTGGGTGAATGGGTGTGATTGGGCAAGAGCGGCTCGTGGAAATGAAGGGCCTATTAATTGTGGGTGAATGGGTGTGATTGGGGAACACAGGCTCGTGGAAAGGAAGGGCCTATTAAATGTGGGTGAATGGGTGTGATTGGGCAACAGGCTCGTGGAAAGGAAGGTCCTATTAATTGTGGATGAAAGCGTGTGATTGGTCAACACAGACTCGTGGAAAGCAAGGGCCTATTAATGGTGGGTGAATAAGTATATTTGGGCAGCACAGTGTCGTGGAATGGAAGGGCCTATTAATTGCGGGTGAATGGGTGTGATTGGGCAACACAGGCTCGTGGAAAGGAAAGGCCTATTAATTGTGGGTGAATGGATGTGATTGGGCAACAGGCTCGTGGAAAGGAAGTGCCTATTAATTGTGGGCGAAAGCGTGTGATTGGGCAACACAGACTCGTGGAAAGGAAGGGCATATTAATGGTGGGTGAATAAGTATATTTGGGCAGCACAGAGTCGTGGAATGGAAGGGCCGATTAATTGTGCGTGAATGGGTGTGATTGGGCAAATGGCTCGTGGAAAGGAAGGGCCTATTAATTGTGTGTGAATGAGTGCGATTGGGCAGCACAGACTCGTGGAAAGGAAGGGCCTGTAAATTATGGGTGAATGGGTGTGATTGGGCAGCACAGACTCGTGGAAAAGCAGGGCCTATTAATAGTGGGTGAATGGGTGTGATTGGTGAACACAGGCTCGTGGAAAGGAAAGGCCTATTAATTGTGGGTGAATGGATGTGATTGGGCAACAGGCTCGTGGAAAGGAAGTGCCTATTAATTGTGGGCGAAAGCGTGTGATTGGGCAACACAGACTCGTGGAAAGGAAGGGCATATTAATGGTGGGTGAATAAGTATATTTGGGGAGCACAGAGTCGTGGAATGGAAGGGCCTATTAATTGTGGGTGAATGGGTGTGATTGGGCAACACAGACTCGTGGAAAGGAAGGGACTATTAATTGTGGGTGAATGAGTGTGATTGGGCGACACAGGTGCGTGGAAAGGAACTGCCTATTAATTGGGGTTGAATGGGTGTGATTGGGCAATGGGCTCGTGGAAAGGAAGGGCCTATAAATTGTGGGTGAATAGGTGTGATTGCGCAGCACAGACTCGTGGAATGGAAGGGCCTATTAATTGTGCGTGAATGGGTTTGATTGGTCGACACAGGCTCGTCGAATGCAAGCGCCTATTAATTGTGGGTGAATGGGTGTGATTGGTCAGCACAGGCTCGTGGAATGGAAGGGCCTATTAAATGTGGATGAAAGGTGTGACTGGGCAACACAGACTCGTTGAAAGCAAGGGCCTATTAATTGTGGGTGAATGGCTGTGATTGGGCAACACAGACTCATGGAAAGGAAGGGCCCATTAATTGTGGGGTAATGGGTTTGATTGGGCAACAAAGGCTCGGGGAACAGAAGGACCTATTAATTGTGGGTGAATGGGTGTGACTAGGCAACACAGGCTAGTGGAAAGGAAGGGTCAATTAATTGTGGGTGAATGTTTGTGACTGGGCATCACAGACTCGTGGAAAGGAAGGACTTATTAATTGTGGGTGAATGGGTGTGATTGCGCAGCACAGACTCGTGGAAAGGAAGGGCCTAATAATAGTGGGTGAATGGGTGTGATTGGGCAACACCGGCTCGTGGAAAGGAAGGGCCTAATAATAGTGGGTGAATGGGTGTGATTGGGGAACACAGGCTCGTGGAAAGAAAGGGCCTGTTAATTGTGGGTGAATGGATGTGATTGGGGAACAGGCTCGTGGAAAGGACGTGCTTATTAATTGTGCGCGAAAGCGTATGATTGGGCAACACAGAATCGTGGAAAGAAAGGGCCTATTAATGGTGGGTGAATAAGTATATTTGGGCAGCACAGAGTCGTGGAATGGAAGGGCCTATTAATTGTGGGTGAATGGGTGTGATTGGGCAACACAGGCGCGCGGAATGGACGGGCCTATTAATTGTGGGTTAATGGGTGTAACCGGGCAGTACAGACTCGTGGAAAGGAAGGGCCTATTAATTTTAGGTGAATGAGTGTGTTTGGGAGACACAGGTTCGTGGAAAGGAACTGCCTATTAATTATAGCTGAATGATTGTGATTGGGCAGCATAGACTCGTGGAAAGGAAGGGCCTATTAATTGTGTGTGAATGGGTGTGATTGGGCAATGGGCTCGTGGAAAGGAAGGGCCTATAAATTGTGGGTGAATAGGTGTGATTGCGCAGCACAGACTCGTGGAATGGAAGAGCCTATTAATTGTGGGTGAATGGGTTTGATTGGTCGACACAGGCTCGTCGAATGCAAGCGCCTATTAATTGTGGGTGAATGGGTGTGATTGGGCAGCACAGGCTCGTGGAATGGAAGGGCCTATTAATTGTGGGTGAAAGGTGTGACTGAGCAACACAGACTCGTGGAAAGGAAGGGCCTATTAATTTTGGGTGAATGGGTGTGATTGGGCAATGGGCTCGTGGAAAGGAAGGGCCCATTAATTGTGGGGTAATGGGTATGATTGGGCAACAAAGGCTCGGCGAACAGAAGGACATATTAATTTTGGGTGAATGGGTGTGACTGGGCAACACAGGCTAGTGGAAAGGAAGGGTCAATTAATTGTGGGTGAATGTTTGTGACTGGGCATCACAGACTCGTGGAAAGGAAGGACTTATTAATTGTGGGTGAATGGGTGTCATTGAGCAGCACAGACTCGTGGAAAGGAAGGGCCTATTAATTTTGGGTGAATGGGTGTGATTGGGCAACACCGGCTCGTGGAAATGAAGGGCCTATTAATAGTGCGTGAATGGGTGTGATTGGGGAACACAGGCTCGTGTAAAGGAAGGGCCTATTAATTGTGGGTGAATGGGTGTGATTGGGCAACAGGCTCGTGGAAAGGAAGGGCCTATTAATTCTGGGTGAAAGCGTGTGATTGGTCAACACAGACTCGTGGAAAGGAAGGGCCTATTAATGGTGGGTGAATACGTATATTTGGGCAGCACAGAGTCGTGGAATGGAAGGGCCTATTAATTGTGGGTGAATGGGTGTGATTGGGTAACACAGGCTCGCGGAATGGACGGGCCTTTTAATTGTGGGTAATGGGTGTGACTGGGCAGAACAGACTCGTGGAAAGGAAGGTCCTATTAATTGTGGGTCAATGAGTGTGATTGGGCGACACAGGTTCGTGGAAAGGAACTGCCTATTAATTATAGCTGAATGAGTGTGATTGGGCAGCATAGACTCGTGGAAAGGAAGGGCCTATTAATTTTGGGTGAATGGGTGTGATTGGGCAATGGGCTCGTGGAAAGGAAGGGCCTATAAATTGTGGGTGAATAGGTGTGATTGCGCAGCACAGACTCGTGAAATGGAAGGGCCTATTAATTGTGGGTGAATGGGTTAGATTGGTCGACACAGGCTCGTCGAATGCAAGCGCCTATTAATTGTGGGTGAATGTGTGTGACTGGGCAACACAGGCTCGTTGAAAGGAAGCGCCTATTAATTGTGTGTGAATGAGTGCGATTGGGCAGCACAGACTCGTGGAAAGGAAGGGCCTGTAAATTATGGGTGAATGGGTGTGATTGGGCAGCACAGACACGTGGAAAGGCAGGGCCTATTAATTGTTGGTGATGGGTGTGATTGGGCAACACAGACTCGTGGAAAGGAAGGGCCTATTAATTGTGGGTGAATGTGTGTGACTGGGAGGCACAGACTCATGGAAAGGAAGGGCCTATTAATTGTTGGTGAATGGGTGTTACTCGGCAACACAGCCTCGTGGAAACGAAGGGCCTATTAATTGTTGGTGAATGGGTGTGACTGGGCAACACAGGCTCGTGGAATGGAATGGCCCTATTAATTGTGGGTGAATGAGTGTGATTGGGCAGCACAGACTCGTGGAATGGAAAGGCCGATTAATTGTGGGTGAATGGGTGTGATTGGGCAAATGGCTCGTGGAAAGGAAGGGCCTATTAATTGTGTGTGAATGAGTGCGATTGGGCAGCACAGACTCGTGGAAAGGAAGGGCCTGTAAATTATGGGTGAATGGGTGTGATTGGGCAGCACAGACTCGAGGAAAAGCAGGGCCTATTAATTGTGGGTGAATGGGTGTGATTGGGCAACAGGCTCGTGGAAAGGAAGTGCCTATTAATTGTGGGCGAAAGCGTGTGATTGGGCAACACAGACTCGTGGAAAGGAAGTGCATATTAATGGTGGGTGAATAATTATATTTGGGGAGCACAGTGTCGTGGAATGGAAGGGCCTATTAATTGTGGGTGAATGGGTGTGTTTGGGCAACACAGACTCGTGGAAAGGAAGGGACTATTAATTGTGGGTGAATGAGTGTGATTGGGCGACACAGGTTCGTGGAAAGGAACTGCCTATTAATTGGTGTTGAATGTGTGTGATTGGGCAATGGGCTCGTGGAAAGGAAGGGCCTATAAATTGTGGGTGAATAGGTGTGATTGCGCAGCACAGACTCGTGGAATGGAAGGGCCTATTAATTGTGCGTGAATGGGTTTGATTGGTCGACACAGGCTCGTCGAATGCAAGCGCCTATTAATTGTGGGTGTATGGGTGTGATTGGTCAGCACAGGCTCGTGGAATGGAAGGGCCTATTAATTGTGGGTGAAAGGTGTGACTGGGCAACACAGACTCGTTGAAAGCAAGGGCCTATTAATTGTGGGTGAATGGCTGTGATTGGGCAACACAGACTCATGGAAAGGAAGGGCCCATTAATTGTGGGGTAATGGGTGTGATTGGGCAACAAAGGCTCGGGGAACAGAAGGACCTATTAATTGTGGGTGAATGGGTGTGACTGGGCATCACAGACTCGTGGAAAGGAAGGACTTATTAATTGTGGGTGAATGGGTGTGATTGCGCAGCTCAGACTCGTGGAAAGGAAGGGCCTAATAATAGTGGGTGAATGGGTGTGATTGGGCAACACCGGCTCGTGGAAAGGAAGGGCCTAATAATAGTGGGTGAATGGGTGTGATTGGGGAACACAGGCTCGTGGAAAGGAAGGGCCTGTTAATTGTGGGTGAATGGATGTGATTGGGGAACAGGCTCGTGGAAAGGACGTGCTTATTAATTGTGGGCGAAAGCGTGTGGTTGGGCAACACAGAATCGTGGAAAGAAAGGGCCTATTAATGGTGGGTGAATAAGTATATTTAAGCAGCACAGAGTCGTGGAATGGAAGGGCCTATTAATTGTGGGTGAATGGGTGTGATTGGGCAACACAGGTGCGCGGAATGGACGGGCCTATTAATTGTGGGTTAATGGGTGTAACCGGGCAGTACAGACTCGTGGAAAGGAAGGGCCTATAAATAGTAGGTGAATGAGTGTGTTTGGGAGACACAGGTTCGTGGAAAGGAACTGCCTATTAATTATAGCTGAATGATTGTGATTGGGCAGCATTGACTCGTGGAAAGGAAAGGCCTATTAATTGTGTGTGAATGGGTGTGATTGGGCAATGGGCTCGTGGAAAGGAAGGGCCTATAAATTGTGGGTGAATAGGTGTGATTGCGCAGCACAGACTCGTGGAATGGAAGAGCCTATTAATTGTGGGTGAATGGGTTTGATTGGTCGACACAGGCTCGTCGAATGCAAGCGCCTATTAATTGTGGGTGAATGGGTGTGATTGGGCAGCACAGGCTCGTGGAATGGAAGGGCCTATTAATTGTGGGTGAAAGGTGTGACTGGGCAACACAGACTCGTGGAAAGGAAGGGCCTATTAATTGTGGGTGAATGGCTGTGATTGGGCAACACAGACTCATGGAAAGGAAGGGCCCATTAATTGTGGGGTAATGGGTATGATTGGGCAACAAAGGCTCGGCGAACAGAAGGACATATTAATTTTGGGTGAATGGGTGTGACTGGGCAACAAAGGCTAGTGGAAAGGAAGGGTCAATTAATTGTGGGTGAATGTTTGTGACTGGGCATCACAGACTCGTGGAAAGGAAGGACTTATTAATTGTGGGTGAATGGGTGTCATTGAGCAGCACAGACTCGTGGAAAGGAAGGGCCTATTAATTTTGGGCGAATGGGTGTGATTGGGCAACACCGGCTCGTGGAAATGAAGGGCCTATTAATAGTGCGTGAATGGGTGTGATTGGGGAACACAGGCTCGTGTAAAGGAAGGGCCTATTAATTGTGGGTGAATGGGTGTGATTGGGCAACAGGCTCATGGAAAGGAAGTGCCTATTAATTCAGGGTGAAAGCGTGTGATTGGTCAACACAGACTCGTGGAAAGGAAGGGCCTATTAATGGTGGGTGAATACGTATATTTGGGCAGCACGGAGTCGTGGAATGGAAGGGCCTATTAATTGTGGGTGAATGGGTGTGATTGGGTAACACAGGCTCGCGGAATGGACGGGCTTATTAATTGTGGGTAATGGGTGTGACTGGGCAGAACAGACTCGTGGAAAGGAAGGTCCTATTAATTGTGGGTAAATGAGTGTGATTGGGCGACACAGGTTCGTGCAAAGGAACTGCCTATTAATTATAGCTGAATGAGTGTGATTGGGCAGCATAGACTCGTGGAAATGAAGGGCCTATTAATTTTGGGTGAATGGGTGTGATTGGGCAATGGGCTCGTGGAAAGGAAGGGCCTATAAATTGTGGGTGAATAATTGTGATTGCGCAGCACAGAATCGTGGAATGGAAGGGCCTATTAATTGTTGGTGAATGGGTGTGAATGGGCAACACTGGCTCGTGGAAAGGAAGGGCCTATTAATAGTGGGTGAATGGGTTTGATTGGGGAACACAGGCTCGTGGAAAGGAAGGGCCTATTAATTGTGGATGAATGGATGTGATTGGGCAACAGGCTCGTGGAAAGGACGTGCCTATTAATTGTGGGCGAAAGCGTGTGATTGGGCAACACAGACCGTGGAAAGGAAGGGCCTATTAATGGTGGGTGAATAAGTATATTTGGGCAGCACAGAGTCGTGGAATGGAAGGGCTTATTAAATGTGGGTGAATGGGTGTGATTGGCCAACACAGGCTCGCGGAATGGACGGGCCTATTTATTGTGGTTTAATGGGTGTGACTGGGCAGTACAGACTCGTGGAAAGGAAAGGCCTATTAATTGTGGTTGAATGAGTGTGATTGGACGACACAGGTTCGTGGTAAGGAACTGCTTATTAATTATAGCTGAATGAGTGTGATTGGGCAGCATAGACTCGTGGAAAGGAAGGGCCTATTAATTGTGTGTGAATGGGTGTGATTGGGCAATGGGCTCGTGGAAAGGAAGGGCCTATAAATTGTTTGTGAATAGGTGTGATTGCGCAGCACAGACTCGTGGAATGGAAGAGCCTATTAATTGTGGGTGAATGGTGTGACTGGGCAACACAGGATCGTGGAAAGGAAGGGCCTATTAATTGTGGGTGAATGGCTGTGATTGGGCAACACAGATTCATGGAAAGGAAGGGCCCATTAATTGTGGGTGAATGGGTGTGACTGGGAAACACAGACTCGTGGAAAGGAAGGGCCTATTAATGGTGGGTGAATAAGTATATTTCGGCAGCACAGTGTCGTGGAATGGAAGGGCCTATTAACTGTGGGTGAATGGGTGTGATTGGGCAACACAGGCTCACGGAATGGACGGGCCTATTAATTGTCGGTTAATGGGTGTGACTGGGCAGTACAGACTCGTGGAAAGGAAGGGCCTATTAATTGTGGGTGAATGAGGGTGATTGGGCAGCATAGACTCGTGGAAAGGAAGGGCCTATTAATTGTGGGTGAATGGGTGTGATTGGGCAATGGGCTCATGGAAAGGAAGGGCCTATAAATTGTGGGTGAATAGGTGTGATTGCGCAGCACAGACACGTGGAATGGAAGGGCCTATTAATTGTGGGTGAATGGGTTTGATTGGTCGACACAGGCTCGTCGAATTCAAGCGCCTATTAATTGTGGGTGAATGGGTGTGATTGGGCAGCACAGTCTCGTGGAATGGAAGGGCCTATTAATTGTGGGTGAATGGGTGTGATTGGGCAATGGGCTCATGGAAAGGAAGGGCCTATAAATTGTGGGTGAATAGGTGTGATTGCGCAGCACAGACACGTGGAATGGAAGGGCCTATTAATTGTGGGTGAATGGGTTTGATTGGTCGACACAGGCTCGTCGAATTCAAGCGCCTATTAATTGTGGGTGAATGGGTGTGATTGGGCAGCACAGTCTCGTGGAATGGAAGGGCCTATTAATTGTGGGTGAAAGGTGTGACCTGGCAACACAGACTCGTGGAAAGGAAGGGCCTATTGTGGGTGAATGGCTGTGATTGGGCAACACAGACTCATGGAAAGGAAGGGCCCATTAATTGTGGGGTAATGGGTGTGATTGGGCAACAAAGGCTAGGGGAACAGAAGGACCTATTAATTGTGGGTGAATGGGTGTGACTGGGCAACACAGGCTAGTGGAAAGGAAGGACTTATTAATTGTGGGTGAATGGGTGTGATTGCGCAGCACAGACTCGTGGAAAGGAAGGGCCTATTAATTGTGGGTGAATGGGTGTGATTGGGCAAGAGCGGCTTGTGGAAATGAAGGGCCTATTAATTGTGGGTGAATGGGTGTGATTGGGGAACACAGGCTCGTGGAAAGGAAGGGCCTATTAAATGTGGGTGAATGGGTGTGATTGGGCAACAGGCTCGTGGAAAGGAAGGTCCTATTAATTGTGGATGAAAGCGTGTGATTGGTCAACACAGACTCGTGGAAAGCAAGGGCCTATTAATGGTGGGTGAATAAGTATATTTGGGCAGCACAGTGTCGTGGAATGGAAGGGCCTATTAATTGCGGGTGAATGGGTGTGATTGGGCAACACAGGCTCGTGGAAAGGAAAGGCCTATTAATTGTGGGTGAATGGATGTGATTGGGCAACAGGCTCGTGGAAAGGAAGTGCCTATTAATTGTGGGCGAAAGCGTGTGATTGGGCAACACAGACTCGTGGAAAGGAAGGACCTATTAATTGTGGGTGAATGAGGGTGATTGGGCAGCATAGACTCGTGGAAAGGAAGGGCCTATTAATTGTGGGTGAATGGGTGTGATTGGGCAATGGGCTCATGGAAAGGAAGGGCCTATAAATTGTGGGTGAATAGGTGTGATTGCGCAGCACAGACACGTGGAATGGAAGGGCCTATTAATTGTGGGTGAATGGGTTTGATTGGTCGACACAGGCTCGTCGAATTCAAGCGCCTATTAATTGTGGGTGAATGGGTGTGATTGGGCAGCACAGTCTCGTGGAATGGAAGGGCCTATTAATTGTGGGTGAAAGGTGTGACCTGGCAACACAGACTCGTGGAAAGGAAGGGCCTATTGTGGGTGAATGGCTGTGATTGGGCAACACAGACTCATGGAAAGGAAGGGCCCATTAATTGTGGGGTAATGGGTGTGATTGGGCAACAAAGGCTAGGGGAACAGAAGAACCTATTAATTGTGGGTGAATGGGTGTGACTGGGCAACACAGGCTAGTGGAAAGGAAGGACTTATTAATTGTGGGTGAATGGGTGTGATTGCGCAGCACAGACTCGTGGAAAGGAAGGGCCTATTAATTGTGGGTGAATGGGTGTGATTGGGCAAGAGCGGCTCGTGGAAATGAAGGGCCTATTAATTGTGGGTGAATGGGTGTGATTGGGGAACACAGGCTCGTGGAAAGGAAGGGCCTATTAAATGTGGGTGAATGGGTGTGATTGGGCAACAGGCTCGTGGAAAGGAAGGTCCTATTAATTGTGGATGAAAGCGTGTGATTGGTCAACACAGACTCGTGGAAAGCAAGGGCCTATTAATGGTGGGTGAATAAGTATATTTGGGCAGCACAGTGTCGTGGAATGGAAGGGCCTATTAATTGCGGGTGAATGGGTGTGATTGGGCAACACAGGCTCGTGGAAAGGAAAGGCCTATTAATTGTGGGTGAATGGATGTGATTGGGCAACAGGCTCGTGGAAAGGAAGTGCCTATTAATTGTGGGCGAAAGCGTGTGATTGGGCAACACAGACTCGTGGAAAGGAAGGGCATATTAATGGTGGGTGAATAAGTATATTTGGGCAGCACAGAGTCGTGGAATGGAAGGGCCGATTAATTGTGCGTGAATGGGTGTGATTGGGCAAATGGCTCGTGGAAAGGAAGGGCCTATTAATTGTGTGTGAATGAGTGCGATTGGGCAGCACAGACTCGTGGAAAGGAAGGGCCTGTAAATTATGGGTGAATGGGTGTGATTGGGCAGCACAGACTCGTGGAAAAGCAGGGCCTATTAATAGTGGGTGAATGGGTGTGATTGGTGAACACAGGCTCGTGGAAAGGAAAGGCCTATTAATTGTGGGTGAATGGATGTGATTGGGCAACAGGCTCGTGGAAAGGAAGTGCCTATTAATTGTGGGCGAAAGCGTGTGATTGGGCAACACAGACTCGTGGAAAGGAAGGGCATATTAATGGTGGGTGAATAAGTATATTTGGGGAGCACAGAGTCGTGGAATGGAAGGGCCTATTAATTGTGGGTGAATGGGTGTGATTGGGCAACACAGACTCGTGGAAAGGAAGGGACTATTAATTGTGGGTGAATGAGTGTGATTGGGCGACACAGGTGCGTGGAAAGGAACTGCCTATTAATTGGGGTTGAATGGGTGTGATTGGGCAATGGGCTCGTGGAAAGGAAGGGCCTATAAATTGTGGGTGAATAGGTGTGATTGCGCAGCACAGACTCGTGGAATGGAAGGGCCTATTAATTGTGCGTGAATGGGTTTGATTGGTCGACACAGGCTCGTCGAATGCAAGCGCCTATTAATTGTGGGTGAATGGGTGTGATTGGTCAGCACAGGCTCGTGGAATGGAAGGGCCTATTAAATGTGGATGAAAGGTGTGACTGGGCAACACAGACTCGTTGAAAGCAAGGGCCTATTAATTGTGGGTGAATGGCTGTGATTGGGCAACACAGACTCATGGAAAGGAAGGGCCCATTAATTGTGGGGTAATGGGTTTGATTGGGCAACAAAGGCTCGGGGAACAGAAGGACCTATTAATTGTGGGTGAATGGGTGTGACTAGGCAACACAGGCTAGTGGAAAGGAAGGGTCAATTAATTGTGGGTGAATGTTTGTGACTGGGCATCACAGACTCGTGGAAAGGAAGGACTTATTAATTGTGGGTGAATGGGTGTGATTGCGCAGCACAGACTCGTGGAAAGGAAGGGCCTAATAATAGTGGGTGAATGGGTGTGATTGGGCAACACCGGCTCGTGGAAAGGAAGGGCCTAATAATAGTGGGTGAATGGGTGTGATTGGGGAACACAGGCTCGTGGAAAGAAAGGGCCTGTTAATTGTGGGTGAATGGATGTGATTGGGGAACAGGCTCGTGGAAAGGACGTGCTTATTAATTGTGCGCGAAAGCGTATGATTGGGCAACACAGAATCGTGGAAAGAAAGGGCCTATTAATGGTGGGTGAATAAGTATATTTGGGCAGCACAGAGTCGTGGAATGGAAGGGCCTATTAATTGTGGGTGAATGGGTGTGATTGGGCAACACAGGCGCGCGGAATGGACGGGCCTATTAATTGTGGGTTAATGGGTGTAACCGGGCAGTACAGACTCGTGGAAAGGAAGGGCCTATTAATTTTAGGTGAATGAGTGTGTTTGGGAGACACAGGTTCGTGGAAAGGAACTGCCTATTAATTATAGCTGAATGATTGTGATTGGGCAGCATAGACTCGTGGAAAGGAAGGGCCTATTAATTGTGTGTGAATGGGTGTGATTGGGCAATGGGCTCGTGGAAAGGAAGGGCCTATAAATTGTGGGTGAATAGGTGTGATTGCGCAGCACAGACTCGTGGAATGGAAGAGCCTATTAATTGTGGGTGAATGGGTTTGATTGGTCGACACAGGCTCGTCGAATGCAAGCGCCTATTAATTGTGGGTGAATGGGTGTGATTGGGCAGCACAGGCTCGTGGAATGGAAGGGCCTATTAATTGTGGGTGAAAGGTGTGACTGAGCAACACAGACTCGTGGAAAGGAAGGGCCTATTAATTTTGGGTGAATGGGTGTGATTGGGCAATGGGCTCGTGGAAAGGAAGGGCCCATTAATTGTGGGGTAATGGGTATGATTGGGCAACAAAGGCTCGGCGAACAGAAGGACATATTAATTTTGGGTGAATGGGTGTGACTGGGCAACACAGGCTAGTGGAAAGGAAGGGTCAATTAATTGTGGGTGAATGTTTGTGACTGGGCATCACAGACTCGTGGAAAGGAAGGACTTATTAATTGTGGGTGAATGGGTGTCATTGAGCAGCACAGACTCGTGGAAAGGAAGGGCCTATTAATTTTGGGTGAATGGGTGTGATTGGGCAACACCGGCTCGTGGAAATGAAGGGCCTATTAATAGTGCGTGAATGGGTGTGATTGGGGAACACAGGCTCGTGTAAAGGAAGGGCCTATTAATTGTGGGTGAATGGGTGTGATTGGGCAACAGGCTCGTGGAAAGGAAGGGCCTATTAATTCTGGGTGAAAGCGTGTGATTGGTCAACACAGACTCGTGGAAAGGAAGGGCCTATTAATGGTGGGTGAATACGTATATTTGGGCAGCACAGAGTCGTGGAATGGAAGGGCCTATTAATTGTGGGTGAATGGGTGTGATTGGGTAACACAGGCTCGCGGAATGGACGGGCCTTTTAATTGTGGGTAATGGGTGTGACTGGGCAGAACAGACTCGTGGAAAGGAAGGTCCTATTAATTGTGGGTCAATGAGTGTGATTGGGCGACACAGGTTCGTGGAAAGGAACTGCCTATTAATTATAGCTGAATGAGTGTGATTGGGCAGCATAGACTCGTGGAAAGGAAGGGCCTATTAATTTTGGGTGAATGGGTGTGATTGGGCAATGGGCTCGTGGAAAGGAAGGGCCTATAAATTGTGGGTGAATAGGTGTGATTGCGCAGCACAGACTCGTGAAATGGAAGGGCCTATTAATTGTGGGTGAATGGGTTAGATTGGTCGACACAGGCTCGTCGAATGCAAGCGCCTATTAATTGTGGGTGAATGTGTGTGACTGGGCAACACAGGCTCGTTGAAAGGAAGCGCCTATTAATTGTGTGTGAATGAGTGCGATTGGGCAGCACAGACTCGTGGAAAGGAAGGGCCTGTAAATTATGGGTGAATGGGTGTGATTGGGCAGCACAGACACGTGGAAAGGCAGGGCCTATTAATTGTTGGTGATGGGTGTGATTGGGCAACACAGACTCGTGGAAAGGAAGGGCCTATTAATTGTGGGTGAATGTGTGTGACTGGGAGGCACAGACTCATGGAAAGGAAGGGCCTATTAATTGTTGGTGAATGGGTGTTACTCGGCAACACAGCCTCGTGGAAACGAAGGGCCTATTAATTGTTGGTGAATGGGTGTGACTGGGCAACACAGGCTCGTGGAATGGAATGGCCCTATTAATTGTGGGTGAATGAGTGTGATTGGGCAGCACAGACTCGTGGAATGGAAAGGCCGATTAATTGTGGGTGAATGGGTGTGATTGGGCAAATGGCTCGTGGAAAGGAAGGGCCTATTAATTGTGTGTGAATGAGTGCGATTGGGCAGCACAGACTCGTGGAAAGGAAGGGCCTGTAAATTATGGGTGAATGGGTGTGATTGGGCAGCACAGACTCGAGGAAAAGCAGGGCCTATTAATTGTGGGTGAATGGGTGTGATTGGGCAACAGGCTCGTGGAAAGGAAGTGCCTATTAATTGTGGGCGAAAGCGTGTGATTGGGCAACACAGACTCGTGGAAAGGAAGTGCATATTAATGGTGGGTGAATAATTATATTTGGGGAGCACAGTGTCGTGGAATGGAAGGGCCTATTAATTGTGGGTGAATGGGTGTGTTTGGGCAACACAGACTCGTGGAAAGGAAGGGACTATTAATTGTGGGTGAATGAGTGTGATTGGGCGACACAGGTTCGTGGAAAGGAACTGCCTATTAATTGGTGTTGAATGTGTGTGATTGGGCAATGGGCTCGTGGAAAGGAAGGGCCTATAAATTGTGGGTGAATAGGTGTGATTGCGCAGCACAGACTCGTGGAATGGAAGGGCCTATTAATTGTGCGTGAATGGGTTTGATTGGTCGACACAGGCTCGTCGAATGCAAGCGCCTATTAATTGTGGGTGTATGGGTGTGATTGGTCAGCACAGGCTCGTGGAATGGAAGGGCCTATTAATTGTGGGTGAAAGGTGTGACTGGGCAACACAGACTCGTTGAAAGCAAGGGCCTATTAATTGTGGGTGAATGGCTGTGATTGGGCAACACAGACTCATGGAAAGGAAGGGCCCATTAATTGTGGGGTAATGGGTGTGATTGGGCAACAAAGGCTCGGGGAACAGAAGGACCTATTAATTGTGGGTGAATGGGTGTGACTGGGCATCACAGACTCGTGGAAAGGAAGGACTTATTAATTGTGGGTGAATGGGTGTGATTGCGCAGCTCAGACTCGTGGAAAGGAAGGGCCTAATAATAGTGGGTGAATGGGTGTGATTGGGCAACACCGGCTCGTGGAAAGGAAGGGCCTAATAATAGTGGGTGAATGGGTGTGATTGGGGAACACAGGCTCGTGGAAAGGAAGGGCCTGTTAATTGTGGGTGAATGGATGTGATTGGGGAACAGGCTCGTGGAAAGGACGTGCTTATTAATTGTGGGCGAAAGCGTGTGGTTGGGCAACACAGAATCGTGGAAAGAAAGGGCCTATTAATGGTGGGTGAATAAGTATATTTAAGCAGCACAGAGTCGTGGAATGGAAGGGCCTATTAATTGTGGGTGAATGGGTGTGATTGGGCAACACAGGTGCGCGGAATGGACGGGCCTATTAATTGTGGGTTAATGGGTGTAACCGGGCAGTACAGACTCGTGGAAAGGAAGGGCCTATAAATAGTAGGTGAATGAGTGTGTTTGGGAGACACAGGTTCGTGGAAAGGAACTGCCTATTAATTATAGCTGAATGATTGTGATTGGGCAGCATTGACTCGTGGAAAGGAAAGGCCTATTAATTGTGTGTGAATGGGTGTGATTGGGCAATGGGCTCGTGGAAAGGAAGGGCCTATAAATTGTGGGTGAATAGGTGTGATTGCGCAGCACAGACTCGTGGAATGGAAGAGCCTATTAATTGTGGGTGAATGGGTTTGATTGGTCGACACAGGCTCGTCGAATGCAAGCGCCTATTAATTGTGGGTGAATGGGTGTGATTGGGCAGCACAGGCTCGTGGAATGGAAGGGCCTATTAATTGTGGGTGAAAGGTGTGACTGGGCAACACAGACTCGTGGAAAGGAAGGGCCTATTAATTGTGGGTGAATGGCTGTGATTGGGCAACACAGACTCATGGAAAGGAAGGGCCCATTAATTGTGGGGTAATGGGTATGATTGGGCAACAAAGGCTCGGCGAACAGAAGGACATATTAATTTTGGGTGAATGGGTGTGACTGGGCAACAAAGGCTAGTGGAAAGGAAGGGTCAATTAATTGTGGGTGAATGTTTGTGACTGGGCATCACAGACTCGTGGAAAGGAAGGACTTATTAATTGTGGGTGAATGGGTGTCATTGAGCAGCACAGACTCGTGGAAAGGAAGGGCCTATTAATTTTGGGCGAATGGGTGTGATTGGGCAACACCGGCTCGTGGAAATGAAGGGCCTATTAATAGTGCGTGAATGGGTGTGATTGGGGAACACAGGCTCGTGTAAAGGAAGGGCCTATTAATTGTGGGTGAATGGGTGTGATTGGGCAACAGGCTCATGGAAAGGAAGTGCCTATTAATTCAGGGTGAAAGCGTGTGATTGGTCAACACAGACTCGTGGAAAGGAAGGGCCTATTAATGGTGGGTGAATACGTATATTTGGGCAGCACGGAGTCGTGGAATGGAAGGGCCTATTAATTGTGGGTGAATGGGTGTGATTGGGTAACACAGGCTCGCGGAATGGACGGGCTTATTAATTGTGGGTAATGGGTGTGACTGGGCAGAACAGACTCGTGGAAAGGAAGGTCCTATTAATTGTGGGTAAATGAGTGTGATTGGGCGACACAGGTTCGTGCAAAGGAACTGCCTATTAATTATAGCTGAATGAGTGTGATTGGGCAGCATAGACTCGTGGAAATGAAGGGCCTATTAATTTTGGGTGAATGGGTGTGATTGGGCAATGGGCTCGTGGAAAGGAAGGGCCTATAAATTGTGGGTGAATAATTGTGATTGCGCAGCACAGAATCGTGGAATGGAAGGGCCTATTAATTGTTGGTGAATGGGTGTGAATGGGCAACACTGGCTCGTGGAAAGGAAGGGCCTATTAATAGTGGGTGAATGGGTTTGATTGGGGAACACAGGCTCGTGGAAAGGAAGGGCCTATTAATTGTGGATGAATGGATGTGATTGGGCAACAGGCTCGTGGAAAGGACGTGCCTATTAATTGTGGGCGAAAGCGTGTGATTGGGCAACACAGACCGTGGAAAGGAAGGGCCTATTAATGGTGGGTGAATAAGTATATTTGGGCAGCACAGAGTCGTGGAATGGAAGGGCTTATTAAATGTGGGTGAATGGGTGTGATTGGCCAACACAGGCTCGCGGAATGGACGGGCCTATTTATTGTGGTTTAATGGGTGTGACTGGGCAGTACAGACTCGTGGAAAGGAAAGGCCTATTAATTGTGGTTGAATGAGTGTGATTGGACGACACAGGTTCGTGGTAAGGAACTGCTTATTAATTATAGCTGAATGAGTGTGATTGGGCAGCATAGACTCGTGGAAAGGAAGGGCCTATTAATTGTGTGTGAATGGGTGTGATTGGGCAATGGGCTCGTGGAAAGGAAGGGCCTATAAATTGTTTGTGAATAGGTGTGATTGCGCAGCACAGACTCGTGGAATGGAAGAGCCTATTAATTGTGGGTGAATGGTGTGACTGGGCAACACAGGATCGTGGAAAGGAAGGGCCTATTAATTGTGGGTGAATGGCTGTGATTGGGCAACACAGATTCATGGAAAGGAAGGGCCCATTAATTGTGGGTGAATGGGTGTGACTGGGAAACACAGACTCGTGGAAAGGAAGGGCCTATTAATGGTGGGTGAATAAGTATATTTCGGCAGCACAGTGTCGTGGAATGGAAGGGCCTATTAACTGTGGGTGAATGGGTGTGATTGGGCAACACAGGCTCACGGAATGGACGGGCCTATTAATTGTCGGTTAATGGGTGTGACTGGGCAGTACAGACTCGTGGAAAGGAAGGGCCTATTAATTGTGGGTGAATGAGGGTGATTGGGCAGCATAGACTCGTGGAAAGGAAGGGCCTATTAATTGTGGGTGAATGGGTGTGATTGGGCAATGGGCTCATGGAAAGGAAGGGCCTATAAATTGTGGGTGAATAGGTGTGATTGCGCAGCACAGACACGTGGAATGGAAGGGCCTATTAATTGTGGGTGAATGGGTTTGATTGGTCGACACAGGCTCGTCGAATTCAAGCGCCTATTAATTGTGGGTGAATGGGTGTGATTGGGCAGCACAGTCTCGTGGAATGGAAGGGCCTATTAATTGTGGGTGAATGGGTGTGATTGGGCAATGGGCTCATGGAAAGGAAGGGCCTATAAATTGTGGGTGAATAGGTGTGATTGCGCAGCACAGACACGTGGAATGGAAGGGCCTATTAATTGTGGGTGAATGGGTTTGATTGGTCGACACAGGCTCGTCGAATTCAAGCGCCTATTAATTGTGGGTGAATGGGTGTGATTGGGCAGCACAGTCTCGTGGAATGGAAGGGCCTATTAATTGTGGGTGAAAGGTGTGACCTGGCAACACAGACTCGTGGAAAGGAAGGGCCTATTGTGGGTGAATGGCTGTGATTGGGCAACACAGACTCATGGAAAGGAAGGGCCCATTAATTGTGGGGTAATGGGTGTGATTGGGCAACAAAGGCTAGGGGAACAGAAGGACCTATTAATTGTGGGTGAATGGGTGTGACTGGGCAACACAGGCTAGTGGAAAGGAAGGACTTATTAATTGTGGGTGAATGGGTGTGATTGCGCAGCACAGACTCGTGGAAAGGAAGGGCCTATTAATTGTGGGTGAATGGGTGTGATTGGGCAAGAGCGGCTTGTGGAAATGAAGGGCCTATTAATTGTGGGTGAATGGGTGTGATTGGGGAACACAGGCTCGTGGAAAGGAAGGGCCTATTAAATGTGGGTGAATGGGTGTGATTGGGCAACAGGCTCGTGGAAAGGAAGGTCCTATTAATTGTGGATGAAAGCGTGTGATTGGTCAACACAGACTCGTGGAAAGCAAGGGCCTATTAATGGTGGGTGAATAAGTATATTTGGGCAGCACAGTGTCGTGGAATGGAAGGGCCTATTAATTGCGGGTGAATGGGTGTGATTGGGCAACACAGGCTCGTGGAAAGGAAAGGCCTATTAATTGTGGGTGAATGGATGTGATTGGGCAACAGGCTCGTGGAAAGGAAGTGCCTATTAATTGTGGGCGAAAGCGTGTGATTGGGCAACACAGACTCGTGGAAAGGAAGGGCATATTAATGGTGGGTGAATAAGTATATTTGGGCAGCACAGAGTCGTGGAATGGAAGGGCCGATTAATTGTGCGTGAATGGGTGTGATTGGGCAAATGGCTCGTGGAAAGGAAGGGCCTATTAATTGTGTGTGAATGAGTGCGATTGGGCAGCACAGACTCGTGGAAAGGAAGGGCCTGTAAATTATGGGTGAATGGGTGTGATTGGGCAGCACAGACTCGTGGAAAAGCAGGGCCTATTAATAGTGGGTGAATGGGTGTGATTGGTGAACACAGGCTCGTGGAAAGGAAAGGCCTATTAATTGTGGGTGAATGGATGTGATTGGGCAACAGGCTCGTGGAAAGGAAGTGCCTATTAATTGTGGGCGAAAGCATGTGATTGGGCAACACAGACTCGTGGAAAGGAAGGGCATATTAATGGTGGGTGAATAAGTATATTTGGGGAGCACAGAGTCGTGGAATGGAAGGGCCTATTAATTGTGGGTGAATGGGTGTGATTGGGCAACACAGACTCGTGGAAAGGAAGGGACTATTAATTGTGGGTGAATGAGTGTGATTGGGCGACACAGGTGCGTGGAAAGGAACTGCCTATTAATTGGGGTTGAATGGGTGTGATTGGGCAATGGGCTCGTGGAAAGGAAGGGCCTATAAATTGTGGGTGAATAGGTGTGATTGCGCAGCACAGACTCGTGGAATGGAAGGGCCTATTAATTGTGCGTGAATGGGTTTGATTGGTCGACACAGGCTCGTCGAATGCAAGCGCCTATTAATTGTGGGTGAATGGGTGTGATTGGTCAGCACAGGCTCGTGGAATGGAAGGGCCTATTAATTGTGGATGAAAGGTGTGACTGGGCAACACAGACTCGTTGAAAGCAAGGGCCTATTAATTGTGGGTGAATGGCTGTGATTGGGCAACACAGACTCATGGAAAGGAAGGGCCCATTAATTGTGGGGTAATGGGTTTGATTGGGCAACAAAGGCTCGGGGAACAGAAGGACCTATTAATTGTGGGTGAATGGGTGTGACTAGGCAACACAGGCTAGTGGAAAGGAAGGGTAAATTAATTGTGGGTGAATGTTTGTGACTGGGCATCACAGACTCGTGGAAAGGAAGGACTTATTAATTGTGGGTGAATGGGTGTGATTGCGCAGCACAGACTCGTGGAAAGGAAGGGCCTAATAATAGTGGGTGAATGGGTGTGATTGGGCAACACCGGCTCGTGGAAAGGAAGGGCCTAATAATAGTGGGTGAATGGGTGTGATTGGGGAACACAGGCTCGTGGAAAGAAAGGGCCTGTTAATTGTGGGTGAATGGATGTGATTGGGGAACAGGCTCGTGGAAAGGACGTGCTTATTAATTGTGCGCGAAAGCGTATGATTGGGCAACACAGAATCGTGGAAAGAAAGGGCCTATTAATGGTGGGTGAATAAGTATATTTGGGCAGCACAGAGTCGTGGAATGGAAGGGCCTATTAATTGTGGGTGAATGGGTGTGATTGGGCAACACAGGCGCGCGGAATGGACGGGCCTATTAATTGTGGGTTAATGGGTGTAACCGGGCAGTACAGACTCGTGGAAAGGAAGGGCCTATTAATTTTAGGTGAATGAGTGTGTTTGGGAGACACAGGTTCGTGGAAAGGAACTGCCTATTAATTATAGCTGAATGATTGTGATTGGGCAGCATA